>NW_027507764.1:344402798-344432798 GCF_037356315.1 Lithobates pipiens | reverse complement strand
TTTGCAAGTCGGTGAGACTGAAATCTTTTTCTTTTGTTTTTGCTACTGTAAAGCTATTTAAGTTCAATAAACCTCCTTTTGAATGAAAAAGCCTGTGTCTTGCGATCTAGCTGGTCCCCCGAACTTTACAATATATATATATATATATATATATATATATATATATATATATATATATATATATATATATATATATATTGGGGCAGTGTGGTACCCCTCCAGGGTAATGTTGATGCAGGATTCTCAACCAGGCAGGTCGAGGGGCTCCAGGGGCTTTGCTTAATTAGGAGGAAACTGGCTTTTCGTTTCCCTCATGGTTTAGAAAAATCAGTTTTGGGACCTGGAGCCCAGAGATTTCTTAGCGATCCGGGTGGGATGAAGTGCCCGATCCTGGGTCCAGATTTTGAGAACCACCAGCACACTGACTGGTCAGGTGTGTGTTGGACTATTATTAGACATCTGACCATGGTTCTGAGCTCCACCCTCCTGAGCAGTCCAGGCATGCATGGGAGAGGCCAGAGAGTGCATGTGTGCACTGGGACAGACTGAAACCCAAGCCTGAGGGTCAGAGTAGTGAGAGGCTGCTGTCTATATGGGCAGTGTTGGCAAGCAGATGGTCTGTAGGGGACAGACCAGGGCCTAAAGAGGAAGGCCAAAGCAGCACTATGGTATGTATAAGCCAGGAGGCTAAAAGTGTATTTTCTTTGGATGGAATTGCTGAAAACCCCTGAGAGGGAAATTAATTTATTTTCATTTGTGGAAGTGTACATGAGGAGTGCATATGGGAAGGTGATTGTACCAAATGGCTTAAAATGTTTGTAACCCTAAAAAAATGTAAAAAATCCTTTAAAGCATGAACAACAGCACAGTGCTTGTGCTGTATCAATTGGCCACTTGTATCATATAAAATACCTGGCTGATTCTGCCTGGTTATGCCTTCCCCCGGGTCAACTGACCATGGTTTATCATGGCTGCTGAGCCCTGACACCATGGTCAGTTTGCGTGCCTCAGTCATCCGCAGGTCTCCTTTGTCCTCTTTCCCTCCTCCCTTCCTGCCTGTCAGTTTTGTCTGCTCCCCAGCCCTCCCCTCCTGCTGCTATCATAACTCAATGTTCTTTCTACCATTCCCTCTGTTATAGTAAACGATGTACTCCAGTGTATGTGTTTTTATTTTTAAATAAGTCACTATATACCTTTTTCATAGCGTCGCTCTTGGTGCTCACGTGACCCACCACGTCTCTCCTTCTTTCCTTTCCTCCTTATGGCTGATGTTAATGATGTTAGCATAAGGTATAAGGTATATAAACGTATATAGCAGCTTATTTAAAAAAAAAAAAAAAACACATACACTTGGCACATCAGTTACTATTACAGAGGGGATGGTAGAAAGAAGAGCTTAACAACCACTTTAACGCTTAACAGTGAGAGTATTGCTACCCTCCAGGCTGTGTGTCAGGCAAAAGTTTATACATTGTCTTTTAACGCAAAAGGGATGTGCTCCTCACACCACACATCAACCTCACTAGATTCTAAAACTTTTTTATAACCAAGATAAAATGAGGTGAATATCAAATCAACTCCTGTGGCTAAGAGCAGTGTTTCCAATATCTAAATGCAGTGAAATAAAATTAAAAAGAAGGATTATATTGACTGGTCTAAAGAGCCAGCCAGCTCTAACTGTCCATTTCATCACCTATGCCCTTTAAATTAAAACCAATTCTCCTCTATGTCTAAGTAAAATTTGGAAATCTGTGCACTCAACGATAATGACAAAACAAATATTAAACAACCCAATCCCTAAAACCCAACAGGTTTCGCCTAACAAAAAGGGGTGTATATAACATGGTAACATAGTGAAAACAAATGTGTCCAATACAAGCCATGTGTGTTAATGGCAAACGTAATTTTGCTCTCCTTTATTTATAATTGTGTTAGCGCATACACAATGACATCACCATGTACGTCATGTTCATGCATGAGCATTAGGCGCATGTGCATCATCTAGCAAACTGCCCATGTGTCACCGCATTTGTGTAATGTCATCAGGTCACATGGATTCAATGACACTGTCATCTATCATTTCCGCTTTACGTTGCTACACTGGTCACACTTCTAAAATCGGTGTTGTTTCCAACACAAAGTTTAGTGAGGTTAACAAAATGTATATTTTGTAAGAACAGGAAAATTGTTAACAATTTGTAGTTTAAAAAAAGTTTTACAAAGTGGCTGGACAAAATTACAAATCCTTTTAGGTAGATAAGACAGTTTACAAATGTGTGTATTAAGTTGTCTGCACAGATTTCAGCTGAAGGTTAAAACAAAATGGATGACTGATGCCCCATACACAGGATCGTAAAGTCGGCCAGCAAAAGACCGATGAGAGCTTTTGGTTGGAAAATACGATCGTGTGTATGCTCCATCAGACTTTTGCTGGCCGAATTTCGGCCAGCAAAAGATTGAGAGCAGGTTTTCAATTATTTGGTCGGAAAAAGTTCCTAACCGAAAATCTGTTCGCATGTATGCAATTCCGATGCGCAAAAACTCTGGCCTGCTCAGATTCAACTTGGTGACGGAATCAATCGGTCTGGTAAAACTACCATTCGTAATGGACATAGCACATTTGTCTCGCTGAATTTGTTTTAATAGTTTAACGCAGCACATTCTCTTCTTCTTTACAATGCTAGAAGAATGAAGTTGTTTTGCTGCTCATATTAACACAGAGTTCTCACAAACTTCTTTCTTTATTTATCCTGAATAATCTTTTTTGTTTTTCAAGTCAGATCTCCATAATAATGTTTGGATTTTTTTTTTTGATTGTTATTTATTTATTTTTTTTTAATCAAGAACTCCTTTTTTTGGAATATTTTGAAATTATTTTCTAGTCATCTCCATCATTTTATTTTTATTTTTTGTGTGTCAAGTTTACACAACAACATTATTATCTTGTCTTTTTAAAGCTCAAGGAGGTTGGTTGGTGTCCCTTGTTAATTTGACATTGTATTTTTCAAATGTACCCGTCTACTGACAAACAAATTTTCCTATTTAAAGAAAAGCACATAGGCAAGTATTTAAAAAAAAATCTCAATTTATTCTGGCTGATAACAAAATAAAAAAGGCAACGTTGGAGAAACTGCTGGAATTTGCAAAGCCTTTCTACCCCAGGGCACACATCAACTATTTGGAAAATAAAATTGGTAGCTTGAGAAGTCGTTATAATGGGGAGCACAATCTGGTCTAGGACTCCCAGAGATCATGAACAGCAGCAGAGGACATATATGTCCCCAGGCTGTGGTAATACAACAGCCTGCTTCTTCTGTCAGACCAGACTGAAAACAGGCCATCACTTTCTTGTCTTCCTTGCAGCCTTCCCTGCAGCCTTCCTTGCAGCCTCCCTTGGAGGCTGTGGCTCTGGAGGTGGGCTTGTGGCAGGAGGAGGAGGAGGAGGATGGGCAAGCATACATAAGTGCATGTTATCACTTATTTGGCCATTCAACCCCTTCTGAATTATCTCAAAAACAAATTTCTCACACCTGAGGCATTGGCCTTTCTCCATTTGCTGCAATTTAGCAGCTACATAGCAACCATAGGCCTCTTCAGTGTCGGGGGCTTTTCAGGGCCGCATCAGCGTCCTTAATGAGGCCCAATGCTGCCTCCTCCACATTACTCCCCTTCCTGCCCCTTTTTGTTGGAAGGCGGGGGGGAGGTACCTGGGATTGGGTGAGGCTACAGGGCCATGCCACCTCCTGGCTAACACTTACCCCCGCCTCCTCCTGGCTGACACTTACCCCCGCCTCCTTCTGTCTGCCACATTCCAGAGCCTCGTCCTGGCTGAGGTCTTCCTGTGAATGAAAAAGGGACATACTTTTAGTTTTTGGTTCATCAATCACACCCAAATTTCAGCTCATGACTGTTGCAAATTGAATGTTAATAATTAAAAAAGACTATCATTCTGACCCCAGCATTTTTTATTCTTGTCACACTTATTTTTGGCCCCTACTGTCAATTGATGTGTCAAACACTTTGTTAAATCATTCATTTGTTAGCAAGAATAACATATAGTTAACAATAATCATTTTCGGACAATAAATATGTTAAAAAATACTATACCTGCTCCAGTTGGGCTCCTTAACTTGTTCCAGGATGGAAGGCCCAGGTTTGTCCTCGGAAGCCTCAGCTGGGGTTGAGGGAAGGGTGGATGGAAGTGTAGAAAGTGATTCTCTGGGTTCCATCTGGTCTTCCAGAAACCTCATCCTGCTGAAGTACCACAGACTGGGTATATACACATCCCCTGCTGCAGCTCCTGATCTCATGGAAGCCTGGACCTTAATAAGCTCCTTCATAAATGTGCTTCTCAAGCTACCAATTTTCTTCTCGACAAACTCGATGTCTGCGTCGGGGACCTGCATCTTCACATATTCCAGCAGTTTCTCCAGCGATGCCTTCCTAGCTGGTTTGATGTAAGGGGTTTTTAACCTCCCACAAATTTCACATATCCCTGTATTTGTCTGTGACGTGGCCCATGAATTCAGGGTCTTTGAATTGTTCCATTTTTGCTGCAAGACAAAACACAAGACAAAAACACTAATAAATATCAGGCTAAACTCTCCTAACCTTATCCCAATATAGGCCTCAATTTAGAATCAGTATAGCCCACTGATGTACCAAAGTTAAGATGTTACCTTTGTTAGAACATTCGTCCTCTTTCTTCAGCACACTGCACATAAGTTCGACATACGCTTCGTAACTTTATATACACTGCGCATGCGTGAAACTCCACCCGCATCACCTGCCCCTGACATTCTTTATCGAAGATTCCCTGCCCCTTCTCTTTCTAGTCGCAGTGGGAGAGGAGAGGCGCAGGTGGTCACTGCTACTCGTAGTAACGAGGAAGAAAGCCCAGAGGCTGAAACGTCCCGATCCAGGAGGAGGTTTAAGGCCTCCAATATGTCCTTTGAAGAGATGGTGGAGATGGTCCACATATTGAAGAGGGCCAACTGTGATGGCAACAATGGATCGTACCCAAACCCCAATCTGAAAAGCCAAAATCATGAAGAAAGTGGTGAAGAGTCTGCGGTGGAAATTTGGCATATGACGATCCAAGGAGCAATTAAGGAAACGCTAGTCAGATCTAAAATTAAGGGAGCAGGATCAGTACAGAAGGATAAAGAAAATAAGTATTTGTGTGTTACTATTGTGATTATTAACTTGCATGCTGCTCCATGTGCTTTTCTTTACTGTTGTACAGTTTAAAATGGCTACTTTCATGTTCGTGGGCACAGTAATCATTTGTAGGAAACAAGAAGGGGAACAGAGTATTGTGGTACCTCAGGATGTAGAGAAAAGAGAGGTGGAAGAAGTGCTGAAATTTGGCACCACAACAGGTCAGTGTCGGACACCACAGATTCAGGTAATAGATGTTTGCCTGCATATTTTTAATACATGGTGTGTATTTTTATTTTAGGTGATGTTCAGGTTGTGGTACCAAAATCCAGTCATTTCACCAGTGACAGTGCACAGCAGCTTATCCAGGAAATCATGTCTTGTAGTAAGAATTTGGACCTTATCAAAGAGAAAACCAAGGAGATTGAACAAAGCCTAAAGAACATGATTGATGTATTAGGGAGAATCTAAATCCTAAAAAGATTCCTGTTTTTTTTTCAAAAAATGTTATCCAAAGTTTTAATACAGTTTAAAAGCCGAATTTGGAAGATGCAGACAGTGGGGGTTATTTACTAAAGGAAAATCCACTTTGCACTGCAAGCGCACTTGAAAGTGCACTGAAAGTGCACTTGGAAGTAAAGTCACTGTAGATCCAAGGGGGGCATGCAAGGAAAATAAAAAACAGCATTTTAGCTTTCACATGATTGGATGATAAAATCAGCAGAGCTTCCCCTCATTTCATATCTACCCCTTATATTTAGAGCGACTGCACTTCCAAGTGCACTTGCAGTGCAAAGTGGATTTGCCTTTCGTAAATAACCCCCAGTGTGTCAACATGTGCTATCTGCCATCAGGGGATTTCAATGTACACGTTTTGTGGTTGCATCCACTTCCTCCCAACTCTAGTAGGTGAGAGGAAGTGGTTGCACCCCCAAGACACGTCCATTGATCTCCAATGATGGGAGATAGCACATTGACATTAGGTATGGGATCAGAAAGGAAATCCTCACAATTTGTGTGCATATTCTAAATTTGGCTTTTACAGGGGCGACTTCACCCCATCTGATGAAGGCAAGATCGAGACCTTTTTCACAGTATAAAATGTCTGATATTGACTTCTTTTTTGCAATGTTGAACTTTGTAAGTTCCAGAGTTGTGTATGTTATGTTTGGAAAAATGCCTGTTTCTGTATTTTTTTTTTTTTAATTTAAAGGTAAAACTTTGAAAAAAAGATGTGTTTTTTTACCGCCAAATGTTTTATAAAATGCACCTGTGAATGTGCATGGAGTAAAAGGCTTTCTACTCAGCAATGTGTGGCTTCTTCTTTCAATGCTCAATAACACTTTTTGTATTAAGTTGGTGTTTACAGTGACAATGCGTGTTATTTAAATAATGTGAAAACCACTTGACACTACAAGTGCACTAGGAGAACCTAGGAGACAGATAAAAGAAACACAAGCAGTCAACCCAAATCAGGATTTTATCAGATCAATTTTCTTTTTAATTAAAAAATAATTACAAATTAGCTGGCGTAGCAATGGCCCCCCTACCCGTAGAATATTCCACATATTTTTCACGCACTTCACAGGCGCTTTGGGGGGGGGGGCAAGCCAGAATGGACAGCTTCCAGGGCTGTCAGTGTTGGTTCCCAAAGTCCGGCCTCAGGCCCAACTGAGGCTATATAATTTGGAGCATTTCTTTTTAAAAATCTGTGCAGGATGCAGCAGCATAAAACAATGTGGTTCAGTTTGTACTCCGCCAGGTTGATTGCCGTTAGAAATAGGTGGAACCGGCTGGCCATTATCCCAAAGGTATTCTCCATGACTCTTCGGGCTCTGGCCAGCCGGTAATGAAAAAACCCCCTTCTCTGGGGTGAGAGTCCATTGGGGGAATGGCCTCATCCCGTGATTGCCCAGACCAAATGCTTCATCAGCAATAAAAACAAATGGAAATCCTTTGATGTTCTCTTCCGCAGGTGGCAATCCCAAGCCACCGCTCTGGAGACATCCATAGAACTCGGTCTGGGCAAAGACTCCACCATCTGACATCCAGCCGTTCTTCCCCACGTCCACATAGAGGAACTCATATGTCGCCGACACCACCGCCATCAACACAATACTATGAAACCCCTTATAGTTAAAATAGTATGACGTGCTTCCCATCTATTGCCCCTCCGCAGTTGGGAAAGTCCCAACGATGGGCAAAGTGGGATGCCACAGTTTGCCATTCCTGTGGCGTTGAAAGAAACTGTGGAGTCAAAACAGAAAACAAAATGTTGTAATTTTGCACATAAACATTGCAAGCAGATTGGACACAAACATTCTTGGCCAACATCAGTATAACATTGATTTTAATGCGTATTTAAAGACAAAAAAATAAGGTCCACTTAGCAGATTCCTCGTCCCCTCTGATGGCCCATTGTCCAAATTTTTGGGGGGGGGGGGTTCTAAATGAGTTTGTGAGTCCAAAAAAAGCCTCTGACACTCTGCATGAATTTAAGGACAACAATAACATTTTTACACATTATAGGGGGTGCTTAGGGTAGAGCAGTACAATAGAGCTGACAAAATGCACTGTTAAGGGACTAGGCAAGGTGTGTATGGGCCCAGGATAGCATGCTGGGGAGGTTAGTGAAGGCAAATATGTATATAGGCCAAAAAAGGAGCATTAAAAGATTCAAGCATGCATGAGGACATTCACAGCATATTACAATCAGGGTAATTATGGAATGATGAAATAAATACAAAATATTAGCAAACATTAAATACATATAATGTGATGTTAAAGGATAAAACTTAAACCCTAATAAAGCCCTTCTGCAGGACCTGAATAATAGAACAGGTCTCTGGAATTATGATCCCTAGAGCCTGCAGGGAGATGCCTGTAGGGAAGTTGAGGTCCTGTAGACTTCTCACCATTGCCATGTACCGCAAGGTGTCGACTAGCCTCTGCTCAGGAGTGATGGCTTGCCACATGCAGAAGTCCTGCCTGCTAATATAAGGGTGAGCAAAGCCAACAAAAGGTGAAAAATGGGGTCTGTCATCCAGAGAAAATTCCTGAAATCATCAGGGCTATTCTTCTGGATCTCATGTAGCAGAGGCATATGAGAGAATTGGTAACCAATTCTTGGTCCATGAACTCCTCCCCAACTTGTTCATGGACTGGGCTTGAGTCAAAGTAAGAACCCCAACACCAAACCCCTGCACAGCACGCACTCTAGGAATACGTAACCGCAACATGGCTTCAAACCGGTTGGCTGGTCAGAACGAACTAACCGAACGCACTGAGGAACAGCAAGGCCTGTGAAGAGGGAGCTGAAAATCAGAAGCGAGCAGACAAGAACGCACTGCAAAACAGATACGAACTGACTACACGCACTGAAAACCAGATACAAACTCACAAGTACAAACTGAACAGCAGTAAAATGATTGGAAATAAGCACGAGTCTGAAAAGTGTGAATCGTCTCTGACTAAACTTCTACTAACACAAGATTAGCAGAAGGAGCCCAAAGGGTGGCACAGTGGGTATTGAACTTAGTTTTTCTAGTCCCTTCGTATGTGTTGTACGTCATCGCAATCTTGACGGTCGGAATTTGGTGTGACCTTGTGTATGCTTGAGCAAAATCCCGTCGGAATTCTGTTGGAAAAACCATCAGAGCTTTTTCCGACCAAAATTCAGATCGTGTGTATGCGGCATGACTTAAATGACTTTATTTCAAATCAATAAACACAGGTATTCTAATGACCAAGTGGCCAGATGATATATTTAACTACCTAGAAAAATGTAGTTGCTGTTGCATCTGCAATAAACTGTTTTCTCTGATTTTTTTTCTTTTTACTTAAAAGATGAATCCAAGTCCTCAGGCAGCATTTTCTTCTGCTGAATCAAAGAAATTGCTTTTCTCTGCAGGTAGAAATCCACAGCACAAGGAATAGCGAGGGTGCTTCCAGAGAACAACAAAGGCCTGCAAATGTACTGTCAGCACACACATCTGTCCACTTTAGGTTTGCCATTAAAATCAACATCTACAAATCTCTAACAAAAATACACACACAAAAAAATCCATCCATTATGCTGTTACAAAAAGGACCATTTTAGCTCTTTATTTGCCCAGCATTGTGAAGAATACTTAAGTACTGACAGAAATACATTCTACCTTATTTTATGATTCAGACATGAGATAAATAAATTGTATAATCTAAGGAATGAGTTATGTTTTATAGGAAGAGTTTCTAATATTGGCACCCCAAGAACATTATTCTGAATCCCTAAAGTGTCCCTTCAACCCTTTTTTGCATTTTGCTACAATGCAATCCCCCTGCCATACAATACCTCTTGTTGCATTCTGTACAGCATTTAAAAAAATTATAAAAGTTTGAAAGAAAAAGTGGTACTCCCATAATGGTCACAGCAGTTGTCCATACCTATGAGCAAACACAGATAAAACATCAGTAGATTCTCTGAGAGGTATAAGAAACTTTAAAACAACAACCTCTTGGTACTCAAAAACTGGTAGGTTTCTACTCTTCAGATTCTAAGTTAAATAGCCCCACCACACTTAGGCCACGTACACACGGGCGGATTGTCTGCCCAACTTAGTCCGCTGAACCGTGTTTCAGCGGACAATCCGCTCGTGTGTGGGCTTCAGCGGACTTTTTCAGCGGACAGTCTGACAGACTTTGTCTTTCGTAATTTCCGTAATTTTGTCCGCTGAAACTTGGTTTTGTCCGTCCAAACTTGGTTTCAGCGGACAGTCCGCTCGTGTGTAGGCAAGTTGGACGGACTAAGTATGGCGCATGCTCCGAAAGGATTTACACGGCCGAAGGTTGCATTGCAGTGTATTGGACGTCGTTTTTCTAGTCCCGTCGTACGTGCTGTACACGTCATCGCGCACGTTTTCAGCGGACTGTCTGTTCATCGTGTGTGGTCAAGTCCGTTCATTCAAAATTTGGACGGACTGTCTGTCGGATTGTCTGACGAACTTAGTTGGGCAGACAATCCACCCGTGTGTACGCGGCCTTAGGGTGTCAAATTATGCACAGCACTGAAAAACAACGGAAACAAGGTGCACCAGCCTGGCACATTGCCTTTTTTTTTTTAATTTTCAAAGAAAAGGGGTACAGAAAGGGTACAGTACAACTGTGGCCATAATGGGCAACGTTGGTCTTCAAAAGAAGCCCCAATTTCCATCCCAATTTCCATCTACAATGGGAACCGCATAAAATGTCACAATAGACGTGCATAACAGTATTATGCACATACAATTTTGACAGCAACCAATCCCGATCCCATATACTGATATATATATGATGTTGCCTTAGTTACTGAACTGCATATTTAGTCAGATTGTCCCAACCACAATAGCAAAACTGGAGAGGAAGGTATTATAATGTCAGGAGATAGAACCAGCAGTTGAGGGAGTGAAAGGTAGAGAAAAAGGAGGAAGAGAGAAAGGGGGGGGGGGGGTATTGTTCAACACAGGGGTGAAGGATGTTGTGATGGTGTCACTTTTCAGGTGGTCAGTTTCAGAATGTCCTTTAAGAGTTTAATAGTGACTAGGGATGAGCTTCGTGTTCGAGTCGAACATCGGCTGTTCGCCCATTCGGCGAATTCCGAACGTTAGGGGCCGTTCGCGCCAAATTCGTGTGGCGCTCATGGCCCACAATGCACTGGGATGGTGCAGTGCATTGCTGGCTCATGATTGGCCAAGCATGCACTGTGACCCCGCATGCTTGGCCTATCACAGCCCGGCAGCGAGGAGAGCCATGATTGGCCACAGGCAGGATGCCTGTGGCCAATCATAGCTCAGGCTGTGTAGTACATGCCCCACACTATATAAGGCCGCCAGCGCAGTGGCCTTGTGTAGTGTGTTGGCGTCTGTAGCAGTTAGTGGGTGTTCTGTGTACCTTCAACACAGTATACACCGATCGTTATCGGACGATTTTTCGTTCTTGCTCTTCTGTAGTGGTTGTTGTCTGCGTGCCCTGACCGCAGTATACACTGCTATATTCACCTATATAGCTAGCGATATATCTATCTTTTATAATAGAGCTTGCAGTCAGTGTTAGGAGATTGTGCGTGCTGTCTGCGTGCTCTGAACGCAGTATACACCGCTATATCCACCTATATAGCTAACTATCTTGCTCGTTTTAAATAGAGCTTTCAGTCAGTGTTAGGAGATTGTACGTGCTGTCTGCGTGCTCTGAACGCAGTATACACCGCTATATCCACCTATATAGCTAACTATCTTTCTCGTTTTAAATAGAGCTTGCAGTCAGTGTTAGGAGATTGTGCGTGCTGTCTGCGTGCTCTGAACGCAGTATACACCGCTATATCCACCTATATAGCAAACTATCTTGCTCGTTTTAAATAGAGCTTGCAGTCAGCGGTAGGAGCTTGTGCGTGCTGTCTGCGTGCTCTGAACCCAGTATACACCGCTATATCCACCTATATAGCTCTTCTCTATTTGAGCCATCTGCCATCTGCAGGAGTTAGTGGAAGTTGTGTGTGCCTCCAGCACAATATACACTACCCAATTGCTGGTTTTCCCAACTCCCTTCAGGCCATTACCATGTCTGGAAGGCCAGCAAGGAGAGGCAGACAGGCGCGAGCCGATAAAAGAGGGCAAGCAGGCTCTGTGTCTAGAGACAACAGTGCTGGTCGTGGACGCGGTGCATCGTCATCATCAGCACGTGGCCATGGGACACGCTTGTCCTTCTTTTCGGCAGCTGGACATGTTGAGCCGCAACATGCCAACGACTTGGTAGAGTGGATGACCAAGCCCACTTCATCCTCCTCATCCTCTCTCACCCAGGCTCAGGGTACTAGCAAAGCAGCTGCCAACGCATCGTCTTCCCTCCTCTCAATGTCATCATCAGTGACTCCTTCCCTAGACCCACCACGTCCTCCTGAGGAGTCTCCTGAACTCTTTGAGCACAGTGTTGGGTACATGCTCCAGGAGGATGCCCAGTGTTTTGTAGGCTCTGATGATGATACTCCACTAGAGGAAGGCAGAAGCGTGAATGCAGAGAGAGGGGATGCTCAAGAAGGACAGCAATCTGGCAGTCATGTTCCACAAGCTGCAGCATACTGCCAGGTTTGCTACAGCGATAAAGAGGGAGGGGATGATGAGGGCACTGACTCCACGTGGGTGCCTGGTAGGAGAGAGGAGGAGGAGGAGGAGGCACATGTCCAATGAGGCAGGATGCCCTCCGGGGGCCAGCTTAGGGGCAGCACACCGACTGAATCACACCGCAGAGCTCCACCTGTGCAGGGCACTGCCTCTGCGCGTTATTCTAAAAGTTCTTTGGTGTGGGCCTTTTTTGAGACGAGTGCATCAGATCGCACCGCTGCTATTTGCAACATATGTCTCAAGCGTATCTCACATGGCCAAAACATCAGCCGCTTGGGCACCACATGCTTGACCAGACATATGTTGACCTGCCATGCAGCTCGTTGGCAAGCGTACCTCAAAGACCCACACCAAAGAACAAAGCGGACCTCTCCTTGCTCCTCATCAGCTGGGATCTCCAACCCCACTAGGCCTTCAGTCCTCTCTGAAACCTGCTCTGAGAAGAATGAAGGTGTACAATTAGGTGTGTCACAGCCAAGTGTTCCGGGCACTCTGCTAGCAGTACACCTACGTCCGATTATAGCAGGCAAATGTCCCTGCCCCAGCTGCTGGACCGGCGAAAGAAGTTCACTCCCAGCCATCCACATGCCCAGCGGTTGAATGCTAGCTTGGCTAAATTGCTAGCACTTCAACTGCTAACTTTTCAGTTGGTAGACTCGGCCCCCTTCCGTGAGTTTGTACGATGTGCGGTTCCTCAGTTGCAGGTCCCCAAACGCCACTTTTTCTCACGGAAGGCGATTCCGGCTCTCTACCGGCATGTGGAAGGCAATGTCCTTGCCTCTCTGGACAGGGCGGTCAGTGATAAGGTGCATATTACCGCTGACTCATGGTCCAGCAGGCATGGACAGGGACGTTACCTGTCTTTCACTGCCCATTGGGTCACTCTTCTGGCAGCTGGAAAGGATGCAGGACAAGGTGCAGTAGTGTTGGAGGTTGTTCCGCCACCACGCCTCCAAAATGCTACTATTGGTTGTGACACACCTCTCTCCTCCACCCCCTCCTCTTCTTCTTCCTCCATGGCCTCTTCCAGTGCTCTGTCCTCAGAACCAGCGGTGCTCCGTAGGCGTTCCAGGGGCTACGCAAGTACGCAGGCAAAACGATGCCATGCCGTGCTTGCGCTGGTTTGTTTGGGGGACAGGAGCCACACTGGGGCGGATGTTTTGTCAGCTCTGCAGGGGCAGGCCGAGAGGTGGTTGACGCCACGCCAGCTTAAGCCAGGAATGGTGGTTTGCGACAATGGCACCAACCTCCTCTCCACCCTCCGACAGGGACAACTGACCCATGTGCCCTGTGTAGCTCACGTCCTTAACCTGGTGGGGCAGTGGTTCTTGGGCAGGTACCCGGGCTTACAGGATGTCCTGAAGCAGGCCAGGAAAGTCTGTGTGCATTTCTGCCGATCATTTAATGCATGTGCTCGGCTGGCTGAGCTCCAAAAGGAGTTGAACCTGCCCAAGAACCGCCTTATATGTGACATGCCCACCAGGTGGAACTCAACGTTGGCCATGCTGCAGCGGCTGCACACGCAGCAGAGGGCCATCAATGAGTACCTGTGCGACTACGGCACCAGGACAGGGTCAGGGGAGCTCGATTTTTCTCACCACGCCAGTGGGGCATGATCAGGGATGCATGCACTGTCATGTCACCGTTTGAGGAGGCCACAAGGATGGTGAGCAGTGACAGTGCAGTGACAGTGCATGCATCAGTGACACTGTACCTCTTGTCCACCTCTTGGAGCATACGCTGCGTGGAATAATGGACAGGGCACTTGAGGCAGAACAGAGGCAGGAAGAGGAGGACTTCCTTGCCTCTCAAGGCCCCCTTTATCCAAACAGTGTTCCTGTTGTGCCACCCATCACACAGGAAGAGGATGAGGAGCTCAGCTAAGCTACGCTGCATGGTCTCCCTGATCCTGCAAAGCCTGAGGAAGGATCCTCTTATTCTTCGGATCAAGGAGAGGGACCATTACTGGCTGGCCACTCTCCTTGATCCACGGTACAAGGGTAAGGTTGCCGACCTTATCTTGCCGTCGCAGAGGGAGCAGAGTATGAGACATCTACGGGAGGCCTTGCAGAAAGGTCTGTGCAACGCGTTCCCAGAGACTGGGAGGTTACAAACTCCTGGTCCTGGACAACATGTTGCTGAGGCATCGGTCAGAAGGAGCGGTGGAGAAGGGGGCCGTCTGACCGATGCTTTCAGACAATTTTTTAGTCTGCAGCCCCAAGGTATGATCGGTTCCAGCAACCATCGCCAGCGTCTGATTTACATGGTGCAGGAATACCTAGGGGCAAGGTCAGACTTGGACACCTTTCCCACCGAAGGTCTTGCGGATGGATCACTGGCCAGAGCTTGCACAGTATGCAATTGAGCTACTGGCCTGTCCTGCATCCAGCGTTCTTTCGGAACGCACCTTCGGTGCTGCTGGTGGCTTTGTTACCGATCACGTGGTGAGCCTGTCCACCGAATCAGTTGATCGACTGACCTTCATCAAGATGAATCAGTCTTGGATCACCCACAGCTACTAAGCACCTGAAGCTGATGTAACCGATTAATTTTTTTTTTGAAATATCACATCCCTTCAAGACTGCCTTTAACAAGGGGACCCCCAGATCCTGCCCCCCCCCCTGTTTGAAATGGTAAGAAGGTACAAAAGTACCCTTACCATTTCACAAAGAAAGTGTAAAAAATAGTTAAATAAGACAAACACAAAATTCCTTTATTAAAAATAAAAAAAATTAAAAAAAGATTCCAGCGGTGGTAATCCACTCTTGCTATCCAGCGACGGACGATCATCTCTCCGGGGTCCAGCGATGGCTCATCTGAATCAGGTACATTTAACCCTTTGGTGTTCAGCGATAAGAAATGTTGTTAAGGACGGGGTTTGGGTGTGGGGTGGGGAGGGGTTTGGTGTGAGTAAAAGGTGGGGGGATTATAGAAGGGCAAGGGGATAGAAATGAAAGAGCAAGGATAGTTCAAGAAAGAGTAAAGCAGACAATAAGTGCTATACAGTAGATTGTCCTGTCTAATACGAATTGTTAAGAAACAATTTTATACAAAATTCTGCAATGAAACACACTCCCGTTACCACCGGGAAGGTGCTTCGACCCAGTGGGGAGGAGGTTAGACTACGACCGGGGGTATCTACCCGGACTCATCCAGACCTCCCAGCCCTAGGGTATAACATTGGCATGTACTGTGAGAAAACCAAAAAACAAGAAATAAGTAAGAAAGCGAACAAATAACAATGTATTTACATTCACATGTGTAACCGTATAGGACACCAGTGTTAAATCATTAATTGTAGACCCATCAGCACATACCTTCAAACGGTAAATGGAAAAACTTGTGCCTAACACGGGTAGTGCCCATTTTCCTCCATCTAATCTACCCGACTTGATCAGTATTTCTTCAATTCCTCTGTCGGTGCCCTCTGACAGATTGTTGTGGGGTGGGCAGGCCTGAGATATGTATACAGCCAGTGCGGTCGTGCCCCCCCCCCCCACAATGAGGACCACACCCGCCCTCACAAGGATCTGCCCATGTCCCCCCGAGGTGAACTGGGGGAAGAATAGGAAAATGTTGTGTCAATTTACAATCCCTGGGGTCAAGCCCACCCCCGTTGAGGAATTCTCCCCTTCTTCTCAAAACCCTGCTTGAGATGACCTCTGGAAGATGTCAGTGGCTTCTGATTTCCCTTAGTACAGCCTAGGAGTTCACTCCCTCCCGCACTGCCTTTTAACACTATTTATTGATTCATAAAATCAATTGTTATACTCACTAACAAATGAGTCAACCATTTTGGACCTGGATGGCTTCTTCCTATGCTGCTGAGCAAGTGCTATAGATTTGGTGTCTGTGACTTTGAATATATTTATGCGCTTGCGAACTAATTTGTGTGTGAGAATAATAATTGCTTTTATAAATCAAAAAATTGTGGTAAAAGGTAATGTGCCAGGCTGGTGTGCCCTCTTTCCATTTTGTCAGGTCACCTGAGACCAGGTGACAGATGCACTCCGTAGGAATCGGAAGTGCATCACTAGGTAGTGGACCTTAGGACTGACTGCTGCGGATTGTACCCAGGGAGATTCAGGACACAGGTCTACAGGATCACTAACACAGATCCCAATGGGAGCTGGAGCATAGATTCCCCAGGGCGCAGAGTCTAAGCCCTTGTACACACGGTCGGACATTTTCGACAACCAAATTCGTCAGATTTTGTCCGAAACTGTTGCATATACACAGTTGGACAAAGTTGTCAGAAAATCGGATCAAACTTAACATGATGATGTTATTTCGTTAGGACGGGACTACGTTCAGGCTAGTAGCCAATAGCTTTGGTCTAGGAATTTGATCTGAGGATGCGTGGCACTTTGTCCAATCAGAATTCTCTACACATGATCGGACAAGGTCTGATCGGAGCATGTTGTCAGAAAATTTTATAGACAAGTTGGAAAACTTGGTCCGTCGGATACTCCGATGGAAACAGTCCGATGAAGCCCACACACTGTCGGATTATCCGACAACACGGTCCCATCGGACATTGTCCATCGGAATATCTGACTGTGTGTACAAGGGCTAAGAGCCAGCAGGTGTTCGCCAGAGCCTCCAGTTGTGAGGATGGACTTCGCTGCAGTCTGGCTCCAGGTCACGGCCCCTAGGGTCTCACAGCTCATGCTCACAGTAGACTACAGGAGAAGGAAGCAGCAGGCTGGGACAACAAGGATAGTAAGGGGATAAGGCAGAGGTCAGGGCAACTAGCAGACAGGAACAACAGAGTACACGCCAAAGGTTCAGGGTCACAGGCAGACAGGGATGGTTGGGGACATGCCAAAAGGTCAAGGTCACAAGCAGACAGGAATCGTTGAGAACACGCCAAGGTCAGTAACAGAGGCAAACATAGAGCACACAGCAATCAGGAAACAGGAAGCCAAACACACAATGGATACACAATGGTTGATCAGCACCGCTGGCTTGCAGTGCACAGGTTAATATAGGGTTCCCCGATAGGTCCTGGGGTGGAGCCACGCCTAGAGGAGAGGTTATAAAAACCACCAGGTGGAAGTGGTTGGCCTCTTAGTCTGAACACATGAGGAGAGGTAAGCAAACAGAGAAAGATCCCTGCATAACCATGCGTCCTAGCTAGATGTTTTCCTTATTATGCTAGTATGCACAACGTATTAGCACATTATTCCATAAACACATTTTTTTTGAATGGCACCGGGAATCCCAATGCTTATTAAAACTGTCCAATGTAAGATATCTTCCAATAAGCCCATTGGCTTGGCAAGACTTATTTTCAGGATCCAGCAGTCACTGGGCACTCAGCCTCTGCATCACAGGTGTGTGACCGTGCTACCTGATCCAAATGTAGCTCATTGGCTATGTGGTGCTTTATTTCCAAGACACAGCAGTATTTGGGTGGGTGTCCCCAGCATCACAGGAGTGAACGTGCATGCTTCATATGAATGTGAAGATAAGTTGCATGACTTCCATTATGCTTGCTATGACTCCTGGCATATGCACATCACATATCCCAGAAGGCATACTCCTTCATTGATAAAGGAGGAAGAGGGTAGGCCTAGCAGCACACCATTAGGAGGCTTGCCAACTGAACCCAGAGGAGCCTGGAAGCTTCCCAATAACATCACACAAGAAGATGGCAGTGCGGGACCGCTGGGAGGCAACATTTTGGGAGAATTCTGCAGGACAATGCTGGATCCGCTGGGTGGATAAGTATCTGGATTGGTGAGAACCCTCAACAAGGTATGCAGGGGTTTGGTTTGAAAAAAATGGGGGAAGGAGGGTGAAGATCTGCTTTAAACATATTTCCAAAAAGCTAAGTGTATTTTCGACTACTGGGACCTCTTGTCTGCATGGGCCAGTTTATGCTAAAGGCGAACTTAGCCTTTAAACTACTAAGAGAGACTATGAAGTTTTCAACTAGACACACAATGGGGGCTGTTTTATGGGATGCCAAACTATTCTAAAGGAGAAGGAGAGATCCAGAATTTCTATCAAATGCTAAGAATAGAAAGAAGTCATGTAATACATACTTGTTCTTTTGGAAACCCGTATCAACTGACCTAATGTGCTTTAGAGTCCAATTTTGTACAATATAAACTCTCAAGCAGGAAAAACTTTAGTTCTGCACAATGGTAGGTTTTCAACCGTTAAAGTTATGACCTTTAAACAGCATGTCATTGCACATACCAAAGGAAACCTCTGAATTCTGTGTGATTCCTGCGGAATATCAAGATGTAAGCCTTTTATACCAGTATAGCAGAATGTATCCATTACTGTTGATAAGAGTGTGAAAAGAAATAGAGATGTTTTCAAATAGAAATATGAATTTCTATGACTTAAATCAAAGTCACTAATAACTGTATCTGTTATTACTTTTACTTTAGCAAGAAAGTTAAAGAAATATACGTTATACAGACAAGTCACATCCACTGAATAGTGTAAAGTTGTCATCTTTTTCTGAAGGTAAATTTTTTTGTTCAGTAAGATACACATGCATATATTAAAGTATAAGGCAAAACTTTTTCTTAGTTTTGGATAGGATGGAGCGGTATTAAAACACCTATTAGGTTTTTACTGCTTTCTGTGTCCTAATTAAAGCGTTAGTAAACCTGCTGTCACTTGTTTTGTTTTTTATACCCCTGTAAGGCAAAAGGCATAATGGGCTAGTATGCACCGCATACTAGCTCATTATGAAATACTTACCTTAGAACGAGGTGTCGGTATCTCACCTGGTCCATGCCGAGGTTGCTGACATGTTGCCTCAGCATGTCTTCTGGGTATCGCGGCTCCAGCGATGTGAGTGGCTGGAGCTGCAATGTCGTTACTCCAACGCCTGCACATGGGAGACTTTTTTCCGGAAAGGTCCGGCGTCTGCCAGGCTTTCAGCCAAGAATCCCCTTTGCGCATGCGCCGCTGCAGTCAGTGGCTCATTGCAAGGGGAATATCTCCTAAACTGTACAGGTTTATGAGATTTTTTTTTTTACCTACACGAAAGCCTTATTATATAGGCTTACTTGTAGGTAAAAGTTAAAAATTTGACTATACATCCACTTTAAGGAGATATACCTTCTCTATGTTTACCATTATCATTGAAAGCGAAAGTAAAATAAAACCCCAAATTTGGGTTGTTCCCAGAAAAGTAATACAGGGAAAATCTTCCAGTTGGGAAACTAGTTCTGGTGGCATGGGGGTCCCCAAAAGATTTCCTTAATTTTCAAGGATTTACTCTCACTTGAAGGCAAGCCTCCCCGAAGGGGCAAAGGTGGCAAAAATAAACCCTACAGGGTTTATTACTCCCTCTCTTGCTCCATCCAAAATGAAAGAAAAAGTTTTGCCTATAGTTCTGCTTTAAATACCGGTACGTTCCATGGACTGAACTAAAGAGGCAGCAATGTAGCCCTTTTTTTTGTTTTTAAACCCGTACTGCTATGAAATACTAACACTTGCCAATGGAAACTAATCTACTCTTCCTGGGTGTCCACAATAGACTGTCAATTTGGCCTCAAAGTGGAAGCTAGTCATGAGAAAACTTAGAGGCTGCCATTACTGACCTCATCTTTTAAAAATGCTGTTTGGTCGATTGTCTCACTGATCTGCACAATTCATTGCAGAAATGCAGAATGCACAAGTCATTGATCTGAACATAAATCTGCAGAAAAAAACTTCCGCATTTTCTCTGACTGAGCTGAATAATCTGCATAATTGCTCCAGGGTAGGGATGAGCTTCGTGTTCGCAGTCGAACGTACGTTCGACACGAACATTGGCTGTTCGTCCGTTCAGGCGAAATCCGAACACTTGGTCCGTTCGCGTCAAAATTCGCGTGGCGCTCACGGCCCACAATGCACTGCGATGGCGCAGTGCATTGCTGGCTCATGATTGGCCAAGCATGCACTGTGACCCCGCATGCTTGGCCAATCGCAGCGCCAGCAGCGAGGAGAGCCATGATTGGCCACAGGCAGGATGCCTGTGGCCAATCATAGCTCAGGCTGTGTAGTGCACGCCCCACACTATATAAGGCCGCCATTGAGGCGGCCTCGTGTAGTATGTTGGCATCTGAAGCAGTGGGTGTTCTGTGTACCTTCAACACAGTACACACCGATCGTTTTTGGCTGATTTCCTATCTTGCTGTTGTGTAGTGGTTATTGTCTGTGCCCTGACCGCAGTATACACCACTATATTCACCTCACCTATATAGCTAGTGATCTATCTTTAATAATAGAGCTTGCAGTCAGTAGTGTTAGGAGATAGTGCGTGCTGTCTGCGTGCTCTGTACCCAGTACATACCGCTATAATCCACCTACATAGCTGTTCTCTATTTGAGCCCAATTGCCATCTGCAGGAGTTATTGGAAGTTGTGTGTGCCTCCAGCACAGCACAGTATACATCTGTATATACCCCTTTATCTCTGCTGTTTTCTGGTTATTGTCTGCGTGCCCTGACCGCAGTATACACCGCGATATTCACCTCACCTATATAGCTAGTGATCTATCTTTAATAATAGAGCTTGCAGTCAGTAGTGTTAGGAGATAGTGCGTGCTGTCTGCGTGCTCTGTACCCAGTACATACCGCTATAATCCACCTACATAGCTGTTCTCTATTTGAGCCCAATTGCCATCTGCAGGAGTTATTGGAAGTTGTGTGTGCCTCCAGCACAGCACAGTATACATCTGTATATACCCCTTTATCTCTGCTGTTTTCTGGTTATTGTCTGCGTGCCCTGACCGCAGTATACACCGCGATATTCACCTCACCTATATAGCTAGTGATCTATCTTTAATAATAGAGCTTGCAGTCAGTAGTGTTAGGAGATAGTGCGTGCTGTCTGCGTGCTCTGTACCCAGTACATACCGCTATAATCCACCTACATAGCTGTTCTCTATTTGAGCCCAATTGCCATCTGCAGGAGTTATTGGAAGTTGTGTGTGCCTCCAGCACAGCACAGTATACATCTGTATATACCCCTTTATCTCTGCTGTTCTATAAAAAAGGCATCTGCAGGAGTTAGTGGGTGTTGTGTGCCTCCAGCACAATATAAACTACCCAACTGCTGTTTTACCCAACTCCCTTCAGGCCATTACCATGTCTGGAAGGCCAGCAAGGAGAGGCAGACAGGTGCGAGCCGATAAAAGAGGGCAAGCAGGCTCTGTGTCTAGAGACAACAGTGCTGGTCGTGGATGCGGTGCATTGTCATCAGCACGTGGCCATGGGACATGCTTGTCCTTCTTTTCGGCAGCTGGACATGTTGAACCGCAACATGCCAACGACTTGGTAGAGTGGATGACCAAGCCCTCTTCATCCTCCTCATCCTCTCTCACCCAGTCTCAGGGTAGTAGCAAAGCAGCTGCCAACGCATCGTCTTCCCTCCTCTCAATGTCATCATCAGTGACTCCTTCCCTAGACCCACCACGTCCTCCTGAGGAGTCTCCTGAACTCTTTGAGCACAGTGTTGGGTACATGCTCCAGGAGGATGCCCAGTGTTTGGTGGGCTCTGATGATGACACTCAGCTAGAGGAAGGCAGTAGCGTGAGCGCAGAGAGAGGGGATGCTCAAGAAGGACAGCAATCTGGCAGTCATGTTCCACAAGCTGCAGCATACTGCCAGGTTTGCTACAGCGATGAAGAGGGAGGGGATGATGAGGGCACTGACTCCACGTGGGTGCCTGGAAGGAGGGAGGAGGAGGAGGAGGAGGAGGAGGAGGAGGAGGAGGCACATGTCCAACGAGGCAGGATGCCCTCCGGGGGCCAGCTTAGGGGCAGCACACCGACTGAATCACACCGCAGAGCTCCGCCTGTGCAGGGCGCTGCCTCTGCGCATTATTCTAAAAGTTCTTTGGTGTGGGCCTTTTTTGAGACGAGTGCATCAGATCGCACCGCTGCTATTTGCAACATATGTCTCAAGCGTATCTCACGTGGCCAAAACATCAGCCGCTTGGGCACCACATGCTTGACCAGACATATGTTGACCTGCCATGCAGCTCGTTGGCAAGCGTACCTCAAAGACCCACACCAAAGAACAAAGCGGACCTCTCCTTGCTCCTCATCAGCTGGCATCTCCAACCCCACTAGACCTTCAGTCCTCTCTGAAACCTGCTCTGCGAGGAATGAAGGTGTAGAATTAGGTGTGTCACAGCCAAGTGCTTCCGGGAACTCTGCTAGTGGTACACCCACGTCCGATTATAGCAGGCAAATGTCCCTGCCCCAGCTGCTGGACCGGCGGAAGAAGTTTACTCCCAGCCATCCACATGCCCAGCGGTTGAATGCTAGCTTGGCTAAATTGCTAGCACTTCAACTGCTGCCTTTTCAGTTGGTAGACTCGGCCCCCTTCCGTGAGTTTGTACAATGTGCGGTTCCTCAGTGGCAGGTCCCCAAACGCCACTTTTTCTCACGGAAGGCGATTCCGGCTCTCTACCGGTATGTGGAAGGCAATGTCCTTGCCTCGCTGGACAGGGCGGTCAGCGGTAAGGTGCATATTACCGCTGACTCATGGTCTAGCAGGCATGGACAGGGACGTTACCTGTCTTTCACTGCCCATTGGGTCACTCTTCTGGCTGCTGGGAAGGATGCAGGACAAGGTGCAGTAGTGTTGGAGGTTGTTCCGCCACCACGCCTCCAAAATGCTACTATTGGTTGTGACACACCTCTCTCCTCCACCCCCTCCTCTTCTTCTTCCTCCATGGCCTCTTCCAGTGCTCTGCCCTCAGAACCAGCGGTGCTCCGTAGGCGTTCCAGGGGCTACGCAAGTACGCAGGCAAAACGATGCCATGCCGTGCTTGCGCTGGTTTGTTTGGGGGACAGGAGCCACACTGGGGCGGATGTTTTGTCAGCTCTGCAGGGGCAGGCCGAGAGGTGGTTGACGCCACGCCAGCTTAAGCCAGGAATGGTGGTTTGCGACAATGGCACCAACCTCCTCTCCGCCCTCCGACAGGGACAACTGACCCATGTGCCCTGTGTAACTCACGTCCTTAACCTGGTGGTGCAGCGGTTCTTGGGCAGGTACCCCGGCTTACAGGATGTCCTGAAGCAGGCCAGGAAAGTCTGTGTGCATTTCTGCCGATCATTTAATGGCTGTGCTCGGCTGGCTGAGCTCCAAAAGGAGTTGAACCTGCCCAAGAACCGCCTTATATGTGACATGCCCACCAGATGGAACTCAACATTGGCCATGCTGCAGCGGCTGCACACGCAGCAGAGGGCCATCAATGAGTACCTGTGCGACTACGGCACCAGGACAGGGTCAGGGGAGCTTGGTTTTTTCTCACCACGCCAGTGGGGCATGATCAGGGATGCATGCACTGTCCTGTCACCGTTTGAGGAGGCCACAAGGATGGTGAGCAGTGACAGTGCATGCATCAGTGACACTGTACCTCTTGTCCACCTCTGGGAGCATACGCTGCGTGGAATAATGGACAGGGCACTTGAGGCAGAACAGAGGCAGGAAGAGGAGGACTTCCTTGCCTCTCAAGGCCCCCTTTATCCAGACAGTGTTCCTGCTGTGCCACCCATCACACAGGAAGAGGATGAGGAGGAGGAAGAGGAGGAGGAGGATGATTGTGTCAGCATGGAGGTGGAGGCTGGCACTCAGCATCAGCATCAGCAGCAGCATCAGCAGTCTTAAAGGGATGATTTACAGTCCCAAGAAACACGTGGACTTGTACGTGGCTGGGAGGAGGTAGCTGCGGATCATGTTGTCCTTAGTGACCCAGAGGACTCCGGACCGAATGCCTCAGCTAACCTACGCTGCATGGCCTCCCTGATCCTGCAAAGCCTGCGGAAGGATCCTCGTATTCTTCGGATCAAGGAGAGGGACCATTACTGGCTGGCCACTCTCCTTGATCCACGGTACAAGGGTAAGGTTGCCGACCTTATCTTGCCATCGCAGAGGAGCAGAGGATGAGACATCTCCGGGAGGCCTTGCAGAAAGGTCAGCCCCAAGGTATGATTGGTTCCAGCACCCATCGCCAGCGTCTGATTTACATGGTGCAGGAATACCTAGGGGCAAGGTCAGACTTGGACACCTTTCCCACCGAAAATCCTCTGGCTTACTGGGTCTTGAGGATGGATCACTGGCCAGAGCTTGCACAGTATGCAATTGAGCTACTGGCCTGTCCTGCATCCAGCGTTCTTTCGGAACGCACCTTCAGTGCTGCTGGTGGCTTTGTTACCGATCACAGGGTGCGCCTGTCCACCGAATCAGTTGATCGACTGACCTTCATCAAGATGAATCAGTCTTGGATCACCCACAGCTACCAAGCACCTGAAGCTGATGTAACCGAATAATTTTTTTTGAAATACCACATCCCTTCAAGACTGCCTATGCTGATGCTGAGTGACTGTCCTGTTATGTTGATTGTCTATCCTCTTCCTCCTCCGCTGATATGTTGGAAGAACATTTTTGGTTCTGGGTGATGCCAGCAGTCCCTTTTTTCTGCCCCTGTTTAACAGGGGCGTTTAATTACAATTTTTGATGCAATGCTTTGCAGCAGGGCTAATTCCTGCAATAAAACTAGAGTATATGGCAGCGGTTGCAGTGTGGTGGCACCAGCACCAGTGCCTAAGGCCCAATTTTTCTGCCCCTGTTTAACAGGGGCGTTTAAGTACAATTTTTGATGCAATGCTTTGCAGCAGGGCTAATTCCTGCAATAAAACTAGAGTATATGGCAGAGGTTGCAGTGTGGTGGCACCAGCACCAGTGCCTAAGGACCAATTTTTCTGCCCCTGTTTAACAGGGGCGTTTAAAGAGGAAGTAAACCCTGATGGGTTTACTTCCTCTTTTTTTCCCTGCAAAGGTAAAGCATAATGGACTACTATGCATCGCATAGTAGCTCATTATGTGTCACTTACCTGACACAGGAGCCAGCGAAGTCGCCGCTGTCCCCTGTAGTCCGCCGCATCCATGTTGCTTGTGGCGTCTCGCAGCTCCGACGAATCACAGCGGCGCAACCGCGATGACGTCACTCCCGCGCATGCGCACGGGAGTCGCGCCTCGCAGCTCCGCCGCTGTCATACGGCGAAGCCGCGATGACGTCACTCCCGCGCATGCGCACGGGAGTCGACAAATTTGGCAAATCCATTCTTGGATTTGCCGCATTTAGTGCGCATGCGCGCCGCTGTCTACGGCGCATGCGCCGTAGACAGCGGTGCCCATTTTCGGGCAAATATCTCCTAAACCATATAGGTTTAGGAGATATTGCTTGGACCTACAGGTAAGCCTTAATCTAGGCTTACCTATAGGTCCAAGTTGTTTGGAAGGGTTTACTTCCTCTTTAAGTACAATTTTTGATGCAATGCTTTGCAGCAGGGCTAATTCCTGCAATAAAACCAGAGTATATGGCAGAGGTTGCAGTGTGGTGGCACCAGCACCAGTGCCTAAGGCCCAATTTTTCTGCCCCTGTTTAACAGGGGCGTTTAAGTACAATTTTTGATGCAATGCTTTGCAGCAGGGCTAATTCCAGCAAAAAAACTAGAGTATATGGAAGAGGTTGCAGTGTGGTGGCACCAGCAGCAGTGCCTAAGGCCAAATTTTTCTGCCCCTGTTTAACAGGGACATGTAATTACAATTCTTGATATAATATTTCACAGGAGGGCCCCTTCCTGTGCCCACCCAGAGTAACGGTGAGGACTTATAGTGTGGCACCAGCACCGCAACCACCAAAGGTCAATTTTTCTACCACTGTTCAACAATGGCATGTAATTACAATTCTTGATATAATCGTTCACAGCAGGGCGCTCCAGCGCCCACCAAGAGTCACTTTGAGGGCTTACAATGTTGTGGCAAAACCAACACCTTGTTCCGCCATTTCTGCAGAGCATATAGGGCAGGCCCCTACTTTCAAACATCCAACTTACAAACATCTCCTACTTGCAAACGCAAGGAGACAGCAGCAAGTGAGATGAAAAAAGATGGATGACAAAACAAATTATACAGGGGTGATAACCCTTCCCTATGTTTTCCAAAAAGCTTAAAAATAGTTTTTTTGACTGGAGCTACACTTTAAAAATGTACCAGTTGAAAATTACAAACAGATTCAACTTAACACAACAAACCTACACAGTCCCTGTCTTGTTTGCACCGTCTGTATACTGCTGTTCTGAGTATATAGGGCCTGGGGGCCACACGCATTTCCTTTTTTTAATATGGGTACAGGGTTCCCCTTAATATGCGTACAAGACCCAAATAGACTGGTAATGGGCAGGGAGGGCTACCCATGCCATTTTTCTGAATGATTTTCAACCATATTGCAGGAACCAGATATAACATTAAAACCGCAAGCAGTTTTAAATGGTGTTATTTCCGTTTAATGTCATTTTGTGCAGGGACTGTTCTAAACACGAGAAACACGTGGCACTTCACAGGCATACTACAGACACCCCCCAAGCACCATATTTAAAGGAATATTTCACTTTTTTTTTTCACTTTAATCGTCAGTAAAATCAGTGCTCCCGCCAAAACGGCCATTTTAAAAAACATTTTATGCATTGACCCATGTCCCCTGGGGCATGAGCCAGGTCCCCAAACCCTTTTTAGGACAGTATCTTGCATATTAGCCGTTAAAATTAGCACTTTCCATTTCGAACGTTCGAGTCCCATAGACTTCAATGGGGTTCTAACGTTCGTAACGAACGTGGGGTCCGTTCGAAAGTTCTGGTGCGAACCGAACCGGGGGGTGTTCGGCTCATCCCTACTCCAGGGCAGTGCCTCAGAATGTATTGTAGTTAGAGGGTTAGCATAACAGCCAGTTTGCATTTTCTCATAGTGGTTATATTTTGATTTACATGACCATGACAGGCAGGGTTGTATTTAGGTCCTAGAAACACCAAAAGGATAATACCTTTTGTATCATATAATTGATTTTGCCTTTGGAAGTAGCATGCTTGCTGCTTTATGGCCAGAACTACTTATAAATCTGTACAGGCCATCAAACAAGAGAAAGGACAGATGATTTCATGTTTACCTATATCCTAATCAGGGGCGGACTGACAACTTATGGGGCCCCCGGGCAATAAGAGATTATGGGGCCCCCAGGCTTACAGATGGCCGCCACGTGGCAGCCATTTTTTTTTTAGAGGAGGGGCACCAAGCTTGGCGACATGCAGGGTGGCAGGAGACCTAGAGCTGGTGACCCAGTAAAGGCACCACGAGCCTCTCATGGGCAGTGCCACCTTAACATCATGGGCCCCTGGGCAAAATACTGCACTGGGACCCCTACCAGGGAGATGATGATCTGTGGCATGCATAGTGAACCATGGCGAACAATGGGCATTGTCAATGGGAGAGTCTTAACCACTTCAGCCCCGGAAGTATTTACCCCCTCCCTGACCAGAGCACTTTTTGCGATTCGGCACTTTGTCGCTTTAGCTGACAATTGCGCAGTCGTGCGAGGTTGTACCCAAACAAAATTGATGTCCTTTTGTTCCCACAAATAGAGCTTTCTTTTGTGGGATTTTTAGTTTTTGCGCTATAAACGAAAAAAGGCAGACACTTTTTTTAAAAAAGCAATATTTTTTACTTTATACTATAAAAAAAAAGTAAGATAGATAGATAGAAAGATGGATAGATATACACACACACACACACACACACATTTTTTTTTCCAGAGTTTAGGCCAATATGTATTCTTCTACATATTTTTGTTAAAAAATAAAATCACAATAAACGTATATTGATTGGTTTGCGCAAAAGTTATAGCGTCTACAAAATAGGGGATATATTTATGGCATTTTTATTATAATTTTTTTTTTTACTAGTAATAACGGCGGGACTGCGACATTATGGCAGACAGATTGGACACTTTTGACATGCCCTACGGCAGAGCCCCCAGAGTGCCACCTTCCATGAATACACACACACACACACACACACACACACACACACACATCTTTGCACCTTGGTGAGGTGGGCAAGGCCTTTAAAAAAATAAATAAAGCCACATGTTGCAGGCTCTGAACTGCACATGTGCTGTCATAGAGCCAGCGGAATAGTGAACTGCAGTGGTTGGCCTCAGATCGGGCAGTGGGGCATATGAATAAAAGCTGTGCACCATATTATCACTGCACAGGTGTGCACCCAGACCTGCCTTGCTGTCTGATCCGAGGTTGAGCTCAGCAGTGCACCAATCAGATGGCTCCGAATGGCAACAAGGGCATTTTTCACGGGCACAGGATTGTTGGATCAAGTTCTATTGAGCGGCAGTGAGCACACATGGATCATACAATATACACACACGCATGCACAGTACACACAGTATATACACAAACACATGCATGCACAGTATACATACACGCATGCACAGTAACACACAGACACAGTATACTTACAGACACACACACACATACTAGTGCACAGTATACACACACACACACACACACACACACATACGCCTGCACAGTATACACACACACGCACACAGTATAGACACAGACGCATGCCTGCACAGTATACACACACACACACACACACACCAGTTCACAGTATATATATATACACACACACACACACACACTATATATATATATATATATATATATATATATATATATATATATATTGTGGTAGTACGGAATCTCCAATCCTGGGACCGGGTTTTGGGAACAGCCAGCAGTCTGGCTGGATGATTGCACAGGTGGGTCTTGGGCTTAAAACAAAGCCAACACCATGGTTCTGGGCTCCACCCTCCCGAGGAGTCCAGGCGTGTAAGGGAGAAGAAGAATGCATGTCTGCACAGGTCGGTCTGTCAGAGCAGACAGAGGGTCCAAGCTTGTGGGCTGAAAAATAAGCTAGTAAAGAGTGCTGAGGTACTGGGTGTACAGGAACTCTGTTAAAGAGCCAAGAGGGCTGCAGCAGAAGTCTGAGCAGCAGTGCTGCTAAAGAGAGCCAGGTGGCTTGGTATTTTTGGTTCTACGTACATTATTGCTGTGGAAAGCTGAAACCCCTGTGTGGGCAACTATTTTGTTATCGGACTTTTCTTTCTTTAATAAAAGTGGGCCTACAAGCCCTTAAAACGGCATATTTGGCGTGGACTCAGCTCACTGGTAAGCTCTACCTTTAAGCTAAAATAACCCACAAATATTACAAGTGGTGTTCGAATGCGGGCAGAAGACGGTGGAATCCGGGTCCTTGCTCCACAGTAAGTTCAAGTCAGGAACTATTGGCTGTGTGTGAAAGTGCAGCCAGGCAAAAGGCATTCCGTGTTGCAGGTGGTGTACCTGTGAATGAAAAGTCAATTTTTTTTTTCTCTTGCTATGAACTGTGTTTGTGTGCATGAGACAGCACAATCAGTGTGTGCAATGTGCAGGTGAGGAAAGCTTGCATTAAGAGAAAAGCAACTTGCTTTAAAAGAGACACTAAAAGAGGCAAGGTTTGCTGAAATGAGAGACAGATCTCTGTGGTTGGAGGGGTTGTTACCACCCAAACGAGCCCCATACATACCTGATCAGAGTGTATCAAGGAGAAAAAGGGCTGGGGTTGTCCCTAGCAACCCTGGTGCAATGAGTGCACAGGTGACTGCTGTTATGGAGAGTCCACCAGCATTTGAATCTGCAGTGGATTGGTGCAAGCGGCATTTAGCAGCACTGGACCAAGCTACAGAGGAAAGGAAGCCAACCCTCAGTGCAAGGGGAAAGCCGCTGGATGTCCATAACTGGAAGAGGGCTGTTGTTGCCCCTGGCAAAGCTGATGCAGTTAAAACAGCTA
>NW_027507764.1:344004684-344402598 GCF_037356315.1 Lithobates pipiens | reverse complement strand
GGGGCGGAGAGTGCTGGGGTGGGGTCTGGAGAGTGCAGGGGGGGACGGAGAGTGCTAGGGGTGGGGGTGGAAAGTGCTAAGGGGTGGGTGGGGGCAGAGAGTGCAGGGGGTGGGGGCGCAGAATGCAGGGGGTGGGGGTGGAGAGTGCTACTAGGGGGTGGGGTCTGGAGAGTGCAGGGGGTGGGGAATGATAGGGGGTGGGGTCCGGAGAGTGCAGGGGGGTGGGGGTGGAGAGTGCAGGGGGTGGGGCCGGAGAGTGCTAGGATGTGGGGGTGGAGAGTGCAGGGGTGTGGGGGTGGAGAGTGCAGGGGGGTGGGGGTGGAGAGTGCTAGGGTGTGTGGCGGAGAGTGCTAGGGTGGGGTCCGGAGAGTGCAGGGGGGGTGGGGGTGGAGAGTGCAGGGGGGGTGGGGGTGGAGAGTGCAGGGGGTGGGGGTGAAGAGTGTGGGGTGGGGGCGGAGAGTGCAGGGGGTGGGGGTGAAGAGTGTGGGGTGGGGGCGGAGAGTGCAGGGGGGTGGGGGTGGAGGGTGCTAGGGGGTGTGGCGGACAGTGCAGGGGGGGTGGAGGGTGCTAGGGGGTGTGGCAGAGAGTGCAGGGGGTGAGGGCTGAGAGTGCAGGGGCGTAGAGTGCTGGGGGCCAGAAAGAATTGGGAAAGGTGGAGAGCACAGGAGGGGTGGGGGCTGGAGCAGAAAGAATTGGAGTGGAGAGCAGGGGGTACTGGCGAAATGGGGCGGAGTCAGGAAGGACAAGGAGGGGCTGCAGAGCAGGAGGGGTGGAGCCAGGGAGCACAAGGAGGGGCTGGAGAGCAGGAGGGGCGGAGCCAAGGAGCACAAGGAGGGGCTGGAGAGCAGGAGGGGCGGAGTCAGGGAGCACACGGAGGGGCTAGACTCGCTGGAGAGTAGGAGGGGCGGAGTCAGGGAGAACATGGAGGGGCTAGACTCCGCTGGAGAGTAGGAGGGGCGGAGCCAGGGAGAACACGGAGGGGCCGTGCAGCACGGGGATGGAGAAAAAGTTAGATAGGAGGAGCGGTGAGGAGACTGCACATGGTAAAATAGATTTTTCCATATTCCTCCATGCAGCCGCTTAATGATCATTTCTCCTCCTCTCCGCTGAATGTCTGCAGGAGGGATATGGAAAAATCAATTCCACTATGTGCAGTCTCCCCACCGCTCCTCCTATTCAGGCACACAAGCAGGCTGCACGGACACTCACCTTCTCTCCGGTCGGCCAGGAAGCAGAGCTCCTTCCTCTTCTTCATAATCATGGGGCAGCTCAGCTGGATAGCTTCAGCGACCACCCAAACTGCTGAACCAATTAAGGGGCAGGTGCGGAGGAGAGGTCTGGAGAGCGGCACAGGCTGAAGGAGCTGCGGGTCCCACATGGACATGCCGCCCACATACCTTGGAGCCCGCCCGGTGCTGTAATCCAGCTGCTGCCGCCACCTAGAGGCCACTGTCCCGCTCTCCACACTTGCTGCCATCGGACGCTCCGTGACATCAGCGTTTGATCACAGGCAAATTAGGCGGCCCGCGAGGCCCCTGCGAGTGCGGGGCCTTAGGCGCTTGCCTAATTTGCCTAATTAAAGAGCCGCCTCTGTGTGTTAGTGCAAGCTGCTAGTACTAAAAATGTGCAGGTATATGGTGTATTGCAACCTGTGCTACCACAGTCTGACATGATTTCCAATGACTGGTGTAATGAGTCTGCAGCTGAGCCAGTCTGTTCTTATGTGTCTCCTTGGGCAGATGGATCGGTGCTGAGGAATACCGCAGAAGGGAGCGCACATACAACAGATTGGGATAGTTGGAGCAAAAATCTTATCTCCCTGATAGATAGGGCTTTTATGCACAAAGATAAGGTGGACACGGTTTTTGCTGGGCCAGCAGGAGGGGCTGCAGAACAGCCTGTACCTGAGGGCGCGGTGGCTGCTGCAGGAGTTAACCCTGGTGAGCAGGATGAACCAAATAAGGGCACAGCAGAGACATTGTCCGTGACCCACAAAACTGAGGTTGACATGGAGTGTCAACGTGACGTCACTGGTAATATTCTGGAGCAGTTCACTGATGCTGAGCCTAAGAAGTTGGGTATGAGTCCAGCAATTGGCAGCGCTCTGGTGGAGCACCAGGCTGTGTTTACCTCCAGCCGGGAGGAGGTTCCGTTAACCATTGCAACTTTTCAAGTCTCAGCAAGTGAGTCTCTCTGCATCCCCAGTGTCATGAAAATCCCCAGGAAGGACTTGGGTCTGGAGTCAAGGGCCTGGTTATTAACCAAAGCATTAAAAGAGATGCTTGAACTTTGGGATGTACAGCCAATCTATACTAGTGTGTCTCCTCCACAGTCTGATGGGCTGGTACTGCGCAGTACCACTAGGTGGAGCACTGTATGGCAGGCTGTACAGAGCAAAGCAAAACAGGACAGGAATGGTTTATTCCTAAATTTGCTACTTTTGTTAAAAGTTGCCGCTACGTATGCTGCTAGATTAGATCCAGAAGAAATATTTGAGACAGACGTTGGAGAAGTTGAAAATAAGCCTAAATTGCCTGTGGTTACACCTCCTAACATCCAGATGGGAAGCATTTCTGCTGCTATGGTCCAGTGTGGTCAGTTGGTGAAGGGCGTGTATACTGCACAAGTAGAAAAACCACATGAGGTGGAAGGGCCATGTGTGGACCTGAAAGCAGCAGAGATCCTGACCAGGGCTCAAACAAAGGTGGTTAAAGAGACTGGGGTCCCCAGTCCAGTGGTTGGTTTAGGTGACAAACCTAATAAGGTCCCCGGGACAGGGGAATGGGCAAGGAGCGTGGTAAAAATTGTATGTGGATCAGACGAGAGCTGGCCTGTTCCGGTGGATAAAAATACAGATGGCATCAGAACGGGTCAAGTGGTAGGACAGCTGCCTGCAGAGTGGGTGAACCCAGGGGAGGTGGCGTCCTGTGAAGTTCCTGTGGGTGATGGCGGCCCTCCAGTATGTGTGCCCTCTGTAGACTCTGCCCTAGCAAATTTTGAAAAAAAAGGCATTGGTGACATGTGCAACATTGAGAGGTGTAATGTTGGTTTGAATATGTCTGTCAATGATGAACCAAATAATGTGTTAATGGTACATGATAATGTGGTGCCCAAAGGTACAGGTAAACCTGGTAATCAATTAGTGACTGCTGAGTCAGGTACCAGAAATAAGAGGTGGGTTTCCGTTCTAAACACTATAGAAATAGGCCCCCTACAGTCTCAGAAAAGTACTGCTGAGAAAGTTTTGGGTAAACCTGGGAACCTGAAGCGTGGAGGCAGAAGGATTGGTAGGTTCCCGTTGGTCTTCCCATTAAGATTTCAGGAAAGGAAGTGCTTATGGAAATTCACTCGGAAGAAAAGTTGGGAAGGTTGCATCAAAGCTCATAGCAGAGTGACAGTAAGGCTTAGAGGGAGACACCAAAGGAGGCATTGGGTAGAGTTCCCCGTTAGGAGAAGCGAGGTTGGACAGGAGGGTACTTCTGTAAATGGTATCTGGCACAGAGGTGCCAAAAGTAACTTGGGTGTTCCGCCCTCTGGGTCGAAACAAAGGGGGGGGGATATGTGGTAGTACGGAATCTCCAATCCTGGGACCGGGTTTTGGGACCAGCCAGCAGTCTGGCTGGATGATTGCACAGGTGGGTCTTGGGCTTAAAACAAAGCCAACACCATGGGTCTGGGCTCCACCCTCCCGAGGAGTCCAGGCGTGTAAGGGAGAAGAAGAATGCATGTCTGCACAGGTCGGTCTGTCAGAGTAGACAGAGGGTCCAAGCTTGTGGGCTGAAAAAAAAGAAGCTAGTAAAGAGTGCTGAGGTACTGGGTGTACAGGAACTCTGTTAAAGAGCCAAGAGGGCTGCAGCCGAAGTCTGAGCAGCAGTGCTGCTAAAGAGAGCCAGGTGGCTTGGTATTTTTGGTTCTACGTACATTATTGCTGTGGAAAGCTGAAACCCCTGTGTGGGCAACTATTTTGTTATCGGACTTTTCTTTCTTTAATAAAAGTGGGCCTACAAGCCCTTAAAACGGCATATCTGGCGTGGACTCAGCTCACTGGTAAGCTCTACCTTTAAGCTAAAATAACCCCCAAATATTACAATATATATATATATATATATATATATATATATATATATATATATATATACACAAGCATGCACAGTACACCTACAGTATACATATACACAGTACACACACCAGCACTTTTTACCCAAAAAGGTCTGATGAAACACACTGCTGCCTCCATCTCCTGGCATGCTGGGACTTGTAGTACCCCAGCAGCTCACAGACACAGGAATAGTAATGCATGGGAGAGGATTGTGCCTGTGTACTGGTAGGCAGGTAATGAGTAGGGAGGTGTAGCACAGATGGGGGGGGGAGACATTCAGCACATCCTCCAGAAGCAGTTCACTTCTCCTCAAACGATCTAACTGCTTCAGAGACAGGAAGAGCCCTGCTTGAGCAAACACAGCCTCCCCCTCCTCCTTGCTGACAAGGGTAAACCACTCATAAAAATAAATACATTCAGCTCAGTTAGCTTACCTTCTATAAGGCTGCAGGCTGTCCCCTCCTCCTCCTTCTTCTTCTTCTCTCCTCCAGCTGTCGGCATCCCCTGCTCATATCTCAAATAAGCCGCGCTGAAGAAGGGGGCGGGTACACTGTTTTCCCATTGGCTGAGGAGGCAGTGGAGAGGCGGGGCAACTACAATCTCCGGATTTTTACATTAAAAGTATGTCGGTAAGGGACATTTCAGGGACAGAAGTAAAAAAAACACAGATTTTTTACATACTGTCCCTGGTTTTTATTATGGCTGACAACCCTGATGGGGCCCCCTAGTGGCCGGGCCCTCGGTCCGTGACCGAGTGACCGAATGGTCAGTCCGCCCCTGATCCTAATAAAGTGACTCAGTGGCTTTATTTGCTTAAAAAGGTAAAAAAAAATATAGTTACCTCTCCTGCTGCCAGTGCTGCTGAACGATGCTCCATTGTAAAGAAATTCTCTTCTGAAGTGTCTTCCGAAAACAGATAGTTCTGGGAGTGTCAATCTCCTGTGTCCACTGCAGCACTCAGTGGTTCCTCCTGCAGATCTCCTGTAGTGATGTAGAGTTCAGCTCAATGAATTACCGAGTGCTGCGCAGGACACAACAAACTGATATTCTTGGAACCGTTGGTTTCAAAACAAATTTCTAAAGAGGATATCTTCACATTGGAGTGATGTTCAGCGGTGCAGGTAATAGGAGAGAAGAGTATTTGTTTTATTCTTTCACAATATATAAAATCTCACCTACAGCATCCTAGCCCCAAACAGTACTTATGTTGAGTTAAGCTAGAAATGACCAGATGTTGACAGACGAGGGAAACATAAACAAATTATTACCATAATGTGCACATAAGAATTGATTCTGCCCCCCAGTTACCCTTCTGCCCTAAACACTGGTCCAGGTCATTAATTGTAAAGCTGGCCACAGGTCGGCCTGTATTTGTAGGAGGAGTTAGGCTGCATAAAGCCTGCCCTCCTTTGCCTCCTCCCTTGTGGTCGTAGGCTCGCGTGTGAGCCGCCACGTCATTTTCCGGGTTAGGACAGGTCACGTCGTCACTTCCGGTTTCAGCTACAGAGCAGCAGTGCGGTCGGCTATAGGATCTCGCTGATTCTCTCTCCCGGTGGACGCGGTTCGGGTAGGGCAGACGGGTGGCATCTATGGAGTACCCGCATTGGATGTCACCCGTCCCGCTCGGGTACCAGCTCGGGCTTAGGAGGGTCAGCCTGTTCGCTCGGGGGGCATCCTGGGGGTTATTTTCAGGCTTTTACTGCCCCCAATCCTACTCCCCAATTTGCAACCTGCTACAAGAGCTCCTTTACAAGGTCTTCAGCGTCTTTGCCTGTCAGTGGGTACTGTGCATCCATCACACAGCTCAATCGCTCCCCCTCATGCTGTTAGACTGCAGATGGAGGTGTCCATGGTGGTACAGTTAGCTGACAGGGCGGCCTGCGGTGTGCTGCCATTTCACCTGAATGGGGCCACGCTGCTAGTGCCCTGTTACCATGTGCTACGCACGCACGATAAGTATGGGTTTTCAGAGGTTAATTCAGGCTGGGGAGATGATATGACTTGCTCGTTGCCTGTCATCGCATTATATTCTGTGGGGCTCCTTGGGAGCTGCATAGTTCTAGAACATTTCTCAGGCAATTTACGGTTCTCATGCAATTTGCGGTTCTCGTGCAAGTTACGTTTCTCATGCAAGTTATGGTTCTTATGCAATTTACATTCTCATGCAATTTACGTGCTCATGCAATTTACGTTTCACATGCAATTTACGTTTCTCATGCAATTTACGTTTCTCATGCAATTTACGTTCTCATGCAATTTACGGTTCTCATGAAATTTACAGGTCCTCATGCAATTTATGGTCCTCATGCAATTTATGGTTTCTCATGCAATTTATGGTTCTCATGTAAGGTACGGTTCTCATGCAAGTTACGGTTCTCATGCAATTTTTCGCTTCTCATGCCAATTCACATTTTCCCATGTTTCTCTTGCTTCTTACGTTTCTCTTGTTTCTCACGTTGCACATGTTTCTCACGTTGCACATGTTTCTCACGTTGCACATGTTTCTCACGTTGCCCATGTTTCTCACGTTGCACATGTTTCTCACGTTGCCCATGTTTCTCACGTTGCCCATGTTGCTCACGTTGCATGTCATATGCCTTTTCATGTCATTAACTTTTCGTTCGCTGTATTTCCATTAGCTAGTGCTCACATCCAAGATCTGTCACGTCTACAGATCCATACAGGCAGAGGTTTCGTTTTTAATTGATTGTCTTCCCACAATCTTCTCGCCTGTAGTACATACAACATACGTGCACGTTCACCATTACACCTTTACTACTACTCACCACAATCTGTGTGTACCTTATCCCTGAGTGTTCGTTTTTAATTTCTTGTCTTGGCGCTGCAGTTTGCTTGGACTCTACTGCATACAGTAGGGTGACTTTGTTATTAGGTTCACATTCATGCTCTGTTGGTCTTGTAATTTCTGCACCCACATCCTTATACTTGTCAGGTACCAGGGGTGTTGTTATGTCATGGGCTAGTTGGCTGTCATGTTCTTTGGTCATTTTCACACAGCTGGGTTGTCTATGTTCTTCCACTGCAGGTTACCAATCATGTCTATGGGTTAACAAATTGAGCTGATAGTTTTTAATTGGCTTGTTCGGTGGCAAGTCTCCTCATCTGTTATTACGCTGCATACATATTTCGTACAAACTCACGTTTCTCATGCAATTCCGTTTCTCATGCAATTTTTCGTTTCTATGCCAACTCATGTTTTCATGTTTCTCTCGTTTTCCCAGGTTTCTCTCATTTTCCCCAGTTTCTTTCGTTTTCCCGTGTTACTCTCGTTATTCCATGGTTCTCATGTTTTCCCATGTCACTCTCGTTTCTCATGTTTATCACGCCGTTCATCAATTCACGTTCTCGTGCAACCTGCGTTTCTTATGCAGTTTGCATTTTTCTTGCAGCCTCGGTTCTCATGCTGCTCATGAATGAATGAATGAAATACTTGTATAGCGCACAATGCGAACTGAATCGCCTCTAGGCGCTGTGGCGAGCTTTGATCATCTGCTAAAAGAGGAAGGTCTTGAGTTTTTTCCTAAAAGCCAGGTGATTTTCTTCCAGGCGGATGTTGATTGGTAGAGCATTCCATAGCCGAGGCCCTTGGACAGCGAATCTCCGATCACCCTTGGATTTATACCGGGCTTTGGGCACGAGGAGGAGGTTTTTGTTGGCTGATCGAAGACTGCGGTTTGGTGTGTAATTATTTATTTTCTCCATTAGGTATTGCGGAGCTTCTCTATGCACGCATTTGTGGGTGAGGCACAGGGTCTTGAACGTGATCCGATTTTTTACGGTTAGCCAATGTAAGCTCCTCAGTGAAGGAGAGATGGATTCCCAGGGTTTTTTTCCTGTTATCAGCCTTGCCGCCATGTTTTGGATAAGTTGTAATCGCGCAAGTTGATATTGTGGTAATCCTATGTAAAGCGAGTTTGCGTAGTCCAGTCGTGAATTAATGATTGTTCCAACTACCACTGCTTTGTCATTCTTTGGGATAAAAGGGATGAGTCTGCGAAGCATGCGCAGCAGATGGTGAGATCGACTGACTACAGATCCTATTTGCGCATCCATTGACATTTGTGCGTCTAAAATAACCCCGAGACTCTTCGCTTTGGTCTTTGGGGAGATAGTCTGCCCAAAGACGGTTGGTGGAGACCAGGAGGTTTTGGTTGCGGGCTTATGATTTGGGTGTAAGATAAGAAGTCTGTCTTTGATTGGTTCAGCTGGAGGGAGTTGGTGGTCATCCAGTCCTCTGTTGATTTGAGGCAGTTTTCATATTGTTGTTGGTGATCTTTTTTTCCATTGATCCGGAAATAAAGTTGCGTGTCGTCAGTGTAAGAGTGGAAGCAGAGATCTGAGCATCTGATGATTTGAAGGAGTGGGCGAATGTAAATGTTGAAGAGAACGGGTGACAACGGAGAGCCTTGAGGGACTCCGCAGGTGGCTGCCCGAGTTTCGGAGAGGAATTTTCCTAGTTTTACTGTCTGTGACCGATTTCCTAGGAAGGACGCGAACCATTGGAGATCTATGTCTTGGACTCCGGCTACTTCTGTGAGGCGGACGAGTAGAGTATTGTGATCTACTGTATCAAACGCTGCACTTAGGTCGAGCAGTACGAGGAGACACGGCTCTCCGTCATCTGCTGCTTCGAGGGCATCATCCTAAATCTTGAGGAGAGCTGTTTCTGTTCCATGACCCGGGCGGAAGCCTGATTGCAGCGGGTCCAGGAGTTTGTGAGTATCCAGGTGAAGTTGTAGCTGATGTACTACAGCTTTCTCCATGATCTTAGAAATGGTGTTGAGGCTTGTAATCGGCCTACGATTGTTTGGATCCTGAGGGTCCAGGTTTGGTTTCTTGAGTAGAGGTTTGACGATGCCTTGTTTGAGGATGCTGGGAACAATCCCTTCGTGGAATGATCGGTTTATGAGGTGGGTTATGGTTGGAGCCACGATGTCGGAGCATTCTTTCAGTAGTTTTGTGGGGATGATGTCAATAGGTGAGGTACTGTCACGCAGTTTATTAATGATGTTTTTTGCGGTGTCTACGGTAATTGGGGATAGTGAAAATTTTGGCGGTTGCAGTAGGTTGGTGCAGACATCCTCTTTATGTATTTGCTGGCTGAGGTTGGATGTTTTCTTCTGACAAATTGTTTCCCTGATGGTTTTGACTTTATCGATGAAAAAATCAGACAGTTTGTCACAGTAATCCTGGGATTCGCTTTCTGGGGGTTCTAGGCACACCGGATTCATTGATTGATTAACCAGTTTAAACAGTTCCCGTGGTTGGTTTGCGGCCGTTGAGATTGTATATGAGAAGTGGTCCTTTTTGGCTTTGGCTCATGTTTTCCTCAGCTTGCACTACTCATGTTTCTCGTTCAGTCACGTTCCTTCACGCTTACATTCCTGTCACAGGTTTCTCAGGCTGCTCACGTTTCTCTCACAGTCTATGTTCCTGACCCAGTTGTGTGTCATTTCCATGCTACCTTTAATTTCCTAGATACGTCCGGCCAGGAGTTGTGCAATAGTATGGAACTATTGGTAAGTCAGCCTATTGCAGCTCCAGCAGCTTCTACTGGCTCAGGGGCTTTATTGGATTCCGGAACCCTCTCGGTGCCTAGGCCGGTACCAGTAGGCCCAGGTCTCGGACGCAGATGCCGGCGTCATGCCTTCTCTTTGGTTTCCAGCATTTCTGATGGATTGGGTTTCCAATTTCCATTTGGCTGACGCAGCAGCCTTGATCAATACGTCTTTATTTTGCATACCAGGAAGGCTCATGACACTGCTTGGGAGGTTTTCCAGGCTTTCCAGCCAAGGTTAACTAGTCCTGACGGTTAACATCCAGTTCCTATTTGCTTTTCTGTTTTTTATTTTATTTTTTTTATTTTATTTTTTGCCTCTTCCAACTCGTATCGGCCCACAGCACTATCGGGGTGTGTCTGGCTGAGACTCAGCATTTCATGTTGTTGGAAGATCCCGATAGGCCTTTCTTTATTTTCTGCTCACTCTATTTAAGCCATCCTCAGGGATCCAGAAGAGTAGCCCTCCTGCTGTGCTCAGCAGACTTCCCATCGTGGGTCATATTTTTCGTGACATATCTGAAATGCTCTCAAGGTCTCCTTTTGCATTGTTAACCAGCTTGGTGCTCAAGGCAGTGCTATAGCTGGCCTTTTTTGGGGTTCCTGAGGCCAGGGGAGTTGCGCTTCTGGCCCAGGGTCTTGCTTACTTTTGGCCAATTAACTGGTTTGGCACCCCGGCCTTTTTGTTTACATCCGCATGCTCGCTAGACGCAGCAATCGGGAGGCAGCACTGTCATCAGGTTCTTGGAGCCTGGCAAGGTGTGGTGCCCAGTGTTGGTTTTAAACCAGCTCGTCAGTGCTACATCTGATAGAGGACCATCCCTGGGTCTGTTGCTTTTTCCTAGCGCTCCCCTCTCCGCAGCTCAATGCATACTTCATTGCCGTCCCCTTTTGGCCAATCGGAGTCTGGACCCTAAAGCATATTTTGGCTATTCATCCAGGATAGGAGCGGCTTCTGTGACTTTGCGCCAAGGGGCCACCAGCCCTTATCATTTGGTATTTGGAGGTCATCTGGTTTCTCTGGGTATGTTCCGGAGACACTTTTTGAGATGTCACAAGTAGGGATGAGCTTGGTGTTCGAGTCGAACGTATGTTCGACTCGAACTTTGGCTGGTCGCACATTGGGCGAATTACGAACGTTGTGGGCCGTTTGTGCCAAATTCGTGTGGCGCTCACGGCCAACAATGCACTGCACCATAGCAGTGCATTGCTGGCTCATGATTGGCCAAGCATGCACTGTGCTTGGCCAATCACAGTGCTGGCAGCGAGGAGAGCCATGATTGGCCACAGGCAGGATGTCTGTGGCCAATTATAGCTCAGGCTGTGTAGTAAACCCCCCACACTATATAAGTCCGCCAGCATGGCAGCCTTGTGTAGTGTTCCGGCATCTGCAGGAGTTAGTGGGTGTTGTCTGTGTGCCTTCAGCGCAGTATACACCTGTATCTACCCTTTGTTGCTGTTGTCTAATTGAGTAATCTGCAGGAGTTAGTGGGTGTTGTCTGTGTGCCTTCAGTGCAGTATACGCCTGTATCTACCTATATTGCTCTTCTCTAATTGAGCCATCAGCCATCTGCAGGAGTTAGTGGGTGTTGTCTGTGTGCCTTCAGCGCAGTATACACCTGTATCTACCTATATTGCTCTTCTCTAAATGAGCCATCTGCCATCTGCAGGAATTAGTGGGTGCTGTGTGCCTCCAGCACAGCACAATATACACCTGTATCTACCCTTTATTGCTGGTGTTCTATAATAAAGGCATCTGTAGGAGTTAGTTGGTGTTGTGTGCCTCTAGCACAGCACAATATACACCTGTATCTACCCTTTATTGCTGGTGTTCTATAATAAGGACATCTGCATGAGTTAGTGGTGTTGTGTGCCTCCAGCACAACACAATATACACCTGTATCTGCCCTTTATTGCTGGTGTTCTATAATAAAGGCATCTGCAGGAGTTAGCGGGTGTTTCGTACCTCCAGCACAATATACACTACCCAATTGCTGGATTCCCATCTCCCTGCGGGCCATTACCATGTCTGGAAGGCCAACAAGGAGAGGCAGACAGGCACGAGCCAATAAAAGAGGGCCAGCAGGCTCTGTGTCTAGAGACAACAGTGCTGGTCGTGGATGCGGTGCATTGTCATCAGCACGTGGCCATGGGACACGCTTGTCCTTATTTTCGGCAGCTGGACTTGAGCCACGTCATGCCGAAGACTTGGTAGAGTGGATAACCAAGCCCTCTTCATCCTCCTCATCCTCTCTCACCTAGGCTCAGGGTAGCATCAAAGCAGCTTCCAACGTATCCTCTTCCCTTGTCTCAATGTCATCATCAGTGACTCCTTCCCTAGACCCACCGCGTCCTCCTGAGGAGTCCCCCGAACTGTTTGAGCACAGTGTTGGGTACATGATCCAGGAGGATGCCCAGTGTTTTGTAGGCTCTGATGATGATACTCAGCTAGAGGATGCCAGTAGCGTGAGCGCAGAGAGAGGGGATGCTCAAGAAGGACAGCAATCTAGCAGTCATGTTCCACAAGCTGCAGCATACTACCAGGTTTGCTCCAGTGATAAAGAGGTAGGGGATGATGAGGGCACTGACTCCACGTGGGTGCCTGGTAGGAGAGAGGAGGAGGAGGAGGAGACACATCTCCAACAAGGCAGGATGCCCTCCGGGGCCAGCTTAGGGGCAGCACACCGACTGAATCACACCGCAGAGCTCTGCCTGTGCAGGGCGCTGCCTCTGCGCATTCTAAAAGTTCTTTGGTGTGAGCCTTTTTTGAGACGAGTGCATCAGATTGCACTGCTGCTAATTGCAACATATGTCTCAAGCGTATCTCGTGTGGCCAAAACCTCAGCCGCTTGGGCACCACATGCTTGACCAGACATATGTTGACCTGCCATGCAGCTCATTGGCAAGCTTACCTCAAAGACCCACACCAAAGAACAAAGCGGACCTCTCCTTTCTCCTCATCCGCTGGGATCTCCAACCCCCACTATACCTTCAGTCCTCTCTGAAACCTGCACTGAGAGGAATGAAGGTGTAGAATTAGGTGTGTCACAGCCAAGTACTTGCGGGCACTCTGCTAGCAGTACACCCACGTCTGATTGTAGCAGGCATATTTCCCTGCCCCAGCTGCTGGACCGTAGTTCACTCCCAGCCATCCACATGCCCAGCGGTTGAATGCTAGCTTGGCTAAATTGCTAGCACTTCAACTGCTAACTTTTCAGTTGGTAGACTCGGCCCCCTTCCGTGAGTTTGTACAATGTGCGGTTCCTCAGTGGCAGGTCCCCAAAAGCCACTTTTTGTCACGGGAGGCGATTCCGGCTCTCTAACGGCATATGGAAGGCAATATCCTTGCCTTGCTGGACAGGGCGGTCGGTAGTAAGGTGCATATTACCGCTGACTCATGGTTCAGCAGGCATGGACAGGGACGTTACCTGTCTTTCACGGCCCATTGGGTCACTCTTCTGGCAGCTGGGAAGGATGCAGGACAAGGTGCAGTAGTGTTGGAGGTTGTTCCGACACCACACCTCCAAAATGCTACTACTGATTGTGACACACCTCTCTCCTCCACCCCCATGCCGTGCTTGCGCTGGTTTGTTTGGGGGACAGGAGCCACACTGGGGCAGATATTTTGTCAGCTCTGCAGGGCAGGCCGAGAGGTGGTTGACACCACGCCAGCTTAAGCCAGGATTGGTGGTTTGCGACAATGGCACCAACCTCCTCTCCGCCCTCCGACAGGGACAACTGACCCATGTGCCCTGTGTGGCTCATGTCCTTAACCTGGTGGTGCAGTGGTTCTTGGGCAGGTACCTGGGCTTACAGGATGTCCTGAAGCAGACCAGGAAAGTCTGTGTGCATTTCCGCAGATCATTTAATGCCTGTGCTCGGCTGGCTGAGCTCCAAAAGGAGTTGAACCTGCCCAAGAACCGTCTTATATGTGACATGCCCACCAGGTGGAATTCAACTTTGGCCATGCTGCAGTGGCTGCACACGCAGCAGAGGGCCATCAATGAGTACCTGTGCGACTACGGCACCAGGACAGGGTCAGGGTGTCACAGATCAGCTGTGGAGCTGATCTGTGTCTCACCTTTTCTGCAGTGGGTCGGCTGGCATCTGCTGTCCTCTGTCTGGTGTTCAGCTCTGTGCACTCTGCAGCTATGGGCGTTGACGCCCTTCACCTGTTGCCTGATATATGTTTCCTTCCTGTCCAGCCCCGCATGTGCTTCTCTATTTAAATCCCTTCCTAACTTGCTACCATTGCTTGAGCAACATTTGTTTCTGAAGCTCCCCTGTGTAACCTGTTTTACCTGACTTCTCGTGAACTGATCTTCTGTGTACCGACCCGGCTTGTTCTGATTACGTTGTCTGCAGCCCGCCCTGACCTAGGCTCACTACCTGGCTTTCCTTGCTTCATCCATCCATCCTTGTCTACAGTGTCTTCTGGTACTTCCCTAGCGAGCAGGGTGAACCCGGGGGTCATGACCTGGGGTCAGCACGCAGCTAAGTCCAAACCTTTGTGAGAGGGTCCCTGGCGGAACACCGGCTGACTCTTAGATTCCACGCCCTGGGGGATCCCGTATCACCTGCTCGCCTCTGGGTTCGCTGTAAGTGGTACCGTGACACAGGGGAGCTCAATCTTTTCTCACCACATCAGTGGGGCATGATCAGGGATGCATGCACTGTCCTGTCACCGTTTGAGGAGGCCACAAGGATGGTGAGCAGTGACAGTGCATGCATCAGTGACATTGTAGCTCTTGTCCACCTGTTGGAGCATACACTGCATGGAATAATGGACAGGGCACTTGAGGCAGAACAGAGGCAGAAAGAGGAGGACTTCCTTGCCTCTCAATGCCCCCTTTATCCAGACAGTGTTCCTGCTGTCCCACCCATCACACAGGAAGAGGAGGAGGAGGAGGAGGATGATTGTGTCAGCATGGAGGTGGAGCCTGGCACTCAGCATCAGCAGCAGCAGTCTTGTAGGGATGATTTACAGTCCCAAGAAACCCGTGGACTTGTACGTGGCTGGGAGGAGGTAGCTGCGGATCATGTTGTCCTTAGTGACCCAGAGGACTCCAGACCAAATGCCTCAGCTAACCTATGGTGCATGGCCTCCCTGATCCTGCAAAGCCTGAGAAAGGACCCTCGTATTCTTCGGATCAAGGAGAGGGACCATTACTGGCTAGCCACTCTCTTTGATCCACGGTACAAGGGTAAGGTTGCGAACCTTATTTGCCATCACAGAGGGAGCAGAGGATGAGACATCTCCGGGAGGCCTTGCAGAAAGGTCTGTGCAATGCGTTCCCAGAGACTGGGAGGTTACAAACTCCTGGTCCTGGACAACGTGTTGCTGAGGCATCGGTCAGAAGGAGCAGTGGAGACGGTGGCCGTCTGACCGATGCGTTCAGACAATTTTTTAGTCCGCAGCCCCAAGGTATGATCGATTCCAGCAACCATCGCCAGTGTCTGATTTACATGGTGCAAGAATACCTAGGGGCAAGGTCAGACTTGGACACCTTTCCCACCGAAAATCCTCTGGCTTACTGGGTCTTGAGGATGGATCACTGGCCAGAGCTTGCACAGTATGCAATTGAGCTACTGGCCTGTCCTGCATCCAGCATTCTTTCGGAACTCGCCTTCAGTGCTGCTGGTGGCTTTGTAACCGATCACAGGGTGCGCCTGTCCACCGACTCGGTCGATCGACTGACCTTCATAAAGATGAATCAGTCTTGGATCATCACCAGCTACCAAGCACCTGAAGCTGATGTATCCAAATAATTTTTTTTGAAATATCACATCCCTTCAAGACTGCCTATGCTGATACTGAGTGATTGTCCTGTTATGTTGACTGTCTCTCCTCTTCCTCCTCCGCTGATATCTTGAAAGTAAATTTTTGGTTCTGGGTGATGCCACCAGCCCAATTTTTCAGCCCCTGTTTAACAGAGGCATGTAATTACAATTGTTGAGGCAATGCTTTGCAGCAGGACTCATTCCTGCATTCCAAATAGAGTATATGGAAGAGGTTGCAGTGTCATGGCACCAGCCCCAGTGCCACCAGCCCAATTTTTCAGCCTCTATTTAACAGGGGTGTGTAATTAATATTTTTGATGCAATACTTTGCAGCAGGGCTCATTCCTGCACTACAACTAGAGTATATGGGAGAGGTTGCAGTGTCGTGGCACCAGTGCCACCAGCGCAATTTTTCAGCCCCTGTTTAACAGGGGTGTGTAATTAAAATTTTTGATGCAATAATTTGCAGCAGGCTCATTCCTGCACTACAAATGGAGTATATGGGAGAGGATGCAGTGTCGTGGCAAAAGCACCAGTGCCTAAGGCCCAATTTTTCAGCCCCTGTTTAACAGGGGTGTGTAATTACAATTTTTGATGCAATGCTTTGCAGCAGGGCTCATTCCTGCACTCCAACTAGAGTATATGGGAGAGGTTGCAGTGTATAGGCCCAGCAAGCAGTGCCTAAGGCCCAATTTTTCAGCCCCTGTTTAACAGGGGCATGTAATTACAATTCTTGATATAATATTTCACAGCAGGGCCCGTTCCTGCGCCCACCGAGAGTAACTGTGAGGACTTACAGTGTTGTGGCACCAGCACCACAACCACCAAAGGCACTATTTTTCTACCACTGTTCAACAATGGCATGTAATTACAATTCTTGATATAATTGTTCACAGCAGGGCTCTCCAGCGCCTACCAAGAGTCACTTTGAGAGCTTACAGTGTTGTGGCAACACCAACACCTTAGGCGCAAATTTCTGCAGAGCATATAGGGCGGGCCCCTATTTTCAAACATCCAACTTACAAAAGTCTCCTACTTGCAAAAGGAAGGAGACAACAGGAAGTGAGATGAAAAAAGACAGATGGCCAAAAAAATTATACAGGGGTGATAACCCTTCTCTATGTTTTCCAAAAAGCTTAATAATAGATTTTTTGACTGGAGCTACACTTTAAAAATGTACCAGTTCAAAATTACAAACAGATTCTACTTAACACAGCAAACATAGAAAAGTCCCTGTCTTGTTTGCACTGCCTGTATACTCCTGATCTGAATATATGGGGCCTGGGGGCCCCACACCTTTCCTTTTTTTAATATGGGTACGGGGTACCTATGCCATTTTTCTCAATGATTTTCATCCATATTGCCGGAACTGGATATTACATTAAAACCGCAAGCAGTTTTAAAGTGCTTTTTTTTTCTGTTTAAATGTCATTTTGTGCAGGTACTGTTCTAAACACGGAACACGTGCCACTTCACAGGCATACTATAGACACCGCCCAGGCACGCTATTTAAAGGAATATTTCACTTTTTTTTTTCACTTTAATCGTCATTAAAATCAGTGCTCCCAAAAAAATTTCAGTTTAAAAAATAAAAACATTTTAGGCATTGACCCATGTCCCCTGGGGCAGGAGCCAGGTCCCCAAACCCTTTTTAGGACAATATCTTGCATATTGGCCATTAAAATTAGCACTCTTTATTTGGAACGTTCAAGTCCCATAGACTTCAATGGGGTTCTAAAGTTCGCAGAAATTTTGATCCGTTCGAAAGTAATGGTGCGAACCGAACTGGGGTGTGTTCGGCTCATCCCTAGTCACAAGCGTTGTTAATTGGCAGATTGTACGTTAATTCAGTGTGTAATAATTATGGTTGTTAAGTAGTGATGGACGAACTTCCGACGGGAGGTTTCGCAAACCGCGAACGTGACCAAAAGTTTGCGAACCGCAAGGTTCGCGGCGGACCCCATTGACTTTAATGGCAGGCGAATCTTAAAAACCTCCAGGTCATATTTTCAGCCACAAAATACTTACTAGCTGTGCGCACACAGTCCCACAACATGGACACTGACATAACAAAAGTATTAAGTGAATCTGGGATCAACAACGACAAGCATTCTTTTTTATCTGTGAAATTTTGACAATTCAGGAGCGCATGAAGGCCATGGAGGAGAGGCAAGGTCAGGGCAGGCTATGAAGGGGTGCAGGAGATGATCAGTGCCACAGTCGGGGCAGTGCAGTCCTGTGCCAGTAACCTGTGCTTGAGCCTCTCCCTCTGCCCGGCCCTTACCCCCACTTATGCAGGGCTCCACTGCGGTGGTCCGGAGGTGCCAGTCCAGTGCTGATCCTCAGCCATGGTGCTGGCACTGCCTGCTGATTGGCTTCTCCGCTGCTATCTCCCTAACTGTCTGAAACCAGCACCGCGATAGAGACTGAGCACTGACACCAGCACCGTGATAGAGACTGAGCATTGACACCAGCACCGTGCTAGAGAGCACTGACACCAGCACCGTGCTAGAGAGCACTGACGCCAGCACCGTGCTAGAGAGCACTGACGCCAGCACCGTGCTAGAGAGCACTGACGCCATCACCGTGCTAGAGAGCACTGACGCCATCACCGTGCTAGAGAGCACTGACGCCATCACCGTGCTAGAGAGCACTGACGCCATCACCGTGCTAGAGAGCACTGACGCCATCACCGTGCTAGAGAGCACTGACGCCATCACCGTGCTAGAGAGCACTGACGCCATCACCGTGCTAGAGAGCACTGACGCCATCACCGTGCTAGAGAGCACTGACACCACACCAGCACCGTGCTAGAGAGCACTGACACCACACCAGCACCGTGATAGAGAGCACTGACGCCAGCACCGTGATAGAGAGCACTGACGCCAGCACCGTGATAGAGAGCACTGACGCCAGCACCGTGATAGAGAGCACTGACGCCAGCACCGTGATAGAGAGCACTGACGCCAGCACCGTGATAGAGAGCACTGACGCCAGCACCGTGATAGAGAGCACTGACGCCAGCACCGTGATAGAGAGCACTGACGCCAGCACCGTGATAGAGAGCACTGACACCAGCACCGTGATAGAGAGCACTGACACCAGCACCATGATAGAGAGCACTGACACCACACCAGCACCGAGATAGAGAGCACTGACACCAGCACCGAGATAGAGAGCACTGACACCAGCACCGTGAGAGCACTGACACCACACCAGCACCGAGATAGAGAGCACTGACACCAGCACCGAGATAGAGAGCACTGATACCAGCAACTCGCTGTGGGACCCAAAAATATGACACCGCTCAATCTCTTCAAACAGGAGGGCACGGGCATATAGTACGGTGTACTTTTTTTGTACAAGGAAGTGAGCCAAAGGTAGAAAAATGTCTGTGTGCTAGATTAAATAAATCATTTATACAGTTATGCATAAAATGGTCTACTGGTCACATGTGTTGAATTCCTCCAAGATCCATGCCTCATTCATTTTTATAAATGTGAGGTAGTCAACACTGTCGTGAGCTAGGCGAGTGCGCTTATTGGTCACGATCCCCCTTGCTGCGCTGAACGTCCTTTCAGACAGGACACTGGACGAGGGGAAAGCCAACAGTTCCATTGAAAATTGGGCAAGCTCTGGCCAGAGGTCAATCCTGCCCACCCAGTAGTCCAGGGGTTCATCACTTCTCAGAGCGTCCACATCGGCCGTTAACCCGATGTAGTCGGACACCTGTCAGTCTAGGCATTCCCTGATGCTGGATCCGGATGACACCTGCCGATGGGTCGGCTGAAAGAATGATCTCATATCAAAAGTCACCAACACATCTTCAAACCGCCCTCTTCTTGCAGGCGCTGTTGGATTGGTAACCGCAACTCTTTCTCTGGGAGTGGGAATTCCTCCTCTGCCAGTGCACACAAAAGCAGAATGCAGCATTTCTCGAAGCAAGGCCTGGAAGTGCTCCATTCTGACAGCCCTCTGTGATGGTGGTAACATTTCTGCCATTTTGTGTTTGTACCGGGGGTCTAAGTATGTTGCCACCCAGTACTGGTCCTTGACCCTTATGCTTTTTATACGGGGGTCCCTGTTAAAACACTGGAGCATGAAGGCCCCCATTTGCACTAAACTGGAAGCGGTGTGGTGGCCTGGCTCCTTCTCATCATCCAGGATAATGTCGTCCTCCTCGTTCTCCTCTCCCCATCCACGGACAACAACAGGGATCCCAAAAAGGTTTAAAGCATGCTCTTCTTGCTCCTCCTCATCCGCCCCGGCACCATCCTCCTCTGACTCCTCTTCAGACTTCTGTTGTTGACTTGTCTCAGAGTATCCCCCCCTGGGAATTTATCCAGCATTGCGACTTTCTCATCTTCCTGCTCCTGCTCCTCCATGGCTTGATCAATGACACGACGCAATGCATGCTCCATAAAGAAAGCATAAGGTACGATGTCACTGATGGTGCCATGGCTGCGACTGACCAGTTTGGTGATCTCATCAAATGGCCGCAGAAGTCTGCATGCGTCGCGCATGAGCTGCCACTGGCGCGGTGAAAAAAACCAAGCTCCCCAGAACCTGTTCTGTCACAGAGTTCGTACAGGTAGTCGTTAACTGCACGTTTCTGCTGGAGCAGCCTATCAAGCATTTAGAAGGTTGAGTTCCATCGCGTTAGGCAATCGCAAATAAGACGTCTGACCGGTAGATTGTGTCGCCGCTGAATGTCAGCAAGGCGAGCCATGGCCGTGTAAGATCTTCTGAAATGGGCCGAGATTTTCCTTGCCTGCCGCAAGATGTCCTGGACCCCAGGGTATTTGACAACGAATCGCTGCACGACCAAGTTTAAAACGTGTGCCATGCATGGCACGTGTGTAATTTTGCCCTGTTTCAATGCGCTAAGCAGATTGGCACCATTGTCACACACCACTTTACCAACTGTCAAATTGAGCGGTGTTAGCCACTGATCTGCCTGTGAACGCAAAGCTGAAAGGAGTGCAGCTCTTGGCTTCCAGGCACAACAGACGCAGCACAGCATGGCAACGTCTCACCTGGCATGTCGAATAGGTTCTGGGGACCTTGGGCGGTGCAGAGGAAGAGACGCTGGCAGCGGAAAAGGAGGAGTCAGCCGAGGAAGAGAGGGAGGAGGATGGAGGAGGAGGAGGAGGAGGAGAAGAAGAGCCAGGCCTGCATGCAATCCGTGGCGGTAAAACCAAATCTACACTGGTGCCATGGGTTACATGCTTGACGGCCGTCAGAAGGTTCACCCAGTGAGCAGTAAAAGTGATATACCTTCCCTGCCCGTGTTTACTAGACCACGTGTCTGTGGTCAAATGTATCTTGACACCGACACTGTGTGCCAGAGATACATTCACTTGCCACTGAACATGGCCATATAGCTCTGGGATGCCCTTCTGTGAGAAATAATTCCTTCCTGGGACCTTCCATTGTGGTGTTCCAATGGCCACAAATTTTCGAAAGGCCTCCGAGTCCACCAGTTTATATGGCAGAAGTTGGCGGGCTATCAGTTCTGACATGCCAGCGGTCAACCGTTGGGCAAGAGGGTTACCCGGCATCATCATTTTTTTACGCTCAAACATTTGGCCCACGGAAGCCTGCCTTTTTCAGAAAAATGTGAGGACGGCACGATGGAAGGTGGAGTGGAGGACAATTGTGAGGAGAGAGGAGAAGTAGAAGACGAGGCTGGACATGAGAGCCTGGAGTGTGGCTTTGTGGGTTCCGTTGCTCCCACTGGGCTTGGTGATGGCAGCTCATGTGCCTTCTTAAGGCGGTCATCCCTAGGTGAGTGTTGGGTTTACCACGACTTATACGTTGACTGCAAAGATTGCAGATGGCAACACTATTGTCAGCAGCGGACACGTTAAAAAAAGCCCACACTGCGGAGCCATGTGCCGATGTCCTGGGAGCGCCAGATGTGACTGTACATGGTTGATGCCTCGCTCCTGATACATTAGCAGTCCTCTCTTGTGGGCACCCATGTAACATCACTAGACACATCATCATCGACATCACCTTCCCCACCACTATAATTAGAGATCTCGGAGTAGGCAGCAACACCGGGGACCAACCTCCTCCTTGGGCTGATCTGGGTACTGTCGTCAGACTGCTGAGTGGTGGTTGTTGCTACCTCCTCTTCCTGATCCAATGCCAAGAGTAACTGCGCATCGGCAATGTCTTGTGATGGATCGGAAAATAATTCCTGTGACTCAAGCGGAGGGTATACGATGGTGGTGTTGGTGGTAGTGTCTTTGGGGGTGCACACAGCAGAGAGTGAAGAAGAGGGTGCAGATCGAGAGGATGAGGAGGGTGCGGAAGAGTAAGGCTGAGTGAGCCACTCAACCAAGTCTGGTGTGTCCTTTGATGTAATCGAATGCACCTTCTGCAATTTGCCACTTTGGCTCAAACCTGTTGCTCCTGCCCAACCCCTACCACCCCTGCGGATGGGCCTGCCTCTTCCTCTGCCTGTCATTTTTAAATGACCCTGTGACAAAAGTCTCTAGAGAAGTGCAGTATATGTGGAAGAAGGTATATAACACCCCGCTTCAATCTGTCGTTTTGGGGGGCCACTGGTCTATCACACCAGTTATAATACTTTTTTCTAATTGCGTTTGTCACTCTTTGTAGTATCGCTGCAGAACCGCTCAGCAGTCACAATGCTGCACAGTGGAAATGCACTATACTATGCTTTCTATATTTGCAAGTGTTTTATACGTGTATTACACCTCTATATACTGCACACCAAATAGTACACTTATACCAGTCCTTAAAAGGACCTTTGTGGACCTAGTAGTAGCTAGCTAGTAGCTAGTGAATTGCAGACTGTCCCTGCTCCAAAAACCAAACTGTCCCTCCCTACACTTAGAAACGACAGCTGCAGAATCGGTCAGCACTCAGCTCAGCAGCACAGCAGTGAAGTATAATATGCTTTCTATATTTGAAAGAAAGTATATTATACGTGTACAACCCTATATACTGTACACCTTTACCAGTCCTTAAAAGGACCTTTCTGGACCTAATATCTAGTGAATTGCAGACTGTCCCTGCTCCAAACACCAAACTGTCCCTCAGTCCCTACACTGATAAAAGACAGCTGCAGAATCGGTCAGCACTCAGAAGCACAGCAGTGAAGTATAATATGCTTTCTATATTTGAAAGAAAGTATATTATATGTGTACAACCCTATATACTATACACCTATACCAGTCCTTAAAGGGACCTTTGTGGCCCTAGTAGCTAGTGATTTGCAGACTGTCCCTGCTCCAAACACCAAACTGTCCCTCCCTACACTGATAAAAGACAGCTGCAGAATCGGTCAGCACTCAGCAGCACAGCAGTGACCATAATATACTTTCTATATTTGAAAGAAAGTATATTATAAGTGTATTACAACCCTATATACTGTACACCTATACCAGTCCTTAAAAGGACTTTTGTGGACCTAATAGTAATAGCTAGTGATTAGACTGACCGTCCCTGCTCCACACAGCGTCCTTTCCCTACACTGACAAAAGACAAAATGAAAAATGGCCGCCAGATCAGGTCTATTTATAAGGTAGGGGGTATGTCCATGTGCTGAAATGTCTCAATTGGCTGTCCTGTACCCCATGATGGATGTGTCATGGGTCAAAGTTCTTCACAATGTAAACAAATATGGCCGCCGTGAACAGAGCTAGAAGTCCGCCGGTTTGGCGAATCGTGAACGAGCAAAGTTCGCTGCGAACTGACCGCCGGGCGAACCGCAAGGCCATCTCTATTGTTAAGCTTTCATCCTACTGTATTTATGTTTGCCCCCTTTTAGGCATACTGACCATCTGGCCCCGACACACTTCAGGTCTATGTTCTCTGTTGCTCTTTGTTCCTTTTTCTATACTATCCACAGATTGACTCCAAGTACAAATATATATAATTTAGGTTCCTGCACACCAATCGTGACATTAACCTTTATGATAATTAAAAGTAGTATTCCATCTTAAACAGAATTGTGAGATGGGTAATTTTTCTTTAATGTGGAGAACCCTTTCAAGTCATAATTTATTGTATCTATGCATATTTTATCCCTGTAAACAACTGTTTTGTTTCGAAAGGTTTAGTGTAAATCACCTGCTGACAATATGTGTACAGCAGAAGTGAATATGTATTGTTTGTGTGCAGTTTATTGATCCAATTCAAATGCAATTTACAGCTCAAGGTGGGTTACTAATTGGCTGCAGTTCAGGGGGCGACTGTTGCTTTCACTTCAGTTTCCTGGAGCCACGTTTCAAGGTCCTCCTTGATTAATGTCTGGGCCAGCTCACGGTTTTCATCTTTAAGTTGAAAAATGCTTTCCGATATTTTTTTCCAGTGCCAGCTTCAAGCAAGAAAAGATAATCCAATTTCTGCTCCTATCATCACAACTTACTATCTGCATTCATTAATCATGTGTCTCTCTAATGGTGCAGCCTCATGAAGGTCTAGTGTTGATTTCATTAATATCAACTAACATGTTCATTACATTGTAGGAAGTGTAACACTTCCACTCCCAACTTTCTTAAAAATGGTCCAGTTTTCTTTTGTTAACTGTAAGACCTTAAAAAGCGATAACGTAATTTCTCAAAATGCAAATTTAGTAATGCATGGGAAGAGTTTTTTTTATAGCTGTGTTCAAATCGCCATTACTGATGAAAAACACAGCCAATCAAAACAGATGAGAATGATTTTACATATTTCTCTGATCTATTGTTTACATCTTAATTTGAATAAAGAGCAAAGTTACCATACTTGAAGGGAAGGAAAAAAGGAGGAACGTGCCCACAATTTATCTTATGTTATACTGTATTCAACAGCTTACACTCTTTTAGATTGCAGCAGGGCTACTGAATACATAGAAGCCTCTAACAGATCCTGTCAGGTCACCAAATAAATGATAAACCAGCTCTTGCTTGTAAAAGAAAAGGGATTATACTCCCTTCCCAGGTGGCCTGTGTCTCCTACCTCCTTTCTATTCTTTCAATCTCCTTCAGTGTCTTTGACATATCACATATCATCTACACATGCTGTGGTTCCATCTGTAGGCAGGTGGAAGTGAGTGTTCCCCTTTAACGTTAGTCTCTCCCATTAGTAAGTGGGTTGGTAGCCATTGCCCCACCCTCTCCCTTTATATTTGGGAGCAGGAGTTCATTCATTCTCTTTGAATAACAGTAATAACAGGGAAAGATGCCTGTCTAGAGTGGGAGAGCCCTCCCTTGGAGCCTTGGTAGGAGGCTATGGAACATAGGAGGCCTAAAGCCTGGGACTGATTTTCAATGGGGCACTGAGTGAGTACACTACAGCACCCTTCCTTCAACTTAGTGTGTAATAGGACCACTTCTGGTACACTAGTCATCTTTGACACAGAATTTAATCTAATTACAATATTGATGTTTTACATCTAATACGATGTTTGGATAATTAATGGGACACATTCTATATTCTGCTGATGTGTGGACTGTTACATTATGAAATACTCTTATAAGTAAAGTTTCAAGAAAAGAATGAACTTGTTTCAGTATTGTCTCCTGGACAGCACAGGGCCACAGTTTACAAAAAAAAAAAACAAGATTATGTTGCCTACATTTACAAAAATGTGAAGCCACACTCCCGTCTCCCGTGTCAATGCACTTCTGTAAAGTGTGGTCCATAATCTAAAACTCTGAGCTCCCAAACTGAGACATACTGTATATACCAACAAAATAATTAACAGGAGGTAGGCCCCATCCTCAAGCTGGTCATAAAGTCTGCCAGCTCAGCAGGGACAGGGCGAATTTTGATTCGTGTGTGGCCATGCCTGTTCGACAGACATCGATCACTTGATTCACCACTGTCTAAAGAACAAGCTGGAAATCCATTTAAAACAGTTATGCTATATTAGAGAATGATTTAAGATAAATTACATATCTTAGGGAACGTATTAAGGTAAAAAATGTTTAGGCTATACAACCACTTTATCTTTATCTTTTTGTATCGAGGTGGAAGAAGCTTCTATTTGAAATTATTTGTCCTCCAAAAACCGTATTCTCAAGCACCTGACCTGATTTTTCCTATGAAAGTTTCCATACGAAGATTATTATGCATACCTATAGTATCACAATTGCACAGAATGCAATCCCCGACTTGCATAGCAGTCATACCATTTTAAAAACAGTATTAAAATAAAACTACTATCTTTCTACATCAACCAGTTCTCTGATTTTATGGATGTACAGAGATAACCTGTTGAATTTTCATTGAAACTATGTAAACAAATGTACCATATCTGCTTAAAATAAGCAAGGGAGTCATTTTAGTTGTAAAATCTACTCTATTATCATTTTACAAAATGTTTCCACTAAGCAACATAATTCCAGTGAATACCATCATTATGGTCTGAGCTATGAGAATTCTTGTAGCTCCTTTGGGCAGCATGGTTTAGTAATCTGTGACATATGCATGGATTAATTCTCACCTATCTCATTTTATATCTGTCCCTTGCGTCTCTGTACAGTAGAGCTTCAACATTTCTCCTTTTATAATCGTTAGCTCTGTGACTGTGACCACCTTATAATGGTCTGAAACCTCTTATTTCATTGTGTTTACAGCAAATTACATTATATTTAATTATATTCCCATATTAGTTACATTTATAAGCTTTAATTATAGCTCTGTTTTTAATTGTCTTTAGAAAGATACACGCATGCTTACCAATGCATTGCCTGCAGATATGTATTGGAAAGCCTTGCCTACAAAGCAGATGAGTAGGTATATTAGTATATTTGCCAGTAATATGCATTTTATCATCTGCTAGGCATACATACTGTACATTTCAATACGTTTGTGTATGAATTGTCTGCTTGGAGATCTGTATATCACCCAGACAGAAGTATTGCATTGCCTGGTAGAATAGTGTGTCCCTTGATGCAGTGCCTGCCACATAAATACATATCATGATGCATTTCCTGCCATATGTAATATGGAGACCTGCTGGCCAGAAAGATGTATATACCAATGCTATATACTATGTGTATTGTGTATCATGCTGAATAGCAGGCATCCAGATAGAAGTAGGCTTTGAAGCATCACTTGCTACAAGCCTCTGGAGATTGGATGTTCATTTTAGTTTGGATGATGTGTAATTTTTATACTTTGTTTAAACTTTATGTAATGTTAAAAAGGGTGTAAGCTACACATGACCTAGCCATATCTTTCTCTTCCTTTAAGGCCTCAAGCACACTGTTTATTGAGACCTGGTGCATAAGACTTCAGCGTTTAGGTCATGGGTGCTCAACCCGGGGCCCTCCAGCTGTTGCGGAACTACAAGTCCCATGACGCATTCCAAGGCTGACAGTTACAAGCATGACTCCCAAAGGCATGATGGGACTTGTGGTTCCGCAACACCTGGAGGGTCACAGGTTGAGCAGCCATGATTTAGGTGCTAGCGGCAGCAGGGCTGGACGCTGTCTGGGCCTTCCACTCACACCTAAACACTAGATTCTGATGCACCGCGGCTAAATGCCCAGTGTGTTTGAGTGTTAAGACCTTATTTACATTAGTGTGCTTAAGCGTACAAAAGGTATTCACAGTGGGCGACCCGTATATATTTGGAATAACATGTTCCCGCCAGCGTTCTTTTTGTGGAGTGGTATTATGCATTATTTAATTTTTTTCCCTTTTTTTGTAACTTTATTGAAATGTTACAAAATTACATTTCATTTAACGTTATGCACAGTAGCGCAGTGTGATGCTGTGCTGCTTAAAAATATACCAGTGTTGGTGTAAATAAAAACAATAGCACCTAAGGCAAATTTCCATACTATATGTCGGGACTGCGTTGGGCAACACTGCCCAGTACAGCAAAATGCATATAGAATGGGCCTGTACAGTTAATATTCTTTAAAAAAACACAATAGCTTTGCAAATGCAGAGCTATAGGTCTGACTGAGTAGAAAGAAGGAGTAGCAGATCTCTGCAATGAGATCTCTGATTCCCCACAGAGAGCAAGGTTCCTACTCTATAGACAGGGGACAGGCTTTTCTACTCAGGAAACTTAGAAAGAAAGCGAACTGTAATGCCCCGTACACACGATTGGAATTTTGTTCGAAGGGTGTTGGCTCCAACTTGTCTTGCATACACACGGTCACACAAATGTTGACCAACACTTACGAACGTGACATACAAGACTTACGATGATCCAAGAAAAAGGAAGTTCAATAACCAGTGAGGCTCCTTCTGCTTGATTCCGAACATGAACTTTTGTGAACTTTTGTGCATTGGACTTGTGTACACATGATCAGAAATTCCAACAACAATGTTTTTTTTGGTGGAAAATTTGAGAACCTGCTAGCCAACATTTGTTGGCGGAAAGTCCAACCGGACTGTCAGCCAACAAGCTCACATCCAACATTTGTTGTTGGAAAATCTGATCGTGTGTACGGAGCATACGACTTTCAACCTTTTGTTTTGTTATACTTGAAAACTTTCCTCAGCACATTAAAGAACATAGTAATGTGTTTTTCATTTTACCTCACTGCATTTTTCTTCTCCAGTCTGTAGCTTTTACATTAGTTATTATCAGTTTACCTAATCAGTTCAGATGTGTTTCCAACAAAACAAACTGACTGAAAATGCACATGCTGCAAGGATCACAGATTTTACCTGGTCCTTTCCCAGGCAGTGCAGAGTCCACCAGTCACACAAGTAAACAGTCCATTCACTCTGGCACAGTAAACAGTCTAGGGGTTGTCTAGGGCTTGGGATGGGAGATGGGTAAGGGTGGAATGGGATATTTAAGGCATGCAGAATAGTAGCAGGAGGGCACACTTAAATAGGCTCTTCTGAACAGTCTTTATTCCAAAGGTTAATAGCAATGGCCAAAACTGAGAACCTTTAAGAGCTGTCTCAGAAAGAGCTACTGCTGGCACTCAGAACCACAGACAGTCACTTGGCTCTTAAGCTCAGGTCTATTCTCACAATGTATTTCCATGACAGCTGAACTCCCCATTTTTGTTCAGACATCTGTATGCTTCAGAACTACCACCCAATTTCTAACTTTCATCAGACACTCTTCAGCGAGGAAGTGGTTAACATTCACAATGCCACAGGACAGATCCATGCTTTTTGTATTCCACTGGCACACTTCTGTAAGTCCTGTAGACTAAGTCCTTAGGTGAGACTGTTTAGTAAGCTCCAGAAAGAAGTAGGACTAGGCTCCCCAGCTCTGCCTGTCAGGGCTGGCTTAGCCCTTCCTCCTCTGGGCTGGCTGCTCAGGTGTCAGCTAATTGCCAGCTCTCTTCTCTCTCCACAGTTACCAGCTGTTCCCGATTATGCTCGTCTGGCCTGCCTATTTAAAGTCTTCCAGCTCATTTCTCCATTGCCTTCACGTTTGGTCACATCACTAGGAACCATCTCCTGTTTCAAGACTGGCTTGCTACATCCCTCCTGGCTTCCATCCTGCTTGCAGTTGCTCTCCTTGGATCCCTGACGTCTGGACTGGCTGATTACCCGATCTGGTTTATGAACTTTGGACTGGCTGACTACCCGATCTGGCTACTGGACTCTGGCTTGCTTGTCTACGCTTTTTACTGTTTACCTTTTTATTTTTATTAATAAACAAGTGTGATTTTATTGTATTTCTGTCTCTGTCTGTTTCATGGTTCCTGACAGTACGTGAAGGCCATGAATTCAGAAGATACAGTCAATCCACTTGTTGGTAATATTTTTTCCAGATTGGATGAGCAAGATCACCGCATGGATCAGTTTGCCTTGGCCTTACAAACGCTCCTGAATCGCACGGCTCACCTGGAATCTCCCACGGTGGCTGCTCCGGTACAACCTGAGTCGCAGGCCATCCCTGCTGCTGCGCCAGTCTCTGTGCAGGCACCCACCTCGAGTATTACCTCTATAAGAGGTATGTCTGGTTCTGCTCTGCTTCCCCAGCGATTTGTTGGCGATCCAGTTCAATGCAGAGGGTTTCTCAATCAGGTTGAGATATACTTTGAAATGCTGCTTGTCCCACGGACAGAAGCAAAGTAGGTTTCGTGATATCTTTGCTTTCTCAGAGAGCCTTGGCCTGGGCTAAACCTCTATGGGACATGTAAAAACCTGTTGTCTTGAGTTACCCTCAGTTTGTGGCCTCCTTTAAAAGGGTTTTTGACGTCCCCGCACGCTCCGCTTCTGCTGCCAATTGCCTCATGTCCATCAAATAGAGTACAAGAACTGTTGCCGACTACGCCATTGAATTCCGTACTCTGGCAGCAGAGGTTGCCTGGAACAATGAGGCCCTCGTGGCTGCTTTTTCACATGGTCTTTTGGATTCCATCAAGGATGAGATAGCAGCCTGAGATATACCCACTGAGCTGGAGAGCTTGATCTCGTTTGCCATCCTCATTGACTCCAGACTCAGAGAAAGACTTTCTCTTAAGAAGCGCTTGTGGAAGCCTCCTGTACGTTTGCCTCCGAGCTTTGTAGTCCCACCCATGCCTCCCTCACCTCCCATACCTCCTGGTACCAAGTTGGTCAGTGAAGATGAACCCATGCACCTGGGCTTCACGCGTCTCTCTGCGGATGAGAGAGCCTTTAGGAGGAGGGAGAGATTGTGCCTTTATTGTGGCCAGGCGGGTCACTTTCTGAAGTCTTGTCCTACCCGTCCAGGGAAGGCCCGAACCTTGAGGTCCTGTCATGGACAGACCTTAGGTGGCGTTGTTTTGTCCCCAGTTATCCAGAAGGATAAGCCCCTGGTTTTGGTCACCCTTTCTTGGGCTGAGTCCTCCATGGAGATACAGGCTCTAATCAACTCTGGGGCTGCAGGCCTGTTCATTGATGCTGCATTTGTTTCCCAGCACTCGATTCCGCTGCAGCTGCGTGACACTCCACTTGCCATTGAGGCTCTTGACGGGAGACCTTTACAGCCTGCCCATGTGACTCATGAGACGGTTTCGTTGTCCATGGCCATTGGCGATCTTCACCATGAGATAATCCAATTCCTCACCCAGTTATTTCCTCACCCAGATTTCCGCTGGTTATTGGTTATCCTTGGTTACAGAGGCACAACCCCTCTTTTGATTGGCTCCGTGCTGAGGTTCTCTCCTGGTCACCACAATGCAGTGAGACATGCTTCCTGAAGGTATCCAAGGTCCCGTGCACCCCTTCACTCCCCTCCCTGCCGGACGAGTACCGTGATTTTAGCGATGTCTTTGATAAAGGTCAAGGTAGTTTGCCTCCACACCGCCCTTATGATTGCGCAATTGACCTTCAACCTGGTGCCATACCTCCTCGTGGCCAGGTTTACCCTTTGTCGGTCTTGGAGGATAAGGCCATGGAGGAGTATGTTGCTGACGCACTTTCTCGAGGTTTCATCCGCAAATCCTCGTCTCCTGCTGGTGCTGGTTTCTTCTTTGTGAAAAAGAAGAGCGGTGAACTGAGACCTTGTATAGATTGTAGGGGTCTCAATTGTGTCACGATTAACCTCTTCGCGCCCGCCCTATAGCCGAATGACGCCGTGGGCGCGCATTGGGGAAGTTCTGTGTTTGCCGTGTCCCCCGGAGACAGGCAAACACAGATCGCTGTAAACGGCCGTTTACAGCGTGATCGGTGTGTCCAATGTGAGATGATCTCATATGTAAACATATGAGATCATCTCTCAGCGCCGCTCTCCCTCCTCACACAGACAGCGTGTGAGAGGAGAGAGATGAACGGCTGCAGCGGCCGTAAGTGTAAAAAAAAAGTTTAAAAAAGTGCCATCCTGCCCCAGTGCCATCCTGCTCCAGTGCCATCCTGCCCCAGTGCCATCCGCCCCGGTGCCATCCACCCCAGTGCTACCTGCCCCCAGTGCCACCTGTTAGTGTTATCTGTCCCCAGTGCCACATGTTGTCAGTGCCATTTGTCCCCAGTGCCATCTGTCATCAGTGCCACATAGTGCCATCTGTCTTCAGTGCCACATATTAGTGCCATCTGTCATCAGTGCCACATATCAGTGCCATTTGTCATCAGTGCCACCTGTCAGTGTCACGTGCCATCTGTTGTCAATGTCACGTGTCATCAATGCCACTTATCAGTGCCATCTGTCATCAGTGTCACGCGTCATCGGTGCCACGTATTAGTGCCATCTGTCATCAGTGCCACCTGTCATCAGTGCCACGTATTAGTGCCATGTGTCATCAGTGCCATGTATTAGTGCCACGTGTCATCAGTGCCACGTATAAGTGCCATCTGTCATCAGTGCCACATATTAGTGCCATCTGTCATTAGTGCCACATGTCATCAGTGCCACGTATCAGTGCCATCTGTCATAAGTGTCACGTGTCATTGTCCTGGTGCTCCAGGGCCTCATCAAGTGTTGGTCAACATTTGTGTGACCGTGTGTATGCAAGACAAGTTGGAGCCAACACCCTTCGAACAAAATTCCAATCGTGTGTACGGGGCATTACAGTTCGTTTTCTTTCTAAGTTTCCTGAGTAGAAAAGCCTGTCCCCTGTCTATAGAGTAGGAACCTTGCTCTCTGTGGGGAATCAGAGATCTTATTGCAGAGATCTGCTACTCCTTCTTTCTACTCAGTCAGACCTATAGCTCTGCATTTGCAAAGCTATTGTGTTTTTTTTAAAGAATACTAACTGTACAGGCCCATTCTATATGCATTTTGCTGTACTGGGCAGTGTTGCTCATCAACCACTGTGCCCGTTCTTATTTTTACTGACCATAAGAATCTTACATTCTTGTCTGAGGCTAAGCGACTCTCTCCCAGAAGGGCGCGATGGGCTCTTTTCTTGTCGAGATTTAATTACATTGTCTCATTCTTACCCGGTACTAAGAATGTAAGGGATGATGCCTTGTCACGACAATTTTCCTCCACTTCCAAGTCGGAGTTGGTTCCGGTTCCTATGATTCCTCCTGATCGTATCTTAGCTACGGTTCGCACCAGTCTTCTCCTTTGGGTGACAAAATTCTTGCTGCTCAGGTCCATGCTCCTCCTAATAAACCTTGTGACCGCTGCTTTGTCCCAGAGAGTCTCCATACTGCAGTGCTCCAGACTTATCATTCTCCCAAGGCAGCTGGCCATCCTGGGAAGAATCAACTCATTTGGGCCATCTCCCAACAATTCTGGTGGCCTAGTCTACGGGCTGATGTTACTGCTTTCGTAGCTGCCTGTCCCATGTGTGCTCAGAGTAAGACTCCTCTACACCTTCCAGTGGGCCTCTTACAACCCATACCCAATGGAGAGAGGCCCTGGACTCACCTGTCTATGGATTTCATTGTGGAATTGCCCAACTCCCAAGGCAACACTGTTATCCTTATGGTGGTTGACCGCTTCTCAAAGATGTGTCATTGTATTCCACTTAAGAAGTTGCCCGGGGAGGGGGCGTGGCCGAGACCGGCATGTGAGAGGACGTGCATCACGGAGCTCCCGCACTGATCCTGCAACGATCCTTTTCCCAGCCAGCTAAAACACCTGAAATCAGGCTGAACTTAGTGCAGGGGTCCCCACTGAGGTGCCTGGAGTCACTGCCGAGGTTTGTGGAGACCATGATGACCCGAAAACACGCTGAGGCCGGGACGCCAGATTCCCAACATGGCACCGCAGCACCTCTCTCACAGCATGCACGAGGCTCGGAGAAGCATAAAGATGCCGGTAAGGCTCCTAAGACCTCTAAAAGTACAGTGAAAGACCCCCCGGGGGACATGCTATACTATGCCCAGAAAATAGTGCCCCAGACAGCCCAGGGGAGTGGGGAGGACATGTCTGCCACCCCAGCGGTGTTTCACACTCAGCAGGAGGAGGGGAGTCACGCACAGGGCCCTGTAGCGTCCCCCAGCCAGAGCCTTCCTGACATGGAGGAGGAGGATGAGGGAGAGGAAGCAGTTCAGCCCTCCCTAGCAGACATACTACGGGCAGTACAGAGATGCACAGCTTCAGTTCATACTCTACAGGATCAGTTTGGTGGTCTGAAGGAAGAACTGGGGTTTATCAGGCATGATCTACAGAAAACGAGGGAGCGCACTACTGCGGCGGAAGGCCGCATCAGTGAGATAGAGGACAAGCTGACACCCCTGCTGAGAGATACGCAAATTACAGCCAGGATAGCTAGAGCGAATGAACTTAAATCTGACGAAATTGAAAACCACCTGAGACGGAACATTATCCGTATGGTGGGGCTCCCAGAGAAGACGGAGGGTAGGGACCCCACTGACTTTGTTGACCAATGGCTATCGGAGGTGTTTGGGAAAGATGTGTTCACCCCATTGTACTCGGTAGAACGCGCGCACAGAGTACCGCCCAGACCCCTTCCACCAGGGCACCCTCCCCGCACTATGATAGCCAGGCTACTTAACTTTAAGGATAAAGAAATAGTGCTGCGCCAGGCACGAGAGCGACGCAATGTCCAATATAATGGGGCACGCATCTCATTCTATCCTGACTACTCAGCGGAGATACAGAAGCGCAGAGCAAGATTTACTGATGTTAAAAAACTATTGCAAAGGCTTAGGGCGACATACGCCATGTTGTTCCCGGCGAAACTACGGATTACGGCGGGGGGCCAATCCCACTTTTTTGAGGCGGCTGCTGAGGCATCCGCGTGGTTGGATGCCAATGAACACATTATCAGACAAGCGGGAAGAAATGCAGCGGAAGGAGACTGACCAGACCTCCATATAAGCACGATCGTATAGCGGATATCATCACACCATTGGGCTGGGAAGCCATTACCTACTTTTATTCCACAAGCGATGTGAGCAAGTGAAGTTAATTTGAATACGGTTAAGTAGCACTTTGGATTGGAACATTTCATAGTTTAACCAAAGAGACATTTGGAGTTTTGGGTATGTTCAACCCATGTTTTTTTGTATACTTTTTACATTGGTTTTTCCCCATTCAATGGAATGACACCTACCTCCTCTCCTGTAGGCCGGAGAGACCACTCACTCCTTGGAGAGTGCTACTCTCTAGGCACCCACGGGGAATGGGAGATTTTTTGCTTTGCAGTTATGTCTCTTATTTTTTTGATCTGTTATTGTCGCAGCTTCAGCTCAAGCAGGAACCGGCAGGCGTACAGGAGGAACTGTGTTATATGCTGTTTCACCTTTCATGCCAAAACGGACTTCTTTAATTGGAACTCCGGTATTACGATTTGGTCACACTTGGCTCCCCACGCATATGCACACCCTAAAGCGCCTAGGGTATGCACGATGCCTTACCCTATCATGTATATGAGTGAATATCTTCATGAGTACTGTATCTTTGTTGTCTTGGAACATTAGAGGTGTTTAGAATCCTCTAAAACACTCCATGGTAACCACCATCCTTAAGAAATACTCCCCTGCCATTTATGCACTGCAGGAGACTCACTTAGTGCCGGAGACAATCTCCTGCCTGGGATTTTCCTGGGTGGGTAGTGCATTCCATTCCACTCACACCTCTTATTCCAGGGGGGTGAGTGTGCTGGTGCATCGGGCCATAGACTTCCACCTGTTGGACAAACTGATAGATACTGAGGGATGATATGTGATACTACTGTGTAAAATTTACCAATTGCATTGTATAATTGCTGCTATATATGTGCCACCTCCTTTCACGACGAGGTAATGAGGGTCCTGTTGACGTATCAATTGGGCCACTCGGATGTACCCTTTATTATTGTGGGAGACTTCAATTGCTACATGGATCCAGTTATGGATAAGCATCCGCCTCCGGCGGCTTCCCACATGAGGGCTCGAACGGCATTGCGGAAGTTTACGGAGGAATTTGGATGGGCTGATCCATGGCGCAATCGTAACCCACTGCAGAAACAATTTTCTTGTTTCTCGAAAACCCACCTCTCTCTGTCAAAAATTGATCTGTGTCTCTGCTCACCTCAAGCGACGCATTTCTTGGAGGACATTAAATATCTGGTGAGGGGTATATCAGATTATTTGCCCCTATTGGTTTCCTTGATTGCCAAGCCGGCTACGGGTTTGCCGAGGGCACCATGGAAACTCAATGCGTTTTGGCTTAATCTATTTTCTTCTCATGAAAGGGTGTTGGCTGAGATATCTGAGTTTTGGAGACGACATGAGGACCACCCTGGTTTAAGGCTTGCATGGGAGGCGTTTAAAGCGTTTCTCAGGGGACTCATGATCGATGAGGTGGAGGAAATTAAATCCAAATCACATGTTATCAGGGAGCAGACAGAACGACTGGTAAGCCGACTAGAGGCTGATTATATTGCCGACCCCTCTGATGCTGCTCAGGTGGCGTGGCTTGCGGCGCAGGAGGCAGTTGCCCGGATTTCCAGGGAGGCAGCTAACAGGAAAAGATTTTTTAACAAGCAGGCCTTCTATGAGGAGGGAGAGCAAACGGCCGCCTTTTGGCCAAAATCGTTAAGGTTTCCCAGATGTCTCCGTCTATTGGAGCGTTGCACACTGAGGGGGGGAGGTTGGTAAACACCCAAACTCAGGTTATGACAGAACTGGTGAGGTTTTACTCTGATTTATACAAATCCAGGGCGACTTATTCGACTACTGACCTAAGGGATTACCTACAGAGAATTGAACTGCCTAAACTCTCTGACTCTCACAGAGCACTCCTGGACTCCCCAATTAGTCTTGAGGAACTGCAAGGGGCTCTTAGCCTCTTTCCGAACTCAAAGGCCCCAGGGGATGATGGCCTCCCAATGGAGGTCTACAAACAATATGGGGAGGCAATTCTGCCTTGCCTGTTGAGGGTTCTTAACCACACAAAGTAATGCCAGAGGCTGCCTGACTCCATGACCAGGGCTAATATTGTTCTCCTCCTAAAACCAGGTAAAGACCCCTTAGACCCGGGTTCATATAGACCGATATCACTTTTACAGAGTGATATCAAACTCCTGGCCAAGGTTTTGGCCTTGAGACTGAATGGGGTTATCTCCTCCATTATACACTCGGACCAGGCAGGTTTTATGCCCCAAAAGTCCACAGCCATTAATCTCCGTAGGCTTTACCTAAACCTTCAAACACAGGGAGAGAACGTGGGCGACAGGGCCTTGCTCTCTCTGGACGCCCACAAAGCATTTGACAGCGTGGAGTGGGAATATTTATGGGCTGTCATGGGTAAGTTTGGCTTCGGTGAAGGGTTCCTGTCATGGGTGAAGCAATTATACTGTTCGCCCCGGGCAACTATCAGAGAAGCGGGACACACTTCTGCCCCATTCACCCTGCATAGGGGCACTCGGCAGGGGTGCCCACTGTCGCCCCTTTTTTTTGCCGTCGCCATCGAACCCATGGCATCCTTGATTAGAGCAAATCAGAGAGTGCGAGGCTTCCAGTATGGGACATTTCAGGAAAAAATCATGCTATACGCAGACAATACCATGCTACTTCTGGGAGACACATCTGATTCCCTGCGGGAGGCTATGGAGACCATAGGAAAGTTTGGTGTTTATTCAGGACTGACTATAAACTGGACCAAATCCTCCCTGCTGCTGCTGGATGCCAATCCGGACAGTGGAAGTCGGATAATACATGGCGTGCCTGTGTCCATGGGTATGAAGTACCTGGGTATACAGGTCACGTCGGAACCTCTCGACTTTATTTCCCTTAACCTAACCCCACTATTAAATAGAATTCGAAACAAAACTAAACTCTGGTCCCGTCCTAAAATGTCACTGGTCGGAAGAGTCAACTTGATAAAGATGATCTTTATGCCCCAACTTCTATATATTCTGCACAATACCCCTATGGTAATCCCTCTGAAGTTCTTTCGCATTATCAACTCATTTTTTAGAGCTTTCATTTGGTTAGATAAACCCCCAAGGATAAAACTAGAACAAATGCAAAGGTCCAAGGAGGCAGGGGGCCTTGCCCTCCCTAATCCTTGGGCCTACTACTTGGCAGCACAGGCACAGCATATAGCCAGGGCTATGCAGGGGGGGACAGGGGGAGAGGAGGGGACCAGATGCCTGGACCCAGTTCAGGCCCTGATGTGCCTGGCTTCCGGCCACGGTGATGTACCCTCGGGAATGGAGGCTTTGGCCTACGCGAAATCAAACAAACGAATGCCCACTTATGCTCTTATGCAGAAAATCTGGAATAAACTTAGACAACTACAGGGGGTGGAGGGCTTCACTGAGTACAGCCCAATATGGGGGGATAGGTATTATGAGTAGCTACTTTTGCTGGATTGTGGTGCTCGGTGGAGGAGACACGGGGTTACGTATTTGGGACAAATTTTTACAGCAGGGAAGCTGACTCCCTTCCCCGATTTGAGAGAGAGATTTCATTTACCACAGTCCATGCTTTTCTACTACCTACAACTGCAACATGCAGTGAAGGCGCAGGCAGGGGGGACCCCGTGGACTCTTTCACCGACCCGATCTTCCAATCTATGGCTAACGTGACACAGTTCCAGGGATTTATCTCTAGAACTTACTCTGTGGTCCTAACTGCCTGCCTCGGGGGCTTCCCGCAGACGGCACTAAATAAATGGAAGAGGGGTTGTGGTACATTTTGAGGATGAGCAATGGGTGGAGGCACTACAGGCAGTACAACACTGCTCGGTAAATGTGGCCCAGCGGCTATCTCAATTATATATTGTGCTTAGAGTACATTACACGCCTGACAGACTGTTTAGGATGGGGGTGCGACAGGACCCAGACTGCCCCAGGTGCACGAGAGATCACGGGGATTTGATCCACCTGCTGTGGAGATGCCCCAAACTACACCTATTCTGGACAGGGGTACTGGACACTATTAACAGAGTGTTTTAGATTACCATACCCTCAGACCCGAAGCCGTGTCTACTGGGGATCCTAGAAGATGTTTCCATGGGGAACAATAGTGGACAGGCCGTGGCCAGGGCCTTGTTCCAAGCACGGAAGATGATTCTTCGGCATTGGAAGGCGTCCGAGCCTCCAACGCTGGGGGAGTGGATTTCCCAAATGGGGGACACTATTAGGATGGAAAAGTACATTTTTCAACATAGAGGGCGACCTGAAAAATTTGAGAAACTCTGGGCACTTTGGTTGGATACTCCCGGCCTTTCACCGGTTGATCTGGTTATGGACAGAATGCTGAGATGAGAACAAGGGAGGTGAAGTTTGAGTTGGGGGGGCATTAACTGTTAGACTCCCACTGTAATGTGATTCTGTAAGGGGGAATTAAGGTACAGCTAGGATATACGGTGCCAATATAGGAGGAGGATGGGATGACGTGGCATGTGAAGTGGTGAAATAAATGTCTGAATATTCCTTTTGTGGAGGTGAATAAGTTTATATGCTGTGATAAACAATGTATGCTCGAGATGTAAGCTGCAAGTTGTACTTATATATTCTGTTGTTCTTAAATAAACTTTCTTTGATTTAAAAAAAAAGAAGTTGCCCACCTCTAAGGAACTGGCTTCCATATTTGCTCAGGAAATCGTTCGCTTACATGGGCTACCCAAGGTGATTGTCTCGGCTAGGGGCAGTCAGTTTGTCTCCCGGGTTCTGGCGAGCCTTTTGTGCACAGTTGGGAATCCAGCTTGCGTTCTCTTCTGCGTATCAACCGCAGTCTAATGGGGCTGCAGAACGAGCCAATCAGTCCTTGGAGCAATTCCTACGTTGCTATACTTCTGACCATCATAACAACTGGTCTGACCTATTACCTTGGGCAGAGTTTGCTCACAACAGTGCCTTGAATTTTATAACCGATTTACCACCTCAGTGCCATGTCCTCACCCGATTCAGGTTGAGAACCATGAGGAGTATGAGGTACAATCCATTATTGACTCCCGTAGGCGCATACAGTACCTGGTGCATTGGAAGGGGTACGGTCTGGAGGAACGCTCCTGGGTTTCATCCTCTGACGTACATGCCCCTGTCCTTCTCCAGTTCCATAGATTGTTTCCCCTCAAGCCCGGTGGCCCTCCGAGGGAGAGGGGTCATTGAGGAGGGGGTACTGTCAGAGCTGGCTTAGCCATTCCTCCTCTGGGCTGGCTGCTCAGCTGTCGGCTAATTGCCAGCTCTCTTCTCTCTCCACAGTTACCAGCTGTTCCCGATGATGCTCGTCTGGCCTGCCTATTTAAAGTCTTCCAGCTCATTTCTCCATTGCCTTCACGTTTGGTCACATCACTAGGAACCATCTCCTGCTGTTGTTTCAAGACTGGCTTGCTACATCCCTCCTGGCTTCAATCCTGCTTGCAGTTGCTCTCCTTGGATCCCTGACATCTGGACTGGATGATTACCCGATCTGGTTTATGAACTTTGGACTGGCTGACTACCCGATCTGGCTACTGGACTCTGGCTTGCTTGACTATGCTTTTTCCTGTTTACCTTTTTATTTTTATTAATAAACAAGTGTTATTTTATTGTACTTCTGTCTCTCTGCCACAACTAGGGCCTCAGACTATTTATGTCACTCACCAGCCACCTACTGGACACAACTCCCCAGGGGTTGGCTAACGCACCATAAATATTCATGCTGATTATTTGACTTTCCAGCCCTCTGTGTTCTAGAAGCCTCTAGAATGCGGGGGGGGGGGGGGGGGGCGGAATCAAACCTATAGCCTGTGAATCCCAGAACAGCCCAAAGAATTCAGCAACTGCTCCAATAATTGCAGAGGAGCCAAAAAGAAGGAAGAAAATACCAACCATCCTAGCAGCCTATCTAGGAGGGTGCTACACTCATTCATCTGTACGGTACAGGTAAATGCATTGCATATGCAAGCATGTTAGCCATGTTATTTTCACATAGCACCCTTTGCTACCACTACTCCTACTTTTGGAAACAAATTAGAAGACAAAATTTTGACAGCTTTGGTTCCAGTGCCATTTTAAAAAGGTGTTGGGACAAATAGCCACTGTCCCAGTGCCACTTTAAAACATTACCTATGGCTTAAAGAATATGTTACCCCAACATTTCATATTCCTGATACCTACCTGCTGTATTAGTATGAAAAAGTATCCTCTTCCCTTTTTATTGCTTCCTTTATGTGAAGTCCCTGGTGTTCCTGCCAGTCCCTCTGCTTTCCTATTTAAAACCGACCACACTAAGCAGAACACATCGTGATAAGGTTTCTAGCTGTGCTGGGAACTCAGCCTGCTCCCCTCCAATGATCAGTCTCGACACCCCCTTCCCCCTGCACAGCCATTCACTAGAAAGGTCAGTGTGCTGCTGCTGCTTCTCCTCCACCAACTCTTATGCAACTAAGAACAAATGTTTTGCCTTTCATTTCTATTTTAAACTGAATGGGTTGTTTTACAAGGTGAGGGTTTACATACACTCTGTCCTCAACTTCAAAAATTAAAAGCCAGCAGCTACACTTACTGTAGCTGCTGACTTTTAATATTAGGACATTTACCTGTCCTGGGAGTCCAGAAATGTTGGCACAGTAGCTGATGTTTCCATCAGCTGTCGGGTGCTGCCACCACCATTGCCGTTAAGGCTAGTTACTACCTAACACAACTAAATTTACTAGCAGTGCTGTTTAGGACAAAGGTGCTACAATCTCCCCCTGCCAAGGAGACTACGTCCCCGGAGTCTGCAAAAAAAAAAACATATACTTTCAATCCTGAGAGCGGATGTCCTGGCAAAATATTGATGGGGAAGATAACAAGGAAGGATGAACATTGTAATAATAAATACAAGTGGTATTCCACATGAAAATAGGTGAAAATAACTTATGTACAATTATGAGTGGCATTCCACACAAGAACAGATACATATGAGACTTTATTTACAATAATGTGTGGCATTCTACATGATAGCAAGTAGAAAATGCAATAAGCAATAAAAGTATAACCTATCTATTAGGGATGAGCTTGGTGTTCGAGTTGAACGCATGTTCGACTCGAACACCAGCTTTTCACCTGTTCGGCGAATCCAGAACTCTGTGGGCCATTCGTACCAAATTCGTGTGGCACTCACGGCCCACAATGCACTGCGCCATCGCAGTGCATTGCAGGCTCATGATTGGCCAAGAATGCACTGTGACCCTGCATGCTTGGCCAATCACAGTGCCGGCAGAAAGGAGAGCCATGATTGGCCACAGGCAGGATGCCTGTGGCCAATTATAGCTCAGGCTGTTTAGTACACGCCCCACACTATATCAGACCGCCAGCGCGGCGGCCTTGTGTAGTGTGCCGGCGTCTGCAGGAGTTAGTGGGTGTTGTCTGTGTGCCTTCAGCGCAGTATACACCTGTATCTACCTATATTGCTGTTCTCTATTTGAGCCATCTGCAGGAGTTAGTGGGTGTTGTGTGCTTCCAGCGCAGTATACACCTGTAGCTACCTATATTGATCTTCTCTAATTGAGCCATCTGCAGGAGTTAGTGGGTGTTGTCTGTGTGCCTTCAGCGTAGTAGACACCTGTAGCTACCTATATTGCTGTTCTCTAATTGAGCCATCTGCAGGAGTTAGTGGGTATTGTGTGCTACCAGTGCAGTATACACCTGTAGCTACCTATATTGCTGTTCTCTAATTGAGCCATCTGCAGGAGTTAGTTGGTGGTGTGTGCCTCCAGCACAGTATACACCTGTAGCTACCTATATTGCTCTTCTCTAATTGAGCCATCTGCAGGAGTTAGTTGGTGGTGTGTGCCTCCAGCGCAGTATACACCTGTAGCTACCTATATTGCTCTTCTCTAATTGAGCCATCTGCAGGAGTTAGTGGGTGTTGTGCGCTTCCAGCGCAGTATACACCTATAGCTACATATATTGCTGTCTTCTAATTGAGCCATCTGCAGGAGTTAGTGGGTATTGTGTGCTACCAGTGCAGTATACACCTGTAGCTACCTATATTGCTGTTCTCTAATTGAGCCATCTGCAGGAGTTAGTTGGTGGTGTGTGCCTCCAGCGCAGTATACACCTATAGCTACCTATATTGCTCTTATCTAATTGAGCCATCTGCAGGAGTTAGTGGGTGTTGTCTGTGTGTCTTCAGCGCAGTATACACCTGTAGCTACCTATATTGCTATTCTCTAATTAAGCCATCTGCAGGAGTTAGTGGGTGTTGTGTGCTTCCAGCGCAGTATACACCTGTAGCTACCTATATTGCTGTTCTCTAATTGAGCCATCTGCAGGAGTTAGTGGGTGTTGTCTGTGTGTCTTCAGCGCAGTAGACACCTGTAGCTACCTATATTGCTATTCTCTAATTAAGCCATCTGCAGGAGTTAGTGGGTGTTGTGTGCTTCCAGTGCAGTATACACCTGTAGCTACCTATATGGCTGTTCTCTAATTGAGCCATCTGCAGGAGTTAGTGGGTGTTGTGTGCTTCCAGCACAGTATACACCTGTAGCTACCTATATTACTCTTCTCTAATTGAGCCATCTGCAGGAGTTAGTTGGCGTTGTGTGCCTCAAGCACAGCACAATATACACCTGTATCTACCCTTTATTGCTGGTGTTCTATAATAAAGGCATCTGCAGGAGTTAGTGGGTGTTTTGTGCCTTCAGCAAAGCACAGTATACACCGGTATCTACCCTTTAATTGCTGGTGTTCTATAATAAAGCCATCTGCAGGAGTTAGTGGGTGTTGTGTGCCTCCAGTACAGCACAATATACACCTGTATCTACCCTTTATTGCTGGTGTGCTATCATACAGGCATCTGCAGGAGTTAGTGGGTGTTGTGTGCCTCCAGCACAATATACACTACCCAATTGCTGGTTTTCCCATCTCCCTGCAGGCCATTACCATATCTGGAAGGCCAACAAGGAGAGGCAGACAGGCATGAGCCAATAAAAGAGGGCAAGCAGGCTCTGTGTCTAGAGACAACAGTGCTGGTCGTGGACGCGGTGCATCGTTATCAGCACGTGGCCATGGGACAAGCTTGTCCTTATTTTCGGCAGCTGGACGTGTTGATCCGCATCATGCCGAAGACTTGGTAGAGTGAATGACCAAGCCCTCTTCATCCTCCTCATCCTCTCTCACCCAGGCTCAGGGTACTAGCAAAGCAGCTGCCAACGCATCCTCTTCCCTCGTCTCAATGTCATCATCAGTGACTCCTTCCCTAGACCCACCATGTCCTCCTGAGGAGTCCCCCGAACTGTTTGAGCACAGTGTTGGGTACATGCTCCAAGAGGATGCCCAGTGTTTTGTAGACTCTGAGGACGATACTCAGCAAGAGGAAGGCAGTAGAGTGAGCGCAAGAGAGGGGATGCTCAAGAAGGACAGCAATCTGGCAGTCATGTTCCACAAGCTGCAGCATACTGCCAGGTTTGCTCCAGTGATGAAGAGGGAGAGGATGATGAGGTCACTGACTCCCCGTGGGTGCCTGGTAGGAGAGAGGAGGAGAAGGCACATCTCCAACGAGGCAGGATGCCCTCCGGGGGCCAGCTTAGGGGCAGCACACTGACTGAATCACACCGCAGAGCTCCGCCTGTGCAGGGCGCTGCCTCTGTGCATTATTCTAAAAGTTCTTTGGTGTGAGCCTTTTTTGAGACGAGTGCATTAGATCGCACCGCTGCTATTTGCAACATATGTCTCAAGCGTATCTCGTGTGGCCAAAACATCAGCCGCTTGGGCACCACATGCTTGACCAGACATATATTGACCTGCCATGCAGCTCGTTGGCAAGCTTACCTCAAAGACCCACACCAAAGAACAAAGCGGACCTCTCCTTGCTCCTCATCAGCTGGGATCTTCAACCCCACTAAGCCTTCAGTCCTCTCTGAAACCTGCACTGAGAGGAATGAAGGTGTAGAATTAGGTGTGTCACAGCCAAGTTCTTGCGGGCACTCTGCAAGCAGTACACCCACGTCTGATTGTAGCAGGCAAATTTCCCTGCCCCAGCTGCTGGACCGTAGACAGAAGTTCACTCCCAGCCATCCACATGCCCAGTGGTTGAATGCTAGCTTGGCTAAATTGCCAGCACTTCAACTGCTGCCTTTCCAGTTGGTAGACTCGGCCCCCTTCCGTGAGTTTGTGCAATGTGCGGTTCCTCAATGGCAGGTCCCCAACCGCCACTTATTCTCACGGAAGGCGATTCCGGCTCTCTACCGGCATGTGGAAGGCAATATCCTTGTCTCGCTGGATAGGGTGGTCAGTGGTAAGGTGCATATTACCGCTGACTCATGGTCCAGCAGGCATGGACAGGGACGTTACCTGTCTTTCACGGCCCATTGGGTCACTCTTCTGGTGGCTGGGAAGGATGCAGGACAAGGTGCAGTATTTTTGGAGGTTGTTCCGCCACCACACCTCCAAAATGCTACTACTGGTTGTGACACACCTCTCTCCTCCACCCCCTCCTCTTTTCTTCCTCCATGGCCTCTTCCAGTGCTCTGTCCTCAGAACCAGCGGTGCTCCGTAGGCGTTCAAGGGGCTACGCAAGTACGCAGGCAAAACTATGCCATGCCGTTCTTGCGCTGGTTTGTTTGGGGGACAGGAGCCACACTGGGGCAGATATTTTGTCAGCTCTGCAGGGGCAGGCCAAGAGGTGGTTGACGCCACGCCAGCTTAAGCCAGGATTGGTGGTTTGCGACAATGGCACCAACCTCCTCTCCGCCCTCCGACAGGGACAACTGACTCATGTGCCCTGTGTGGCTCATGTCCTTAACCTGGTGGTGCAGTGGTTCTTGGGCAGGTACCCGGGCTTACAGGATGTCCTTAAGCAGGCCAGGAAAGTCTATGTGCATTTCCACTGATCATTTAAGGCCAGTGCTCGGCTGGCTGAGCTCCAAAAGGAGTTGAACCTGCCCATGAACCGCCTTATATGCGACATGCCCACCAGGTGGAACTCAACGTTGGCCATGCTGCAGCAGCTGCACACGCAGTAAAGGGCCATCAATGAGTACCTGTGTGACTACGGCACCAGGACAGGGTCAGGGGAGCTCGGTTTTTTCTCACCACGCCAGTGGGGCATGATCAGGGAGGCATGCACTGTCCTGTCACCGTTTGAGGAGGCCACAAGGATGGTGAGCAGTGACAGTGCATGCATCAGTGACACTGTACCTCTTGTCCACCTGTTGGAGCATACGCTGCGTGGAATAATGGACAGGGCACTTGAGGCAGAACAGAGGCAGGAAGAGGAGGACTTCCTTGCCTCTCAAGGCCCCCTTTATCCAGACAGTTTTCCTGCTGTCCCACCCATCATACAGGGAGTGGAGGAGGAGGAGGAGGAGGATGATTGTGTCAGCATGGAGGTGGAGGCTGGAACTCAGCATCAGCAGCAGCAGTCTTTTAGGGATGATTTACAATCCCAAGAAACCCGTGGACTTGTACATGGCTGGGAGGAGGTAGCTGCAGACAGGGCCACTGTTAGAAATCACGGGGCCCCCTACAACCTACCTGACAGGGCCCCCATCAAATCGCTAAAATGCCATGGTCACAATGGTATGCTTTGCAGCCATTGCAGAAATAAGAGCCTTGCTACTGCTGCCTCATGACACCTGTTTTTATTTTTTTATTTTACATTTTTACATTGTGAGACCGCATTGCAGCTGTAAGCCAAGTATTTGGCTTCAAGGTGCAGAGCAGCCCCATTGAACTCAATGGGAAGTTTGACAGGTGGTGCTGCCTGTCAAATTCTGCCGCCTGCAGTACAAATGCCTCAGCTCTGAAGTAAAGCATTGTAGCCATGGCATGTATACAGCCTGGTATGACAGCTGGCTTATGTCGAAGGGGCTGCTGACCATCTCCCTGAATGGAGTTTTCTGGTGGGGGGGGAGTGTCCCCTTCTCAGAACACAATAGAATAGCAGGGGAGATCACTGTACTAACATTAGATTGTTAGTACAGAGGCTCTGACCTGAGGTGTCAGGGGTTATTTTTTGTTCAGCCTGTGGGGTTTAGCAAAAGTAAACTAGCAGTGTATATGAGACATTAGGCCACATTCACGTTGGAGGTTACCTGCATATGTGACAAGTGCACAAGTAATTGGCAATTTGCAGTGCATTTTGGAAATGCGCTGCACATGTGCATAGAACTTGTGGTGCACAATAATTGTTAATGTCACCCTAAATACAATGAGAAGACATGCGTTTTGTCATGTGGCAACGCTGCATGCCTGATAGATAAAGAATGAACAAAACTCTGGACAGCCGCACTCCAGATTAGATGAAAAGTAAAAAGTGCCTTTTATTTCTTCAAACTAAAATAACCTCACATCACACAAATAACAACAACAAAGGGAGAAACAAACAAAAATTACTGACGCGTTTCACGCTAAGCCTAGCGTTTACTCATAACTCAACGCTGCATGCCTTAAAAGTTTCTGAAGCTTCTATGATGTGTTTGTCACATATATGGCAGCCCATTCAAGTAGGGAGGGGGGGGGAATAGGATTGGCGCTATACCCTTTAAAGGTTGGAGACTAAGGTATACAATTAGCAAGAAATTTCCAGCAGGCTGGATAATAAAATAAAAGTAAAATAGATATATGTGTCAATAAGTGTCACCAATTATTGTGTCCTTTAGAGACCATAAGTGTCATAACATATCCTAAATGCATAAATCGTTAAACAATTGTAACAGCATAAAATTATATAAAGTGCAAGGTGCTAGTGAATAAATTCTGGTAATTGTGACAAACCTATATAATGAATAGTAAAGCTTAGTATATAGAAGAAATATGTATACAAAATATATATATATGAATATAAAAATATATATATAAAAAATATAAAAAATTGATTTATCTGTTACACGTATCAAATCCTCACGTAGTGTAACTGTGATGAAAGGTACATATTACATATGTGGAAAGATACAAAAAGGTGAAAAAATGTGGTAAAATTTAGCAGTAAAAAGAGCAAAAAATGGAAATAAGAATGATAATTAAAAATATTAAAAAATTAAAAAGTAGTAAAGAGTGTCTCTCAAAAAGGTGATTATAAATTAGTGGGGTGTCCACTGCGAGTGAAAGTGAAGTAAAGAGTGGAGGAAATTTCAGTTGTTGTTCCCGGTGCTCTGTGGCTATTTTTATGCAGTTGCTCTCACCAGAGTTAAGGCCCCTTCCGGGGTGGATCGACCTTCACAGTATCAGCCACTGTGTAGCTCTCTGGCTGGCCTCTGTTGCAGTTCCGGGAAACCTTCGTTCCTCCGTTCTTATGCCGTGTTAGGTTATATGTAATGAATAAGAGGCATATCCATGGTGTAGTACGTCTTATAAAACTTCGTATTTATTGTATAGGCAAAAATATTACTCACAAACATCCGTTCATATGCTTATATTGAGAAGGAAAGATTCCGTTCGGCTAGCACGCTTTCTGGGTTAGTAGTGTATGCTTCGTGGCCACGCCCTACGCGTTTCGTCATCAAAGACGTCCTCTGGAGGCTCCAGAGGACGTCTTTGATGACGAAACGCGTAGGGCGTGGCCACGAAGCATACACTACTAACCCAGAAAGCGTGCTAGCCGAACGGAATCTTTCCTTCTCAATATAAGCATATGAACGGATGTTTGTGAGTAATATTTTTGCCTATACAATAAATACAAAGTTTTATAAGACGTACTACACCATGGATATGCCTCTTATTCATTACATATAACCTAACACGGCATAAGAACGGAGGAACGAAGGTTTCCCGGAACTGCAACAGAGGCCAGCCAGAGAGCTACACAGTGGCTGATACTGTGAAGGTCGATCCACCCCGGAAGGGGCCTTAACTCTGGTGAGAGCAACTGCATAAAAATAGCCACAGAGCACCGGGAACAACAACTGAAATTTCCTCCACTCTTTACTTCACTTTCACTCGCAGTGGACACCCCACTAATTTATAATCACCTTTTTGAGAGACACTCTTTACTACTTTTTAATTTTTTAATATTTTTAATTATCATTCTTATTTCCATTTTTTGCTCTTTTTACTGCTAAATTTTACCACATTTTTTCACCTTTTTGTATCTTTCCACATATGTAATATGTACCTTTCATCACAGTTACACTACGTGAGGATTTGATACGTGTAACAGATAAATCAATTTTTTATATTTTTTATATATATATTTTTATATTCATATATATATATTTTGTATACATATTTCTTCTATATACTAAGCTTTACTATTCATTATATAGGTTTGTCACAATTACCAGAATTTATTCACTAGCACCTTGCACTTTATATAATTTTATGCTGTTACAATTGTTTAACGATTTATGCATTTAGGATATGTTATGACACTTATGGTCTCTAAAGGACACAATAATTGGTGACACTTATTGACACATGAATCTATTTTACTTTTATTTTATTATCCAGCCTGCTGGAAATTTCTTGCTAATTGTATACCTTAGTCTCCAACCTTTAAAGGGTATAGCGCCAATCCTATTCCCCCCCCCCTCCCTATTTCATTTTATTCCTTCCCTTACCGGGTAGGAATTTAAATAGGGGCTGCTCTTACCCAAACCACTATCCATAGCGCGACCTACAAACCCCCTTACCTTTAGCCCATTCAAGTGAATGGGTTACCCTATGTGTGAAAAACTAGAAAAAACAAGAAAATGTGAGCAGGAATGTTTATTACTGGTATATGAAGTATAAAGGGACCTTAGGGATGGTATATACAGTGGTGTGAAAAAGTGTTTGCCCCCCTCCTCATTTCCTGTTCCTTTGCATGTTTGTCACACTTAAGTGTTTCGGAACATCAAACCAATTTAAACAATAGTCAAGGACAACACAAGTAAACACAAAATGCAATTTGTAAATGAAGATGTTTATTATTAAAGGTGAAAAAAAATCCAAACCATCATGGCCCTGTGTGAAAAAGTGATTGCCCCCTAAACCTAATAACTGGTTGGGCCACCCTTAGCAGCAACAACTGCAAAGAAGCGTTTGCGATAACGTGCAATGAGGCTTTTACAGCGTCCTGGAGGAATTTTGGCCCACTCATCTTTGCAGAATTGTCCTAATTCAGTTACATTAGAGGGTTTTCGAGCATGAACGGCCTTTTTAAGGTCATACCACAACATCTCAATAGGATTCAGGTCAGGACTTTGGCTAGGCCACTCCAAAGTCTTCATTTTGTTTTTCTTCAGCCATTCGGTGGTGGACTTGCTGGTGTGTTTAGGATCATTGTCCTGCTGCAGAACCCAAGTTCGTTTCAGCTTGAGTACACGAACAGATGGTCGGACATTCTCCTTCAGGATCTCTTGGTAGACAGCAGAATTCATAGTTCCTTTTATCACGCCAAGTCTTCCAGGTCCTGAAGCAGCAAAACAGCCCCAGACCATCACACTACCACCACCATATTTTACTGTTGGTATAATGTTCTTTTTATGAAATGCAGTGTTCCTTCTACGCCAGATATACTTGGACACACACCTTCCAAAGAGTTCCACTTTTGTCTCATCGGTCCACAGAATGTTGTCCCAAAAGTCTTGGGGATCATCAAGATGTGTTGTGGAGAAATTGAGACGAGCTTTGATGTTCTTTTTTCTCAGCAGTGGTTTTGTCCTTGGAACTCTGCCATGCAGGCCATTTTTGCCCAGTCTTTTCCTGATGGTGGAGGCATGAACGCTGACCTTAACTGAGGCAAGTGAGGCCTGCAGTTCCTTGGACGTTGTTGTGGGGTCTTTTGTGACCTCTTGGATGAGTCGTCGCTGCGCTCTTGGGGTAATTTTGGGCGGCCGGCCACTCCTGGGAAGGTTCACCACTGTTCCATGTCTTCGCCATTTGTGGATAATGGCTCTCACTGTGGTTCGCTGGATTCCCAAAGCTTTGGAAATGGCTTTATAACCCTTTCCAGACTGATAGATCTCAATTACTTTCTTTCTCAATTGTTCCTGAATTTCTTTGGGTCTCGGCATGATGTGTAGCTTTTAAGGATCTTCTGGTGGACCTTACTGTGTCAAGCAGCTCCTATTTAAGTGATGCCTTGATTGTGAACAGGTGTGGCAATAATCAGGCCTGGGTGTGGCTAGAGAAATTGAACTCAGGTGTGGACAACCACAGTTATAGTATGTTTTAACAAGGGGGGCAATCACTTTTTCACACAGGGCCTTGATGGTTTGGATTTTTTTTCACCTTTAATAATAAACACCTTCATTTACAAATTGCATTTTGTGTTTACTTGTGTTGTCCTTGACTATTGTTTAAATTGGTTTGATGTTCCGAAACACTTAAGTGTGACAAACATGCAAAGGAACAGGAAATGAGGAAGGGGGCAAACACTTTTTCACACCACTGTAAAAATGGCAGGGCAGAGATGCCTGGCAGCTGGAGAGAGAGATGTGTCCACTGGCTTCTTGCTCAGCACTGCATTGACAGCTATCTGCAGTTCTAGGCTGGCTTCATATTCACCCTCTCTCCAAAATCCTAAAGTTTTGTGACTTTGTTCCAGCAGCAACCCCCCCCCCCCCCCCACTCACCCCCTCCACCAGAAGCACTGCTCCATCCAAACCCTGGAGTTCAGTGAGCACAGAGCAGTGAGAGCAAATGCAAATCTGGAGGGGGATCAGAGGTCAGCACTCAGGGAGGTGGTGAAGCAAGCTTCCTGCTCATGCTGACCAGAGATAACATTGACGAGGGGGAGTTTCAGGACCCAGCAGAGACACAGGCAGACTGAGACTGCAGCTGTCTTCTGCTCCAGATCGGGACACTTTACCAATTGCCAGTATGTAGAACTGAGCTGCCGGAGGGAGAAAGCTGGCAGCGCTGCAAGGAGATCCACAAATTTCAGAAGGCAGTTCGGCTAGCTCTCCTGCTCTGCAGGTTCCCGGGCCCCTCTTCTGAAGTGACAGAGCTCGGGCCCCCTACAGGAGTACTGCCCTATCAGCGGCCCTGGCTGCGGATCATGTTGTCCTTAGTGACCCAGAGGACTCAGGACCGAATGCCTCAGCTAACCTACACTGCATGGCCTCTCTGATCCTGCAAAGCCATTGGAAGGATCCTCGTATTCTTCGGATCAAGGAGAGGGACCATTACTGGCTAGTAAAAAAAGGGGGGGGGGTAAGGTTTGCGCTATGGAGACAGAAAAATAAAAAATAATAAAGAAGAGGCGAAAAATTAAATCGCATGTATCGAAGAAGGGAAGGAGGCTGCCACTACCAGATAGTACCAGCCTAATAGGTTGGAAAGAACTGTGAATATTAAGATGGTAGCTATGGCGCTCTCCTGTAACAGTGCATAAAATGCATACTACATATGAATTACAAATGCTAAAACTATTACCAGCCTTCTTAAAGTGCTAATACTACATAAATTCTTATGTGTTAATCCCAGTGCAAATTGTAAGTGATAAAGACAAAAAATATTTACAAAATACTGAAAAAAATATATATAAAAGAAAAAAATACAAAATTAAAAAAAAATATTTTTGAGCTTAAAAATGCTCTATATTTCACAGCTATGTGCAGTCGAAAGTGCTTGTGTGCTTTAGTGCAAAATACGTGCATATGAAGCCTATAAAACTTGTATCATCTTCACACTATGAAAATCATTCCAAAACATAAAATAAAGTCCATTTAGAATTTTAATGAAAAAAACAAAAAAACAAAAAAATCTTCATCTCCTGTGCCGCTGTATAAAGCTGGTCTGGTTAATGTTCAGTTTCTCCTAATTTCCTTGTGTTTATATAAAAAAATAGCCACTTTTGAATGCAATAAAGGCGCTCATTTTAAACAGTACTACACTATGGATGCTTTATATTTTTTTATATAAACACAAGGAAATGAGGAGTAACTGAACATTAACCGGACCAGCTTTATACAGCGGCACAGGGGCTCACACTGTGGAGGCAAGTTAACCCCTGCAGGGGCAGGGGAGCTGGTGAGTGCGGTAATTTGTCCTATGCACGGAAAAACGCACCGGTTGTGATTCAGGATACACCAGGCACTGAGCACAAGTCACCTTAATTGAATTCTTGTGGAATTTTTCTGAAGATTTTTTTTTTTCGTTTTTTTCTTTAAAATTTTAAATGGACTTTATTTTATGTTTTGGAATGATTTTTTTTTTTTTTTAGCACTTTAAGAAGGCTGGTAATAGTTTTAGCATTTTTAATTCATATGTAGTATGCATTTTATGCACTGTTACAGGAGAGCGCCATAGCTACCATCTTAATATTCACATTACTGGCTAGCCACTCTCCTTGATCCACGGTACAAGGGTAAGGTTGCCAACCTTATCTTGCCATCGCAGAGGGAGCAGAGGATGGCACATCTCCAGGAGGCCTTGCAGAAAGGTCTGTGCAACACATTCCCAGAGACTGGGAGGTTACAAACTTCTGGTCCTGGACAACGTGTTGCTGAGGCTTCGGTCAGAAGGAGCGGTGGAGAAGGTGGCCATCTGACCGATGTGTTCATACAATTTTTTAGTCCGCAGCCCCAAGGTATGATCGGTTCCAGCAACCTTTACATGGTGCAGGAATCCCTAGGGGCAAGGTCAGACTTGGACACCTTTCCCACCGAAAATCCTCTGGCTTACTGGGTCTTGAGGATGGATCACTGGCCAGAGCTTGCACAGTATGCTATTGAGCTACTGGCCTGTTCTTTCGGAACGCAGCTTCAGTGCTGCTGGTGGCTTCGTAACCAATCACAGGGTGCGCCTGTCCACCGACTCGGTTGATCGACTGACCTTCATAAAGATGAATCAGTCTTGGATCACCACCAGCTACCAAGCACCTGAAGCTGATGTAACCGAATAATTTTTTTTAAAATATCACATCCCTTCAAGACTGCCTATGCTGATGCTGAGTGACTGTCCTGTTATGTTGACTGTCTATCCTCTTCCTCCTCCGCTTATATCTTGGAAGAACATTTTTGGTTCTGGGGGATGCCACCAGCCCAATTTTTCAGCCCCTGTTTAACAGGGGCGTGTAATTACAGTTTTTTATGCAATGCTTTGCAGCAGGGCTCATTCCTGCACTACAAATAGAGTATATGGGAGAGTTTGCTGTGTCGTGGCACCAGTGCCTAAGGCCCAATTTTTTAGCCCCTGTTTAACAGGGGCGTGTAATTAAAATTTTTGATGCAATGCTTTGCAGCAGGGCTCATTCCTGCACTACAAATAGAGTATATGGGAGAGGTTGCAGTGTCGTGGCACCAGTGCCTAAGGCCCAATTTTTTAGCCCCTGTTTAACAGGGGCGTGTAATTACAATTTTTGATGCAATGCTTTGCAGGAGGGCTCATTCCTGCACTCCAACTAGAGTATATGGTAGAGGTTGCAGTGTATAGGCCCAATTTTTCAGCCCCTGTTTAACAGGTGTATGTAATACAATTTTTGATGCAATGCTTTGCAGCAGGGCTCATTCCTGCACTCCAACTAGAGTATCTGGGAGAGGTTGCAGTGTTGTGGCACCAGCAGACAGTGCCTAAGGATCAATTTTTCAGCCCCTGTTTAACAGGGGCATGTAATTACAATTCTTGATATAATATTTCACAGCAGGGCCCGTTTCTGTGCCCACCGAGAGTAACTGTGAGGACTTATAGTGTTGTGGCACCAGCACCACCACCACAACCACCAAAGGCCCAATTTTTCTACCACTGTTTAATTGTGTAACTGTTTAACTGTGTAATTACAATTCTTGATATAATCGTTCACAGCAGGGCGCTCCAGGCCAGCGCCCACCAAGAGTCACTTTGAGGGCTTACAGGGTTGTGGCAACACCAACACCTTGTTCCGCCATTTCTGCAGAGCATATAGGGCAGGCCCTTACTTTCAAACATCCAACTTACAAACGTCTCCTACTTGCAAACGGAAGGAGACAACAGGATGTGAGATGAAAAAAGACGGACGGCAAAACAAATTATACAGGGGTGATAACCCTTCCCTATGTTTTCCAAAAAGCTTAAAAATAGATTTTTTGACTGGAGCTACACTTTAAAAATGTACCAGTTCAAAATGACAAACAGATTCTACTTAACACAACAAACCTACACAGTCCCTGTCTTGTTTGCACCGCCTGTATATTGCTGTTCTGAGTATATAGGGCCTGGGGGCCCCATGCCTTTCCTTTTTTTTATATGGGTACAGGGTTCCCCTTAATATCGGTACAAGACCCAAAGGGGCTGGTAATGGGCAGGGGGGGCAACCTATGCCATTTTTCTGAATGATTTTCATCCATATTGCCGGAACCAGATATTACATTAAAACCACAAGCAGTTTTAAATTACTTTTTTCCGTTAAATGTCATTTTCTGCAGGGACTGTTCTAAACACGGGAAACATGTGGCACTTCACAGGCATACTATAGACACCCCCCAGGCATGATATTTAAAGGAACATTTCACTTTTTTTCACTTTAATCGTCATTAAAATCAGTGCTCCCGAAAAAACTGCCATTTTTAAAAACATTTTAGGCATTGACCCATGTCCCCATTTGGGCAGGAGCCAGGTCCCCAAACCCTTTTTAGGACAATATCTTGCATATTGTGATTCAATATATACTGCGCTGTGGCGATAAACTTTATCAAGCCGCCGACACAGCTTCTAGACAAAAAAGCGTGAATAACAAAAAGGAATTAAATGTGTAGCGCTATGAAAGAAATAGAATTATATGGACCCACATATAAATCATTGAATGAAGAAGAAAAGCCATATTCCTTAATATTAATTAAATATAAGGACCAGAAACTTTTTTTAAAAAGAATTTAATAATACATAAAGTGTAAGTGAACAAATATATGCATGAAAATATATGGAAAAAATTATATATATAAAAAAAAATATTATTGAGAAATGTGTTCGTGCTAAACAAGTCTCAAAGCTATAGTGTCCAATAGAGAGAAAGTAGAGAGATCAATTTTTCCAAAGGTTGCTTTCAAAAACTGCGTGCTCTTCTAACATACAACACCGCCACCACCGTGGAAATAGAGGGGGCTTACCAGAGGACTTGGACTTGGTGAGACACACGTCCGCCAAGTCTTATGGGCTTTGTATATGGGATCACTCCAAAGGTATGACTATTCCTTGAACTGAGCTTGTAGGGCCACATCAAATAGGGTGAAGTCAGATTGTTACTGTCTGCTGTGAGATGGAATGATGATCTCATACATGGAACCTTAAAAGTAGAAACCGGACATAGCGTAATATTGTCACGTAGAAAATTTTAATAATTAAAATTAGAAAGACTCACATTTTGTAGGTATCAAAAAGCGACATGTACAAGAATACAGAAATAGCGGTGTCTGCAGAGGAGTCCACCCGACATGTTTCAACTAAAAAGCTGTCAACTGGGGTATCTTGCATATTAGCCATTAAAATTAGCACTTTTTTTTTCGAACGTTCGAGTCCCATAGACTTCAATGGGGTTCTAAAGTTCGCACAAATTTTCGGTCCGTTCGAAAGTTCTGGTGCGAACCGAACCGGGGAGTGTTAGGCTCATCCCTACTATCTATCTAACATTTACATGGTAGGGTAATTAAAGATGAAAACATTACTGTACAAGACAGAGATACTTTCTCTCCTCATCTGAGCAAGACGCAGGGTGTATTGGAACACACAAAAGCATTGAACTATGCAAGATTAATAATATGGCATTTAGCAACACACTATAGTATAATCTACTAGTATAGCAACATCTGTGCAAAAGAAACCTTTATATACACACCTAGAGCATTGTCTACCCTCATCTGAAAGTGACAAGAAGGTGTAGAATGACACAGCAATATATTCTTATATATTTACAATTCTAGCAAATAACTGTACCAAGAAATATTAACTTATGAAGAAAGCCCCACTCCTTAGAGAGTGACACATCCTTCCAAAAGCATTCGGCATATTAAAGAATAAAGTTCACTTAACAAACTACATTTGAGATAAGAACTTATTGCTCACTCAGAGTGGCACGATCACACCCTCTGGTGGGCAGTGGACAGAGAACAGTTCGCATGTAGACATTGTAGTGCATATGATTCAAATGGCAGGTGAAGACTTGAACCTTTGCCACAGCACAGCCTACCTAACTAGTTATCTAAACATCCCATTGTTCTTGGATTCCTAAAGTCCAATAGGTACTTTTCTTTGAACTGTAACAAACATAGTCAGCGAACATTCCAGTTGGTTCCCTTGTTCCCAGGAACAGACACTTGAACTGTGTGCATGGCTACTTTCAAGCAGGCACTATAGCCACACAAGCATTCAAGGGACTGTGATAGTGATGAACTCTTTTGATCCATCTTCTGGAGCAACAAAGTCCCCTTGCACATGGAAACATATCTCAACCTTTTGTAATGGCAGGTGACTGAGCTTACTTTCCGGAGCAAGACATACTGGCAATCCAGTGTCCCCACAACAACACTTTTCAAATGAAAAGCAGCTTTTCATGGAACTAACACAGTCGAGCTGAGCACATTGATGTGTTCCACGTTAACTTGATAACATGACTTCAATAGCTGGATTGCATCACCAGTAGTGACAAGGATCAGGTAGTTGAACAGGCTTTCCAGATGATCTAATAGTGGTAATGTAATGCTGCACATCAGTTTGATTAGGCCTCCGAATAATGACACAGTCTGGGTAGATGTGACGACCATAGTCTCAGGTTTGAAAGACATTAATGCACTTTCCTGCATGTCTAGGTGACTTCTATACATCACATTGCATTGAATTTCAGCTTTCAGACTGTCTGCCACATATGCGTATAAGTAGCCATACTCCTCAGCCACTTTTCTCATAACAATTTGTTGCAACTTGGACAATCTTGGCAACAATTTAGGACCCCCACAACCGGGTAACACTTGAGTATCTAAGGCACATTTGACATGATAGCCTGCAATTTTGTCAGGCTTTTGAGATACACTTGCAGATAAAGAGGACACTTCCCCCGTAGCATTAGGGGTTTTAACACAGTGAGCCCACCGCTCCTCTTCCAGAGAACTTGGAGGATAGAGAACAGGAGATGTAGATGCAGACAACTCAGGCCTAATACTGGAACTTTGGGCAGTAGAGAGAACTTCCTCCTCTGCAGGCTCACACTGTTGCTCAGCATTACTTTCAGACCATCTCTCAGGCCAAGACACAGTGTCAGAAAAAAATTCAGAGATCCGATCAGACAGGACATCAAACTCTTCAGCTGGGAGAAAATTTAACTTTGAACATGCAACAGCAGACATTCCTGAATCTGCAAAGCCCATTTGATGAAATATTACAAATTAACCAGGCTAGTTACCACCTAGCACAACTACATTTACTAGCAGCCCTGTTTAGGACAAGGGTAGTACATTAATAATAATATAATATAATGTCCATAGCCATGTCAGTGTCATTCATGTCCCTTTCTTCCTCCCTGCTCCATTCAAAGGAGCTGTACCCGCGATGAAAAGCTCACTAGTATGGACAGATGAATAAAAGGTCCACCTTCTCCATTCATAGACCACTTTTCATTGCAGGAACTGATAGTACAACTTCTGTGAATGAAGCAGAAGGCTAAAAGGACAACATACTCTGAACTTTTGATGGGTGCCTTTTGACAGCTGTGGGGGTATCCCAGGGGGCAAAAGACTGAATATTTCAAGGAATGGTGCAGCCATCAGCACACAAAACCTTCATCATGTAATTACCACCCCTAGTGCTGATTTAATAAAATAAACAAATCACTAAACTTCAGCTTTAACCAATATAAAGAAATGTACACTGCCAAAAAAGTTACTTTCGTCCAAGTGCTTCAGAAGACTGCTCAGGTTTATGAACTTTAAAGTACTTTTTTCAAGCAATGCAGTTTATTAGGATGTACTGTAAGTCCTTAAGGACAAATTAATATAGTAATGTACTGCATTGGCAAGCAAGTATTCTTGAACACTGCCTTCCAGTCCTATGTTTGTTGATGAATTTCCTGCTAGAGAGATGGGACCCTATCTGTGAGGAAGAAGTGCTTCGTTTTCTGCACCGATAAAATGAATGCTGATTTGTTGCCTGCCAGGCAGATAGGCATCTTTATATATTTTTTTGTTAGACAGATAGTGTATGTGTGTGAAGCTTTGCCTTAAAGGCATATTTGTATATACTTCACCATGTATTATTTAACAAGCCAGTACCTATTTTGATGCACTGTATGCCAATGCTTGATGCATTTGAAAGGAAGATTCTTAGGGGATTTATGGAATAGTACTTTTAAATGCAATGTGGAGATCAGAATATAATAATAATGGGCTTTATGAATGATATAAAGATGAAGCTATCAACAACAATACACATTGCTCATCTAAAATTGTCTGGAGACAATAAATAAAATGACTTGAGGAAGGAATTCAGGAAGTCCGGTTAAGTGGAAAGAGACACTGGGTGCACTGAGCACAATGGAAAGATGAAATCATTAGGATCAGAGAAAGAAAGGATTACAGATATGGTGGGCTGTGAGCAATGACAGAGAACAATGCAGGCACTTCCTAAAGGCAGCCATAACTCTTGACACCATGTTGAGCTAATGGTTGTGTGGCAGGCAGATTTGAAACCTAATATCAAGACTTCCTGCTCTCAAGCTCCCTTGTCTCCTCCTCCCATGCTCCTCTCCAGGACTTCTCCAGAGCCTCTCTCACTCTCTGGAACTCTTTACTGCAATCTGTCTGGCTATCTCCTACTCTGGCTGCCTTTACGTTCTGGCTAGTGGTCCATCCTCAAGACCCAGTAAACAAGTGGATGCTCTGTTGGAAAGGTCTCCAAGTCTGCTCTTGCCCCTAGATATTTCTGCACCATGTAATGCAGAGGCTGGCAATGGTTGCTGGAACCAATCAGACCTTGGCGCTGAGGATTGAAAAATTGTTTAAAGGCATCTGTCAGTCGGCCACCTTCTCCGCCGCTCTTCCTCTGACTGAACGAAGCCTCAGTAACACGTTAGATGTATATCAAAGGGGGTAGTCACGGCGCACACCTGCTACTATTTTGTGCTGATTTCAAATATGTGTAACAAATTTTTTGTGCAAGAAGATGTGGAAGAAAATAATAATAAATAAAAATAATAAATAAATAAAAATACTGATAATAAATATATACGTAATGGTAACAAATGGAAAATGACAGAACTATATGCGTGATGACCCACAAATTCTTTAACAATATGGGTAAAATTATTCCATGCCTGGTACACAGTGTTTAAATAAAGTGCTCAATACTCCTAAAAAGTGTATGGTGCAAAATATAAAGTGCTTAATAGAAAGTGCATGGTGCTCCAAAAATACCTAAAAAATTATAAAAAAAACAAAAATACAAAAACCAAAAATTTTTAAAATTATCAAAGTATAATTGTACTCTTCATGCGATTATAAAATCGCTAAGTGGAGACATGCAGAAAAAGGGTTGAAAAATATATTAATAGTCCAACATCAGGATACCATGAGCAAAAAAGTTTCATTAAACAAGTGGATAAGAACAAAATCTTCTTAAACGAAAGTGACAATGTGCTTCCGAATTCCTGGATAGCAACCGGTGCGATTGTGGTGTAAAAGGCAGTAATCCGCACTCACCAGCTCCCCATCCCCTTATGGGGTTAACGTGCCTTCACAGTGTGAGCCCCTGTGTCGCTATGTATAGCTGGTCCGGTTAGGTATCCAGGGAGTTCCTCGTAAAAAGTAAAGTAGGGCAGACATAGTGTGATCCAGTATATAAAAGGTTTTTTATTTAATTGTTTGTAAAAAGCTACTCACATAGTACAGGATAAGAACCGGCATTTAAATTCATCAGATATAGGTGTCAATCTGTTTGTATTCACCGCCGCCGCCGCTATGCACGAGTGGATACACCTGAGGCCACGCCCTACGCGTTTCGTCATCGGACGTCGTCTGGAGGGTCAGTAACACGTTGTCTAGCACCGGGAAATTGTAACCTCCCAGGGTCTGGAAATGTATTGCACAAACCTTTCTTCAAGACCTCATGAAGATGTTTCATCCTCTGCTCCCTCTGTGAAGGCAGGATGAGTTCTGCAACCTTACCTTTTTAACGTGGATCAAGAAGGGTTGCCAGCTAGTAATGATCCCTCTACTTGATACAACGAATCCTAGAGTCCTTTCGCAGGCTTTGCAGGATCAGGGAGGCCATGCAGCGCAAGTTTGCAGAGGCATTCGATTCTGAGTCCTCTGGGTCACTAAGGATCACATGATCTGTAACTACCTCCTCCTAGCCACGTACAACTCCTTGGGTTTCTGGGGACTGAAAACCATCCCTTGAAGACTGCTGCTAAGTGTTACCCTCTACATCCATGCTGACACAATCCTCCTCCTCCTCTTCTTCCTGTGTATGGCCGGCCTGCAGGAATTCTATGTGGATAAAGGGGGCTTTGAGAGGTAAGGAAGTCCTCCTCTTGCTCCCGCTTTTTTGCCTCAAATACCCTCTCTATGATTCTACGAAGTGTGTGCTCCAACAGGAAGACTAGAGGGACAGTGTCACTGATGCATGCATGGTTACTGCTTGCTATCCTCGTGGCTGCCTCAAATGGTGACAGATCAGTGCATGCATCCTTGATCAGTAGCCACTGGCATGGCGAAAAAGAAGCCAAGCTCCTCTGACCCTGTCCTGGTGCCATACTTGCACGGGTACTCATTGATGGCCCTCTGCTGTATGTGTAGCCACTGCCACATTGCCAACATTGAGTTCCACCTGGTGGGCATGTCACGGTTGATGGGCAGGTTGCATTCCCTTTGAATGTTAGCCAGCCGAGCACTGGTATTGTATGACTGGCGGAAATTACCACAGCCTTGTCTGGCCCACCTCAGGAGATCCTGTAAGCCTGGGTACCTGCTCCAGAACCGCTGCACCAACAAATTCAGTATGTGTGCCAAACATGGGTCAAGTGTCCCTGTTGGAGGGCGGAGAGAAGGTTGGTGCCATTGTCACATACAACCATTCCTGGCTGAAGCTGGCATTGTGTCAACCACCTCTGAGCCTGCCCCTGCAGAGCTGACAGAATCTCTACCTCAGTGGGGCTTCTGTCCCCTAAGCAGACCAACTCAAGCACCGCATGGCATTTTTTTGCCTGGCTGCTTGCATAGCCCCTTGAACGATTACAGAACACCGCTGGTTCAGAGGATAAATCTGCAGAAGAGGCCATAGAGGAAGAAGAAGAGGAGGGTGTGGAGGAGAGAGCTGTGGCAGAATCACCACTAGCATTTTGGAGGTGTGGTGGTGAAACAAGCTCCAACAATACTGAACCCTGTCCTTGCTTTGGCAGCTACGTTGGAAGGCAAACTTATCTGAGCCTGGGACACAGAGGATTATCCACTCCATCAACTCTTCTGTATGTTGTGGCTCAATAAAACAGCCAGCAGCAGAAAAAAAGGACAAGCATGCCCCACGGCCACCTGCAAAGGATGCACCATGTCCATGACCAGCACTGTTGACTGTAGACACAGAGCTGCTTGCCCTCTTTTAGTGGCCTGTGAGCATCTGCCTCTCCTTGGTGGCCTTCCGGATATAATGTATATTTTGTTTTGCAACAACACACTACACTGTATTGTGCACTGTGTACACTACCAGAAGTGTAGTAGAAACTTTACACATTGTATTAGATACTGTGTACACCGTCTGCACTGTATTAGCAACTGTACTACAGCTGCACTGTATTTTGTACTGTGTACACCACCAGAAGTGTAGTAGAAACTGTACACACTGTATTAGATACTGTGTACAAAGCCTGATGTGTATTAGCAATAGTACACCACAGAACACAGAATGCACTGTAGATATAGGCTACACTGAATGCAGAGTATATATATATATATATATATATATATATATATATATATATATATATATATATATATATATTGTAAACTTTGGGGATAAATAGCTCCACGGGACCAAGTGCATAAACCGTTCAAACTTTAAACAAAAAGGCTTTATTTGTAAGCAAATCAAAAATAAATTCAGCAAACAGCACAAAAATACAAAACAAAGTCTGCTTATCTTCAGCATAAAATAAGGTCAGTTTATCTTCAGCACAAAGAAAATTAAAGAAAATGCACATATAGTTTGTGGCCGGGTCGTCACCCCAGAGTTTTAAGAGTCCTTGTTGAATCTTTAGCAGCTCCAAACAGAAACACAGCTCATCATAACAGGTACAATCACCTACTCCTCCTCACCACCACCTCTTCACTACCTCTGGTCTTTTATGAGCTGTTTTCTGGAGGCCTCTAACCCCCTGTGTGCTAAATCCCTGTGGCCAGAGGTGGAGGCTCTTTCTCACCCGAATATCCCTTTAGAGCCTCTGAAATTCTGGGCCCCAAATAACTCTCTATTAAAACAGAGAGGACTGTGAGCCAGTCCTCTCTGGATTAATTCTACTGCAGAGAATACATTCTGGGTGACCCCCTGAAAACTATCACGACTCCCTTAAAGGGACAACAACCCAAATACTGATGCTATATAGCACCTGTCCAGGCTCCAACATTGGCATCCTGTACAATACATACTGTATATATATATATATATATATATATATATATATATATATATATATATATATATATATATATATATATATAAAATTTTTATATACAGCTTACCTGTAAAATCCTTTTCTTGAGAGTACATCACGGGACACAGGAGCTTCATTACATAGTGGGTTATATAGGCACCTCTGGTGATTGGACACTGGTTAACCCCCAATTAAGGAGAATTCCTCCCCTATATAACCCCTCCCATATGGGAGGCACCTCAGTTTTGTAGCAAAGCAATAGGAAACCATGTAAAACCCAAGAGGGGCGGGAGCCCTGTGTCCCGTGATGTACTCTCAAGAAAAGGATTTTACAGGTAAGCTGTATATAAAAATCCTATTTTCTTGATCATACATCACGGGACACAGGAGCTTCATTACATAGTGGGATCTCCCAAACTGTCTGCCACATATGCGTATAAGTAGCCATACTCCTCAGCCACTTTTCTCATAACAATTTGTTGCAACTTGGACAATCTTGGCAACAATTTAGGACCCCCACAACCGGGTAACACTTGAGTATCTAAGGCACATTTGACATGATAGCCTGCAATTTTGTCAGGCTTTTGAGATACACTTGCAGATAAAGAGGACACTTCCCCCGTAGCATTAGGGGTTTTAACACAGTGAGCCCACCGCTCCTCTTCCAGAGAACTTGGAGGATAGAGAACAGGAGATGTAGATGCAGACAACTCAGGCCTAATACTGGAACTTTGGGCAGTAGAGAGAACTTCCTCCTCTGCAGGCTCACACTGTTGCTCAGCATTACTTTCAGACCATCTCTCAGGCCAAGACACAGTGTCAGAAAAAAATTCAGAGATCCGATCAGACAGGACATCAAACTCTTCAGCTGGGAGAAAATTTAACTTTGAACATGCAACAGCAGACATTCCTGAATCTGCAAAGCCCATTTGATGAAATATTACAAATTAACCAGGCTAGTTACCACCTAGCACAACTACATTTACTAGCAGCCCTGTTTAGGACAAGGGTAGTACATTAATAATAATATAATATAATGTCCATAGCCATGTCAGTGTCATTCATGTCCCTTTCTTCCTCCCTGCTCCATTCAAAGGAGCTGTACCCGCGATGAAAAGCTCACTAGTATGGACAGATGAATAAAAGGTCCACCTTCTCCATTCATAGACCACTTTTCATTGCAGGAACTGATAGTACAACTTCTGTGAATGAAGCAGAAGGCTAAAAGGACAACATACTCTGAACTTTTGATGGGTGCCTTTTGACAGCTGTGGGGGTATCCCAGGGGGCAAAAGACTGAATATTTCAAGGAATGGTGCAGCCATCAGCACACAAAACCTTCATCATGTAATTACCACCCCTAGTGCTGATTTAATAAAATAAACAAATCACTAAACTTCAGCTTTAACCAATATAAAGAAATGTACACTGCCAAAAAAGTTACTTTCGTCCAAGTGCTTCAGAAGACTGCTCAGGTTTATGAACTTTAAAGTACTTTTTTCAAGCAATGCAGTTTATTAGGATGTACTGTAAGTCCTTAAGGACAAATTAATATAGTAATGTACTGCATTGGCAAGCAAGTATTCTTGAACACTGCCTTCCAGTCCTATGTTTGTTGATGAATTTCCTGCTAGAGAGATGGGACCCTATCTGTGAGGAAGAAGTGCTTCGTTTTCTGCACCGATAAAATGAATGCTGATTTGTTGCCTGCCAGGCAGATAGGCATCTTTATATATTTTTTTGTTAGACAGATAGTGTATGTGTGTGAAGCTTTGCCTTAAAGGCATATTTGTATATACTTCACCATGTATTATTTAACAAGCCAGTACCTATTTTGATGCACTGTATGCCAATGCTTGATGCATTTGAAAGGAAGATTCTTAGGGGATTTATGGAATAGTACTTTTAAATGCAATGTGGAGATCAGAATATAATAATAATGGGCTTTATGAATGATATAAAGATGAAGCTATCAACAACAATACACATTGCTCATCTAAAATTGTCTGGAGACAATAAATAAAATGACTTGAGGAAGGAATTCAGGAAGTCCGGTTAAGTGGAAAGAGACACTGGGTGCACTGAGCACAATGGAAAGATGAAATCATTAGGATCAGAGAAAGAAAGGATTACAGATATGGTGGGCTGTGAGCAATGACAGAGAACAATGCAGGCACTTCCTAAAGGCAGCCATAACTCTTGACACCATGTTGAGCTAATGGTTGTGTGGCAGGCAGATTTGAAACCTAATATCAAGACTTCCTGCTCTCAAGCTCCCTTGTCTCCTCCTCCCATGCTCCTCTCCAGGACTTCTCCAGAGCCTCTCTCACTCTCTGGAACTCTTTACTGCAATCTGTCTGGCTATCTCCTACTCTGGCTGCCTTTACGTTCTGGCTAGTGGTCCATCCTCAAGACCCAGTAAACAAGTGGATGCTCTGTTGGAAAGGTCTCCAAGTCTGCTCTTGCCCCTAGATATTTCTGCACCATGTAATGCAGAGGCTGGCAATGGTTGCTGGAACCAATCAGACCTTGGCGCTGAGGATTGAAAAATTGTTTAAAGGCATCTGTCAGTCGGCCACCTTCTCCGCCGCTCTTCCTCTGACTGAACGAAGCCTCAGTAACACGTTAGATGTATATCAAAGGGGGTAGTCACGGCGCACACCTGCTACTATTTTGTGCTGATTGCAAATATGTGTAACAAATTTTTTGTGCAAGAAGATGTGGAAGAAAATAATAATAAATAAAAATAATAAATAAATAAAAATACTGATAATAAATATATACGTAATGGTAACAAATGGAAAATGACAGAACTATATGCGTGATGACCCACAAATTCTTTAACAATATGGGTAAAATTATTCCATGCCTGGTACACAGTGTTTAAATAAAGTGCTCAATACTCCTAAAAAGTGTATGGTGCAAAATATAAAGTGCTTAATAGAAAGTGCATGGTGCTCCAAAAATACCTAAAAAATTATAAAAAAAACAAAAATACAAAAACCAAAAATTTTTAAAATTATCAAAGTATAATTGTACTCTTCATGCGATTATAAAATCGCTAAGTGGAGACATGCAGAAAAAGGGTTGAAAAATATATTAATAGTCCAACATCAGGATACCATGAGCAAAAAAGTTTCATTAAACAAGTGGATAAGAACAAAATCTTCTTAAACGAAAGTGACAATGTGCTTCCGAATTCCTGGATAGCAACCGGTGCGATTGTGGTGTAAAAGGCAGTAATCCGCACTCACCAGCTCCCCATCCCCTTATGGGGTTAACGTGCCTTCACAGTGTGAGCCCCTGTGTCGCTATGTATAGCTGGTCCGGTTAGGTATCCAGGGAGTTCCTCGTAAAAAGTAAAGTAGGGCAGACATAGTGTGATCCAGTATATAAAAGGTTTTTTATTTAATTGTTTGTAAAAAGCTACTCACATAGTACAGGATAAGAACCGGCATTTAAATTCATCAGATATAGGTGTCAATCTGTTTGTATTCACCGCCGCCGCCGCTATGCACGAGTGGATACACCTGAGGCCACGCCCTACGCGTTTCGTCATCGGACGTCGTCTGGAGGGTCAGTAACACGTTGTCTAGCACCGGGAAATTGTAACCTCCCAGGGTCTGGAAATGTATTGCACAAACCTTTCTTCAAGACCTCATGAAGATGTTTCATCCTCTGCTCCCTCTGTGAAGGCAGGATGAGTTCTGCAACCTTACCTTTTTAACGTGGATCAAGAAGGGTTGCCAGCTAGTAATGATCCCTCTACTTGATACAACGAATCCTAGAGTCCTTTCGCAGGCTTTGCAGGATCAGGGAGGCCATGCAGCGCAAGTTTGCAGAGGCATTCGATTCTGAGTCCTCTGGGTCACTAAGGATCACATGATCTGTAACTACCTCCTCCTAGCCACGTACAACTCCTTGGGTTTCTGGGGACTGAAAACCATCCCTTGAAGACTGCTGCTAAGTGTTACCCTCTACATCCATGCTGACACAATCCTCCTCCTCCTCTTCTTCCTGTGTATGGCCGGCCTGCAGGAATTCTATGTGGATAAAGGGGGCTTTGAGAGGTAAGGAAGTCCTCCTCTTGCTCCCGCTTTTTTGCCTCAAATACCCTCTCTATGATTCCACGAAGTGTGTGCTCCAACAGGAAGACTAGAGGGACAGTGTCACTGATGCATGCATGGTTACTGCTTGCTATCCTCGTGGCTGCCTCAAATGGTGACAGATCAGTGCATGCATCCTTGATCAGTAGCCACTGGCATGGCGAAAAAGAAGCCAAGCTCCTCTGACCCTGTCCTGGTGCCATACTTGCACGGGTACTCATTGATGGCCCTCTGCTGTATGTGTAGCCACTGCCACATTGCCAACATTGAGTTCCACCTGGTGGGCATGTCACGGTTGATGGGCAGGTTGCATTCCCTTTGAATGTTAGCCAGCCGAGCACTGGTATTGTATGACTGGCGGAAATTACCACAGCCTTGTCTGGCCCACCTCAGGAGATCCTGTAAGCCTGGGTACCTGCTCCAGAACCGCTGCACCAACAAATTCAGTATGTGTGCCAAACATGGGTCAAGTGTCCCTGTTGGAGGGCGGAGAGAAGGTTGGTGCCATTGTCACATACAACCATCCCTGGCTGAAGCTGGCATTGTGTCAACCACCTCTGAGCCTGCCCCTGCAGAGCTGACAGAATCTCTACCTCAGTGGGGCTTCTGTCCCCTAAGCAGACCAACTCAAGCACCGCATGGCATTTTTTTGCCTGGCTGCTTGCATAGCCCCTTGAACGATTACAGAACACCGCTGGTTCAGAGGATAAATCTGCAGAAGAGGCCATAGAGGAAGAAGAAGAGGAGGGTGTGGAGGAGAGAGCTGTGGCAGAATCACCACTAGCATTTTGGAGGTGTGGTGGTGAAACAAGCTCCAACAATACTGAACCCTGTCCTTGCTTTGGCAGCTACGTTGGAAGGCAAACTTATCTGAGCCTGGGACACAGAGGATTATCCACTCCATCAACTCTTCTGTATGTTGTGGCTCAATAAAACAGCCAGCAGCAGAAAAAAAGGACAAGCATGCCCCACGGCCACCTGCAAAGGATGCACCATGTCCATGACCAGCACTGTTGACTGTAGACACAGAGCTGCTTGCCCTCTTTTAGTGGCCTGTGAGCATCTGCCTCTCCTTGGTGGCCTTCCGGATATAATGTATATTTTGTTTTGCAACAACACACTACACTGTATTGTGCACTGTGTACACTACCAGAAGTGTAGTAGAAACTTTACACATTGTATTAGATACTGTGTACACCGTCTGCACTGTATTAGCAACTGTACTACAGCTGCACTGTATTTTGTACTGTGTACACCACCAGAAGTGTAGTAGAAACTGTACACACTGTATTAGATACTGTGTACAAAGCCTGATGTGTATTAGCAATAGTACACCACAGAACACAGAATGCACTGTAGATATAGGCTACACTGAATGCAGAGTATATATATATATATATATATATATATATATATATATATATATATATATATATATATATATATTGTAAACTTTGGGGATAAATAGCTCCACGGGACCAAGTGCATAAACCGTTCAAACTTTAAACAAAAAGGCTTTATTTGTAAGCAAATCAAAAATAAATTCAGCAAACAGCACAAAAATACAAAACAAAGTCTGCTTATCTTCAGCATAAAATAAGGTCAGTTTATCTTCAGCACAAAGAAAATTAAAGAAAATGCACATATAGTTTGTGGCCGGGTCGTCACCCCAGAGTTTTAAGAGTCCTTGTTGAATCTTTAGCAGCTCCAAACAGAAACACAGCTCATCATAACAGGTACAATCACCTACTCCTCCTCACCACCACCTCTTCACTACCTCTGGTCTTTTATGAGCTGTTTTCTGGAGGCCTCTAACCCCCTGTGTGCTAAATCCCTGTGGCCAGAGGTGGAGGCTCTTTCTCACCCGAATATCCCTTTAGAGCCTCTGAAATTCTGGGCCCCAAATAACTCTCTATTAAAACAGAGAGGACTGTGAGCCAGTCCTCTCTGGATTAATTCTACTGCAGAGAATACATTCTGGGTGACCCCCTGAAAACTATCACGACTCCCTTAAAGGGACAACAACCCAAATACTGATGCTATATAGCACCTGTCCAGGCTCCAACATTGGCATCCTGTACAATACATACTGTATATATATATATATATATATATATATATATATATATATATATAAAATTTTTATATACAGCTTACCTGTAAAATCCTTTTCTTGAGAGTACATCACGGGACACAGGAGCTTCATTACATAGTGGGTTATATAGGCACCTCTGGTGATTGGACACTGGTTAACCCCCAATTAAGGAGAATTCCTCCCCTATATAACCCCTCCCATATGGGAGGCACCTCAGTTTTGTAGCAAAGCAATAGGAAACCATGTAAAACCCAAGAGGGGCGGGAGCCCTGTGTCCCGTGATGTACTCTCAAGAAAAGGATTTTACAGGTAAGCTGTATATAAAAATCCTATTTTCTTGATCATACATCACGGGACACAGGAGCTTCATTACATAGTGGGATCTCCCAAAGCAATGCTCAGATTGAGGGGAGGGAGGCACAGATCATAATTATAGACTGCCATGGACCGGAGGACCTAAACTGCAGCCTGCAGTACACTGCGCCCAAAGGCGATATCCTCTTGCCCTCTGACATCCACCTGATAGATTCTGGTGAATGTGTGGACTGATGACCAAGTTGCAGCCTTACAGATCTGAGCCAGGGAGGCCTGGTGATGCACTGCCCAAGAAGCACTTACAGCCCGAGTTGTGTGCGCTTTCACTTGAAAAGGAGGGATTTTCCCTTTAACACTATAGGCCTGAAAAATAATCTGTCTAATCCACCTTGAGAGAGTGGATTTTGATGCCGCCTGGCCCTTCCTAGGGCCTTCCGGCAAAATAAATAAGCAATCAGTTTCCTTATCTGAGCAGTTGCCTGAAGATAGATACTGATTGCCCTTACCACATCCAAAGTGTGCAAAGATTCTTCTTCTGTGGACTGTGGGTCCGGAAAAAAGGATGGTAGGATTAGATCTTGATTCAAATGGAATCCTGAAACCACCTTAGGCAGAAAGGACCTGTTGGGACGCATTAACACCTGGTCCTTATGAATAATTAGATATGGCTCTTTGCTGGAGAGAGCTGCTAGTTCTGACACTCTTCTAGCCGTGGATATGGCTACAAGGAAAACCAACTTTTTAGTCAAAAGAACTAACAAAGCCAGATGCAAAGGTTCAAAAGGTTGCCCCTGCAAAGCCGAGAGAACCAAATTCAGATCCCATGGGCATACCGGAGGTTTGACTGGCGGCCTTATCCGCATAGCCCCCTGGATGAAAGCCCACACAAGGGAATGCGATGCAAGTGGCTTCTGAAAAAACACTGACAAGGCCGAAATCTGCACCTTGATAGTGCTCACGGCCAAATTCATTTCTAGGCCTGACTGGAGGAAGGCCAAGATCCTGCTAATGACGTACTTTCTAGGATGCCATTCCCTGAGTTCACATCAGGAAACATATGCCCTCCAGATTTTGTAGTAAATAAGCCTGGAGGCCGGCTTTCTGGCATTGACCAGAGTAGAAAGGACTGGCCCCAAAAGCCCACGGTCTCTCAGAATGTGGGTCTCAGCAGCCAAACCGTCAAATTCAGACTGTGTAAAGCAGGATGGTAAATTGGACCCTGTGAGAGCAGATCTGGCCGGAGAGGGAGGATCCACGGCCTACCTACTGCCAACTTCATGATCTCTGCGTACCACGGTCGCCAGGGCCAAGCCGGGGGTACCAAAAGAACCGACTTTGTCTCCCTCTTGACTCTTCCCAGGAACCGCGACAGAAGCGGGCACGGGGGGAAGGCATAAATCAGATTGTACTGATCCCAGGGAACTGTCAGAGCATCTGACCCCTGAGCAAGTGCATCTCTTGTCCTTGACACGAATTTGCTCAGTTTTCTGTTGAACCTGGACGCAAACAGATCTACGTGCACGAGGACCACCGGTATCCGGGGGGGAAGGGAATCGCCATCGGAACTGCGTGGGACCCCCAAACTACGTGGGACCCCTGTATTACCTTTATTGTGGCAGGGATTGCAGTGGAGACGTGAGACATCTGGAGAACCAGGCTTCACTGAGCGTGTGTACTGAAAAGCATGTAAGTATGCATCAGGCTGCTCTTACTCTCTCTAGTGGTGGAAACCAGGTAAGACATACTACTACTCAATGAAGAAATCCATAATATAATTTATATAGGATTAACTTCCCTTACCTGTCCTCGCCGCACGAATTGCTGAAAACAGACAGATTCCAGCCTTCACCCATCACGGCGGGCAGAGTTGTGCCAACCTTCAGGTTTTTTGGGGTTCTTTCTCAGAAGAACCTCCTATCTGGACCTTGTAAAAGATTCTGCCCGAAACTTTCGTGCCACTATGTAAATAGTACACCAAGTCTGGTTTTCCCAGAGCCCAGTCTTCCAATAGGACAGGACTTACAGGCAAAACTTTGTTTCTTCAGATGACGAGGCCTGGGTACCATATCCTCTTTTGAGTTAAAATATCGGCCTGAGATATGGATCCGGTTAGTTGTAGCCCTTAGGCCCCCGCAGGGACCTGCACAGAGCTTTCTTCATAGCACATGCTTTACGTGACCAACCACCATAGACAATGGCGAAAAAACTGAGGTGCCTCCCATATGGGAGGGGTTATATAGGGGAGGAATTCTCCTTAATTGGGGGTTAACCAGTGTCCAATCACCAGAGGTGCCTATATAACCCACTATGTAATGAAGCTCCTGTGTCCCGTAATGTATGATCAAGAAATATGTATACACACACACACACACACACACACACACGACTGTGCATATATATGTATATATATATATATATATATATATATATATATATATATATACATTGTATTACAGTACACCACGGAATGCACTGTAGATATAGGCTACACTGGATACAGGGTAATATATATATCTCAATGCACCACCTGAAGTGTATTAGAAACAGTACACCACGCAATGCACTGTAGATTTAGGCTACACTGGATGCAGAGCATATTGCTTCCTTCAGGCGATCAGGAAAGCCTATCAAGTCTCCAACTAATCTTTTACCACTTTCATCAGCTCATTCCCCACAGTTACAATCTTTTGTACCACCTGCCCCACCCTATTAGATTGTAAGTTCTTCTGAGCAGGGCCTTCTTAATCCTCTTGTATTTTATTGTATTATAACTGTATTGTCTCCTTTTTATATTGTAAAGCACTGCGTAAACTGTCGGTGCTATATAAATCCTGTATTATAATAATAATAATAAATATATTAATACACCGCCTGAAGTGTGTGTGTGTGTGTATATATACATCAAATACACTGCCACTAACTGAATAACCTGCCTGTTTAATCTAAATCAAGCTATCTCTCTGTCCACACCAACAAAACTACACACAGCCACCGTGTAAGCAGCCTTATATAGTGAGGGACGTGGACTTAGTCCCCCTGAGCCACGATTGGCCAAAGGCACCCTACCTTTGGCCAATTATGGTTCTCTTAGCAGAGGGTGCTGTGACTTTCCAAAGCATGCAGGTCAGTTGCATGCTTTGGCCAATCATCATACAGCAATGCATTGCGATCTCACAGTGCATTATGGGGCATTCCGTGGCACTCAAATTTGCCGCGAATGCCCCATAATGTTTGCTCTTCTGCGAACGGACGAACATCCAATGTTCGAGTCGAACTTACGTTCGACCCGAACATCAAGCTCATCCCTACCCACAAATAACTTCAGGTTTAATACAGGACTCTCTAAAAACATGTGGTGTGGCTGTTTCAAGATGCACAATAAGGAGGCACTTGAAGAAAGATGTGCTGCATGATCGAGTCGCCAGAAGAAAACCATTACTATGCAAATATCACAAAATATCCTGCTTTCAATACGCCAAACAGCACAGAGACAAGCCTTTAAACCTTCTGGCTCAAAGTCATTTGGAGTGATGAGACCAAAATTTTGCCTTTTGACCACAACCATAAACTCTAAATACATTTGGAGGAGTCAACAAGGCCTATGATGAAAGCTACTGTGAAACACGGAGGTGGATCACTGCTATTTTGGGGATGTGTGAGCTACAAAAGCACAGGAAATTTGGTCAAAATTGATGGCAAGATGAATGCAGTATGTTATCAAAAAATAGTGGAGGAAAAATTGCCTTCATTAGCCAGGAAGCTTACAAAGTTACCCCAAAAGAGAAACTTCCTGTTGCCACCATCCCAGTATCTTCTGCTCTTCCCGCTGTATATAGCGATCTCTGGGATGTGTCCTGCAATAGTCAGACTGGTGCACTCTCTAGGTCATGTGGCACTCTGGATGAGGGGCCCACCTATGAACCTGAGTCGATCATTCAGTTTGCATAACCATTTACCTTTGCCTGTCCCTAATCTCCCTTAGACGCATAGCCAGGCTAACTTGTCTGCAAGTTCCACAGTCGCTATGGCCTGTGATGCGATTGAGATGGTCGCTACACCTGACAATACTATTCAGTCGGCCTCTGCACCAGTTATGCCAGTCCAGCCCATGGCCAATGAGCTTCCTGCTTCTTGTTCAGGACCTTCTGTAACCTGGCCTCACCCTACTGCTACTATGCCTGTTCAAACCCGTTTAAGAGGCTCAATCCATCCTTTGGATAGACTGCCTCATTTGGCCAGGTGGGGTTTTCAATCTTTTTCTCAGGGCTCTCTGCATTCTGTTTGTGTTTCAGCTATCCAGCTTGACTCTTGGGACATGTCACCTTCTAACCAACCTGACCTCAGTGATCCACTGACCTCTGCCCAGTCTGGTGGTCTTGTGCTGGATGTCCAGCTCATCTTTAAGGGTCTGGGGGATGCTGCTCAGACTCTTGATCTTCTCATGCCCTTACCCATTCCTAAAAAGCCTTTAGTCCTTTAAGTCCTCTCGTCCTCTCCCTACCTCGGTTCCGGTCTCTGAGGATAATCTAAAATACAAGGTTAGTCAAGTTTTGGATTCCCAGCTCTGTAAAAGCATTCTCCAGTACCTCATACATTGGAAAGGGTTTGGCCCTGAGGAGCGGTCTTGGATCACTGCATCTGAGGTCTTTCCTCCTCGTCTGTTGAGGAGGTTCCATCTGGAGTTTCCCTTTAAGCCTGGACTCAGGCGGGGAGGGGGAGGCCTCGTAACAGGGAGGGTACTGTCATGGTTATGCAGTGATCTTCCTCTGTTTGCCTACCTCTCCTATGTGTTCAGACTAAGAGGCCAGCCACTTCCACCTGGTGGTTTTTATAACCTCTCCTCTAAGTGTGGCTCCATCCCAGGTCCTATCAGGGAACCCTATATTAACCTGTGCACTGCAACCCAGTGGTGCTGATCAACCATTGTGTATCCATTGTGTGTTTGGCTTCCTGTTTCCTGCTTGCCGTGTGCTCTACGTTTGTCTCTGTTACCGACCTTGGTGTGTTCTCAACAATTCCTGTCTGCTTGTGACCTTGAGCTTTTGGCATGTCCCCAACCATCCCTGTCTGCCTGTGACCCTGAGCCTTTGGCGTGTACTCTGTTGTTCCTGTCTGCTAGTTTCCCTGACCTCTGCCTTATCCCCTTACTATCCTTGTCGTGCCAGCCTTCTGCTTCCTTCTCCTGTAGTATACTGTGAGCATGAGCTGTGAGACCCTAGGGGCGGCGACGTGGAGCCAGACTGCAGCGAAGTCCATCCTCACCACTGGAGGCTCTGGCGAACACCTGCTGGCTCTAAGGCCGCGTACACACGGGCGGACTGTTCGCCCAACTTTGTCCGCTGAACAGTGTTTCAGCGGACAGTCCGCTCGTGTGTGGGCTTCAGCGGACAGTTTCAGCGGACAGTCTGACGAACAAAGTTTTTCGGAATTTCCGTAAGACTGTCCGCTGAAACTTGGTTTGAGCGGACAGTCCGCTCGTGTGTAGGCTTGTTCGTCAAACTAAGTTCCGCGCATGCTCAGAAAGGATTTACACGCCGAAGGTTGCATTGCAGTGTATAGGACGTCGTTTTTCGAGTCCCGTCGTACGTGCCGTTCACGTCATCGCGCAAGTTTTCAGCGGACTGTTCGTTCGTCGTGTGTGGTCAAGTCCGTTCATGCTAATTTTGAACGGACTGTTTGTCAAACTGTTTGACGAACCTAGTTGGGCGGACAGTCCGCCCGTGTGTACGCGGCCTTAGACTCCACGCCCTGGGGAATCTATCTCCAGCTCCCATTGGGACCTGTGTTAGTGATTCTGTAGACCTCTGTCCTGAATCTCCATGGATACAATCCACAGCAGTCAGTCCTAAGGTCCACTACCTAGCGGTGCACTTCCGACTCCTACGGAGTGCATCTGTCACCTGGTCTCAGGTGACCTGATATTAGCTTAAGGGTTGAAGATGAAGCAGAGTGTGTGACAGCAGGAGATTGTTGCTGCTTGTGAACAAAGAACAACATTTCCATGTGATTAGTACTAGAGATACGCACACAATAGTTCGGTAGATGGGCACACAATTTCTCATTATATGAGAGAGACAGTTTGGAGTATATTGTGGATATTGCATGGGTTCATTTTTTTTTTCTATTAATATAATTTTATCCTGTGAAGCTAAAATTTGGGAACTGACTACAGGTTTACTATAGCGGAACAACAGAGAGATAGAAAGGATCACAGAGTATATTTGGATCTATAGTTTTATACTGAAAATTTTATTTTTTTGTAAAATCTTTTTTATTGAGTTTTTCTTTGGTATACAGAATTGCCCACGCAGGGGCCAAACATTTCCCACACAGGGGCCAACTTCCAAATGCGGCAACAGGCCACAAAAGGCACATCACATAACATACATTCTGCCTCTGATACAGCAACCGGGCGCAACAGGGCAAGTCAACACAAACATAACCTTGTCTATCTATACCCCAATGTGGGGAGAGGGTATTGTAGGAGAATTTGTGCTAAGTGTTATAATGATCGGATAAGGTGTCATAGGAGCAGTTGGGTCAGCCTATAATCATACTATAACCATAACGAGAAACTATGGGTTATTCACGACATCCGTTGCCGTTGTGTTATCATCCAACCAGCAGTTCCACACCTTCTCAAATTTCTATGGGCAACCCCTGCTCAAGTATGTGGCCTTATAGAGGGGCAAACTAGCGTTCACCAGGTTTTTCCAGAATTTGATAGAGGGGGGAGATGGTTGTTTCCAGGTCATGGTGATGGCCTTGCGTGCATAGTACAATAACAGGGATATGAGTGTTTTCCTAGCCCTGAGGATCGACATTTGCTCCACTAACCCCAGCAGACAATATTTAGGATCATAGGGAATACTAATCTCAGTAGTCTTAACTATCACCAGGAGAACCTCCTTCCAGTAGCATACAATCCCTGGACAAGCCCAGAAAATGTGAATGAAGTCTCCTGGTCGATAAGAGCAGCGCCAACACGCCGGGGAATGTGCCGGCGACATCTGGTGTAGTCTGTGGGGTGTGTAGTGGTCTCTGTGTACAATTTTGTATTGGACCAATTTGTCCCTGGCTGAAACCAAAGGGGAGAACGGAAAATCCCAAACCTCCCTCCAGTCATCGTCATCCAGCTCCGGTATGTCCACCACCCATTTCCTGCGGAGGGAGGACAGCTCAGGGACAGCAGCAATCAGTAGGGACCCGTAAATCTGAGACATGGGTTTCTCCAGATCTTTTACCCGAAGGATGGATTCAAGCTCAGAGTAATCCAGTACGACCGGTTGTCCCAAAAATTGACATCGATAAGCATGTGCGATTTGAAGATATCGGAAATGGGCCCATATAGGTACATTAAATTGAGCACGCAGTATATGAAAGGGAGTGAGTTCCCCGTTGGTAACAATATGTTTGAGTGTCAGTATTTTACACCTGGCCCAGGCCTGTGGGTCCGGGATGGTCCTAAACTGCGGAAGGCCAGGATTCAGCCACAGGGGGGTGTGAGGAGACCAGGAGTTCGGCAGGGATGCCCTCAGTGCCTCTCCCACCTTCCACGCCCTTATAGTGGTGCGCATAGAAGGGGTGAGGCAGTGAGGTGTTTTCGGCCCCCTGAATACCAACCCCCTCAAGGCCTCCAGAGACCCCACTATAGCTGCCTCCAGGACCGTTGCAGCGTTGGTCAGGTCCGGCCGCAACCACCAGTGGACGGTTACAAGCTGAGTGGCTAGGAAATATTTGTGACAGTCAGGGAGAGCCAACCCCCCACTACCCACATGCCTGGTGAGTGTGGTGTATTTGAATCTAGGGGATTTGGGTCCCCAGATGAAGGAGAGGAAAAGTTGTTTCAGAGAGTTAAAGAAGGTTTTAGGTAGCCATTGTGGGGAGTTCCTAAATATGTACGTAAGTTTGGGGAGGACCTTCATTTTAAGAAGGTTTATGCGGCCAATAAGGGAGAGGGGGAGGTTACCCCACGCCTTTAATTTGGACTTGATCTCTATCAGAACAGGTTCAAGATTGAGCCGTACAAAGTCCTTGCTCTCTCTTGAAACAACAATACCCAAATAAGTAAACCTGTCCACCCATTGAAGCGTGGCGGAGGATGGTGAGGTCCTGGCCCCCACATCCACCGGAAAGAGCTGAGACTTATGCCAATTCACCCTCAACCCGGTGAAGGCAGAGAAGGCATCCATGATTCCGAGTGCACCCCGCATAGAGTCACCAGGATCATTTAAAAAAAGCAGAAGATCATCCGCATAGAGAGCCACTCTCTCCTCCAGCCAGCCCACCCGAAGACCACGGACCTCGGCCGAACTCCGAAGAGCCTCAGCAATAGGTTCAATGGCTAGGGCGAACAAGGCCGGAGAGAGAGGGCATCCCTGCCTGGTGCCCCTCTGCAGGGAGAACGAGGGCGACAGGGAGCCATTCAGTTTAATTCATGCCACGGGACCGGTGTATAGTGTGCGTATCCAGGCAATAAACCACAGTGGGAAACCCATTCTTCTAAGCACCTCCCACAGATACACCCACTCCACTGTATCAAATGCCTTCTCCATATCAAGGGTGGCAATGGTCCTAGTGCCTTGATTGTCATGGGGGGCATGAATATTAGAAAACAGTCTACGGATATTGATGTCAGTGGACCTACCTGGCATAAAGCCCGTTTGGTCAGAGTCAATCAGAGATTTAATAACTTTATTGAGTCTAGTGGCCAGAATTTGTCAATATTTTTAAATCACAATTCAGGAGTGCTATTGGCCTGTAAGAGGCGCACTGCTTGGGGTCCTTATTAGGTTTTGGAATGAGAACAATATGGGCCTCTCTCATAGAGGCCGGCAGGGAGCCCTGTTGAAGACAGGCTCGATACATCTGAGCCAGCCTGGGGGCAAGCAGCTCTACATGGGCTCTATAATACTCTATGGGTAGTCCATCCGGCCCCGGGGTCTTCCCTGCTGGGAAAGACCCGATGGCCATCGTGACCTCCACTGGTGTGATCTCCGAGACAAGGAGTAGTCGCTCCGTGTCAGAGAAAATTTTATTTTTGGTTTATATGTACTTTAACCCTCAGTGCTACAGTGGTCATGGCTGAATCTGCATCAACTATTGTCAAATCTGTTAAAAAGCCTAAAGTAGCCCATAGAACTTTTTTTTTTTTCTTTTTCATTCAACCAGCAGGTTGAACAAAAAAAAATTACTCAAATCCCCCATCCACGCATTTGAGGTGTGTAGGGGAATCCTTCCCCTATGCCATTGTATTCTGACAGTGGGGAGACTCCAGAATAGGCTATAGCTGGCAGCGCTAACAGAGCAGCAAAAATCCAAAAAGGGTAGTTCAACTTCTGTACAACCATCCTGCTCATACATAGATCAGAATTTAACTGCTCCTTGCTCAAGTGGCCACATTTTGATCCATGTATTTCCAGCTTTATTGTCATTTAAAGTAGGGATAACTCCTGCCTGTAAGGAGTTATCATTCCCATCAATCTGGGAAAGGAACCCTCCTTTGGTATGGTAATTACATACAATTAATTTGTACATGTCTATTTAACCTCTCGTGTGTCTATTGTCTTTTATCTATTAACTATCGGTCTTTAAAATATTTTCAGCCTTTCTCGCTGTATTGTTCTTTTTAGCTGTAAACACTCCCTAAATAAAAATCAATACTGGATTGGATCAGTCAATTACAGTAGAAAACCTTTGTGGGAGAAAAAATACATTGAAAATAACCGAAATGCCAGAATCAATTCTACAAAATACAAAGATGTGTGCTTTAGATAGGATAAACAGCAAAAGGAGTGAACACCAAACAAGGTAAATTGGACAGATCTTCATTGAGTGTTCTTTGATGGCAATCTAGTTGAATCCTTAACCCATAATGCTATCTGATCACAGAGGTCAGCTGCTGTAAAATACTAATTGTCCATCAATTTGTTACACAACAGCCTCCTATTAGGGCAGAAAAAGTCTGATAAAGTAAATTAAGCTGTAAATTTGCTGATAGCCTGCTGAAAAGGTAGCCTGTAGCATGCAACAAATTATCTCTGCTGTTCCCCAGTTTGATGACAAGGGAACTGAAACCACTGACATAAATTAATGAATGTAAAGCATTAAGGAACTCATCTTGGCACACAAAATTAAAATTCAATCTGAAACTGAAAGGTAAATTAACTTCTTATAATCTTCACTATAAACAGACCATGAAGAGCATTTCAAACAAAGTAAAGTAAACATTCTAAAAGAACAAATTACACTGATGCACACAACTTTTGTGACCATCGACTTTCAGTTCTGTATAAAGATATGGGAGCACAATATGTTAGCATAATATTTTCCCTTTAATGATAATTAGATAATAATCAATAAATCCAATAATATCAAGGTGGATAATAACACTTACTTTAAAATATCCAAAGTAAAATGCTTCCTGGATAGAGTAAGGCAGCCCATACATAATTTTTTTCTTTTTTATTCTACCAGTGGGTTGAACAAAAAATTCCACCATACACACACTAAATGTGGATGAGGGAATCCTCCCCGCTGGCGTATTGTATTCTGACAGAGACTTTCTCGCTGTCACAATACACTGATCAGTGCTGCTGGCTATAGCCTGTGGTGCTGGACAAGCGGGGGAAATCTGACAGGCTGGCTGTACAAAAGTCAATAGGTAGATCAACTTCTGTACAACCAATCTGCGAAATCCATCCGATCCATGTTGAGCCAGCGAAATTTTGATCGATGTATGGCTGGCTTGAAAAGGTTTTTAGTTTTTTTTTTTGCCATCTGTTCTCCATTTAGAAAACCATGGATGAGAAAGCTAGGGGGGATTTTCTAATGGTCTGACCATTCTTTCCACCAAGTATGACAATCTTTTTAAACAACGTTTTTGGCATTGGTATAAGACCGCGAAATGGAAGAAACATGACATAATTATGTTGCTATATGTGATTTCTGCTAACCAGGATATGATATCAATAACAATCTTAATGTGGAAACAAATTTAGTTGTTCATCTAGTACAAGGTCTAGTGCAAGGATGTCAAACTCAATTTCATTGTGGGCCGCATCAGAATTATGGTTGCCCTCAAAGCGCCAGTTGGATTTGTAAAGCTAGATGTTCAGAGCATCCCCACCATCGGAAGTAAAGAGTCCCCCATTATTCCTTACATCACAGTGCACCCTGGAGCTGGGGGCAGAGCTGGGATGCAGACTGTGGTCTAGAGGAGGGCTGGAGTCAGCTGCCGAAGTCTGCTGAATGCTGGGAGCAGGGGAGGTGGAGATAAAGGGATACTGCACAGAGAAACGCAGGGTCTAGTAGAGGAGTCCAGTCATTTTCTCTGCTGCTGACAGAAGGTGGGGGTTGAAACGAGAGGGTGGCATAGCTGCATGGGAGGTGCGAGGGTCATATGAAATAGCCTGGTGAGCCGGATTCGGCCCTGGGACCTTGTGGGGTTGACACTGTCAGAACTATTGAGGTTAAAAGAATTAATATAAGGCCTAATCATATAATTTTTTATTTTTTTTTACGTCTGGTTTCATGAGCAGCTTAGAAGCCATCTTGTTCAATTTTTCATGCTTGTGGACAGAGATTTTTTTTTAGGAGACTTTAAGAATCTTATCTTAATTTCTCCCAGATCGTAATTCTGAATCATAATTCTGAATTCATGCCAGCCAGACGAGATAAGGAAGACCAATGTTTATGTTATAACGAGACTGTGACCCATGTTTCAAGTGAACAATGAACAGAAATATATATATTTTTTAATTGCCAGCTCCCATCTCTCTTCACAGTTACCCAGCTGTTGATGATCCTGCTCGTCAGTCTTGCCTACTTAAGCCGTCCAGTCCAGAGGAGCTCTGCCTTCTCTTTGGTCAGATCACAAGAAACTAACTACTGCGTTCCTGTTTAAAGAATGGCTTTGATTACATCCCTTCTAGCTACAGATCCTGCTTGCTGTTCCACTACTTTGATCCCTGACTCCTGGCTTGGCTTACTATCTGTTCCGGTTACTGAACTTTGGCTATGTTTTGACTATGTTTGTTCTTTTTACTTTTATTATTAAACAAGTGTGATTTAACTGTACTTCTGTCTCAGTCCGATTTCATGTTTTCTGACAGCGGCTCATTTACAAATCGCTATATGAACAAACATTCATCATATAAGTAATGGTATTAGCAATAAGTTATATTATATTATTACATTATATTGGAGCAATCATATGCATAATTAATTGAACAATGTCACCTATTTTTTTTTATTTATTTTTTTATAATATTATTGTACATATTGTTTGATTGTATTCACTGATGTATATTAGTATATGTATTATTAATATGAGGAGTATTTGCTTAAAATACGATATATGAGTTATATATGAGTGTATGTCTAGGAGATTTCTTAATGAGGATATTCATGGTATTTAGAGGGAAGGTTAATTGTGTTGCTTGAACTTATATCCATATATTTTACAGCCAGATTACAAGTCTTGCAGATATGTGAAGAGGCAGACCATCCTTATCAAATTGATGTTCTTCTTCTAGGTTGAAGTCAAAGGTTATTTGGAGATTGATTTTTGACATGTTAAAAAAACATTCTAAAATCATTTTTAATCCAACACTGCCCCTGTTGGTGATTAAGCGTAAAGGTCCATTATTGCCCCTATAGGTATTGTGCAGGAAATTACATGTGTTTGATGTCATTCATGACATAAAAGGCATATCCACATCTACTTTTTGGGGAAATAAAGGGTGGATACACATAGCAATGGGGTAAGAGAGAGCGACAAAAGGCTAAGATTGGAAGCTGAAAGAAGGGAGGACTGAGAAGGGCATCGGTGAAATTTAGCAAGAGAAGGGTGTCCATTGAAATACAGCTGACATCTCTCAAACAAAAGAGCTCAAAAGTTTTGGTAAAGTATAGATCCTATTTTTCTATATGCAATAGATTGTGTAAACATATACCCGACTGGGCCATTCAATCTTGGTAGTATTAATTAGACTTGAGAGATTTCTGCCTGCAGTATGAGATTTTTCTTGTTCAATTAAAGAGAAAAAATATATACAAATATATATATATATATATATATATATATATATATATATATATATATATATATTTATATATAAATCTCACAAAACTAATTTCAGTTTTAGTGTATGGCTTAGTTATGAGGTATACTTAACCACTACAGCCCGGAAGATTCTACCCCCTTCCTGACCAGAGCATTTTTGTGATTCGGCACTGTGTCGCTTTAACTGATCAATGCATGGTCGTGTGACATTGTACCCAAACAAAATTGATGTCTTTTTTTCCCACACATAGAGCTTTCTTTTGGTGTTATTTTATCACCTCTGCAGTTTTTATTTTTTGCTCTATAAACAAAAAAAGAGCGGCAATTTTGAAAAAATAGCAATATTTTTTACTTTTTGCTATAATTAATATCCCCCAACAGATCAGACACTTTTGACACTATTTTGGGACCACTGACATTTATACAGCAATCAGTGCTAAGAAGACCAATGCTCCCGATAACAGAGAGCAGTAGATCCCTGTCATGTCACTAGGCAGAACAGGGAAATGCCTTGTTTACATTATTCCCCTGTTCTGCCTCTCCTCGTCGCGATCACGGACCACCAGTGGACATCGAGTCCATGGGTCCCGTGGGCACAGTCCCGTGGCACGTGCACGTCCGCTAGCCCTGGACTATGAAGGAACGTACAGTAAACCATTTTGCGCACCCTTGCCATTCTGCTGATGTACATCGGCGTGCGGCGGTCGGGAAGCGGTTAAACAGAAAATGCATTAGAGATCAACCTTTACCTGAAAAATAAGTCTTGGTTAAATCACCAAGCTTTGTGCATGGTATAACATTTTGTCTGTGTGCTTTTAAAGTTTGAGCTTGCAAGATCTGTTTGTTGGAGAGAGGTCACATGTTAAATCAACACCTTGGTTGTTTTCTTAATATGTGGAGACACTAAAAAGCTGCTAACTATTTAAAAAGCCGTTGATAAGTTTTCAGACATTGGTATTGTAAAACTAGAGCTTGTGGTTATTGTCTCATCATCTGTATTACCCATATTGTTGATATTTGGATTTATATTCTGTATTTATCACCAGTTATAGTTTGATATTATTTTGCACAGATTTTTGGTAACTAAATATATATATTTTTGCACATCTTTTTGTATTCCTTTCTGTCTTCAAATTAGCACAGATAAACGAATTTGAGTTATTTGTTGATTTATGTAAACAAGTGGACATCTCCTGAAACATAGATTTTTGCTTATTTACATAAATATAATACTGTTTAATATTTCAGTATAAATACCCTGACAACACATGTGATCATTGATTACACTCTTTATAATTAGGTAGTTTCATTATTAAATTGTATATTTTTCATTCTTTAAGTTTATTATTTTTTCTTCATTTGTATTTCTATATTTATTTAATTACATTTTATTTTTTTCAATTGGATTTTTAATTACATTTTTTAAAATCTTTTTTATATTATTTTATTTTACTTATGTACATCTTCATTTCTATTTTTTTTTTACCTTTATCATTACATTTTTTTTATTTTTATTCTCTATTTTTTGGGATTTTTTATATTCATATAAACTCTCTTTATATGTTCAATTATCCATCAATGTCGGAATGTGATGATTATCAACACTTCATTTTTTAGTAATATTAGCTTTTAGTCACTCTCTGCCTGTATAAAGAAAACAGGACGTCCTATGGTCTAAGTGCAGAGGTAGGCGGAGAGTTAAAATACCGCCAATCACATTGCTTGACCAGGCTATTTAATGTAATCTGCCTAGTAATCTGCAGTATCACTTCCTGATGACATTGTAAGACAAAACGTATGTCGAGGCGCATTCCAGTAACGTAATTTCCAGGTGTCGAACTTCCCGTTTATCGCACTGCGGTGGTGGAATGAATTCCAGCCCATGAGTCCAGGGCAGCCTACAATACCTGCCATAGTACCACACGCAGGTGTCCTTAATGCCGGGAGAAGGCCCTTTTAAATGTAAGCAGCCAATGTGCTACCTCAGTGGAGAGGAGGTTGTAGTTTGAAAGAAACCATGGTTCATCTCCAGCAACCACAGAAGCAAGTTTAAAGATCCACAAACAAAAGCCCATTGCGACCTTCTTTTTAGTTAAAGAGGTCATAGTCTTCTGGTGAGTAGGAATTCTAATGGTGATGTTGTTGAGCTTTGAAAATATCACAGAAGAACCTATAGACTTTGAATCACTGTATTAATGTATGATTTGTACATTGTTATATATGTTCATTTTTGACACAGAGCACTTTATTAAGTATATTAGGTGCATATAGTGCCTTGCAAAATTATTCACCCCTTTTGGCATTTTCCGTGTTTTGTTGCCTCCCAACCTGAAATTAACATGGATCGTTTGAGGATTTGCATAATTTCATTTACAGTACATGCCCACAACTTTGAAGATTTTTTTTATTGTGAAACAAATAACATAGGACAAAACCTTTTGTGACTACCACAGCTCCAAGTCGCTATAGATAAGTCTCTATGAGCTTGCCACATCTTCCCACTGGGATTTTTGCCTATTCCTCCTTGCAAAACTGCTCCAGCTCCTTCAAGTTGGATGGTTTGCACTTGTGAACAGCAATCTTTAAGTATGACCACATATTTTCTATTGGATTGAGGTCTGGGCTTTGACTAGGCCATTCCAACACATTTACATGTTTCTCCTTAAACCACTCAAGCGTTGCTTTAGCAGTGTGTTTGGGATCATTGTCCTGTTGGAAGGGGAACCTCCATCCTAGCCTCAAATCACACACAAAGTGGTAAAGGTTTTGCTCAAACATATCCCTGTATTTAGCACAATCCATCTTTCCCTCAACTCTGACCAGTTTCCCACTGCTGAAAAACATCCAGATTGTATTCTTTGGGTGATTTGTTGGGTTTGCGCCAGACATAGCATTTTCTTTGAGGTCCAAAATCAATTTTATCCTCATCAGACCAGGGCACCTTCCTCCATACATTTTGGGAGTCTCCCACATGGCATTTCGCAAGCTCAAAACGTGCCATTTTGCTTTTTGCTGAAAGTAATGGCTTTCTTCTGGCCACTCTGCCATAAGGCCCAACTCTATGGAGCGTACAGCTTATTGTCCTCCTATGTACAGATACTCCAGTCTCTGCTGTGGAACTCTGCATCTCCTCCTCTTAGGGTGGGGGTGAATACTTTTGCAAGGCACTGTATGGTTGAAAAGTACCACTTGTTATTTGACAGTTATTTAATTAACTCACCAGTGCCCCCCACCACTATCACATGTGATCGATCTAGTGTTTGAAAAAAATATTGCTACGTTCTCATGTCAGTAAATGTACAATGTCAATGTACAATGTATAATGTCCACCTGGACATGGTCATCTGTAAGAAAATATTTGGAGCCAGACCTTGCGGACTGTTATCCCACTATCAGCATGGAGGAAAACTGAAGACACAATGGGACTGCCATTGCTCAAAAATACTTGACAAGCTCCTTTGAAGACAGAGCAGAAGGTGTTACTTAAACATGCACTGCGTTGCTATATTGCTTCAGGCGTTCTTTCTTACTTCCTCCCCACTTATGTTACTATTGCTAAAATTCTGTTACATTAGACATAAATGCTGGCTGGCAAAAACATTATTATGGTTAGTTCTTTTAAAAATGTATTTTAAAAAAGTGTAAAAATAAACAAATTAAGTAAAATAAAAATAATAGTAATATTTTATAAAACACCCCTGTCCCCGGTAGCTCGCGCTTAGAAGCGAACGCACATGCAAGTCCCGACCACATATGTAAACGCCATTCACACCACACATGTGAGGTATCGCCATGTGCGTTAGACTGTGTGCAACAATTATAGCACTGGACTTCCTCTGTAATTTTAAACTGGTAACCTGTAAAAATTTTCAAAGTGTCACCTATGGAGATTTTTAAGTACCAAAGTTTGGCACCATTCCATGAGTGTGCGCAATTTTGAAGCATGACATGTTAGGTATCTATTTACTCAGCGTACCATCATCTTTCACATTATACAAAAAAATTGGGCTGACTTTAATGTTTTGTTATTTTTCAATTCATGAAACCGTTTTTTTTTCCAAAAAAAGGGCGTTTGAAAAATGATTGCACAAATACCGTGCGAGATAAAAAGTTGCAATATAATGTTTGGGAGTTCTGAGTAATTTTCTAGCAAAAAAAATATATGATTTTTACATGTAGTAGAGAAGTGCCAGAATAGGCCCGGTATGGAAGTGGTTAATGCCTCTAGTTCATGAGCAATGATAAAAAATGTGTTATTGAAGGTTAATTGGCTTTGGTATAATGTTTACCTGCCTTACTGTTAACAGTCACCTGATTGATCTCTACAGACTGGATCCCTTATTTCTAGTATTTTAAATAATAAAAATGGCCACATTCTTTAAATCTGATCTTTTTTTTTCTATCATTAAGCAAAAAAAAAAAAAAAGGAAAACATAATCAAACATACTAAGGCAAATCTACATGCAGGTACATTTACTAAAGAGCAATCATCAGCAGTCTTATGATCTTGTACATCTCTCTCAGCAATCTTTATTGGGTTACAGTGAATAATATTTCATCATTTTCTAATGTGCATAATGCTACTGTTTCAAAATAGGTTTCCTTATAAACAATAAGTGCAGTAACAGTTATACTAATAGCTATTCTACAAGAGCAGGAACATTTTCTGCATATCAGACTTGAGTAAATGTGATAACGCTGTACCCATTAATGTAATTTGCTATATTTTGTAAAGTGATTAGATAGATCTGCAGAGGCGATTTATGTCTGGAATTTCAAATAGCCAGACAGACAACAGAGAGCAACCGGCTGAAAAATAATGCAGCATTTGCCATTCTTTAGCATTTATGCACCGCATAATAATGTATTTCCTGATAAGTGGGTGAAATACAGCCATGAAAGATACTTTAAAAATTAGACACCATGGTAAGTATACCAGGAGTAAATGATGCTATATTTGCAGACTCATGCAGAAATTGTTCCATGTAAATCAATAACTTTCACGTGATAAATAATACAAGTAGGAAAAAAAAAAAAGAGTCTATTAAAACCGGGTACACAGGGGTCAAATGTCGGGAGACATTTGCAGGTTAAAAAAAAACGGCTGACATTTGGCCCGTGTGTACGTTGGTCTGTCGGGGCAAAACCAGGAGCTGACCAACGCCTGATCAGAGCTCTCAGCCAATGGCAGAGAGTGCTGATCGGAGTGTAAAGGCGGGGGGTTTTGCTCAAGACTATCCCTGTATTTAGCACCATCGATCTTTCCCTCAACTCTGACCAGTTTCCCAGTCCCAACTGCTGAGGGTGTTCTTTGGGTGATGTGATGTGATGTGTTTGGTTTGCACCAGACATAGTGTTTTCTTTGATGGCAAAAAAGTTACATTTTAGTCTCATCAGACCAGAGAACTAACTTTGCATAGTTAATACAGCGGCTTCGACCAGAGCTGAAAGTTTTTTTTAATGTAAAATAACTCAGTGTGTACCAGACTTAAGACACAGAATAGACTATAGCTGTGTTCTGAGATAAGGACTTTCCTGCTTATATTACAGAGAGCCATATTCTTGGATTTCCCTGCATGTTGACTCTCACTGGTTTCTACTATGCCTGTTATGTCTTGAAATATATTTTTTATGAAGACAGTTGGTTGAGTAAGATTGGTGAGGAGGAGGAGGAAAACAGTGGAAATGTTACTATTTGCAGACAAACAAGTAGAGAGTATCCACCCAAGTGCTTGAAGACCCACTTATTAATTTAAGGGGTCCGCAATTTCTGGTGAGTGCTTTATACACTGGGGCATTTAATGAGTCAAGGAAGGAGGTGCATTGTAGCATTAATAGAAAAAAAGAGCACAAGTGGAATTGCACTGCCGTTTTGAACTATGCAAAGACAAATTAAGCACAAAAGGTGCAAATGCACTACAGGTTGTCCCCGGGTTACAAACACCTGACTTACAAACGACTCCTACTTACAAATGGAGGGAAACAACAGGAAGTGAGAGGAAATTACCTCTAGGAAGGGAAATTCACTCCTGTAATAGTTATCATGGGAAAAAGGTGACTTCACTGAAGGTTTATCACTAATCCTTGTTTCCACAACAACCCAACATTTTCAAAATCCAATTGTCATTGGGACAGAAAGTTAGGTGAAATCTTATGAACATGGGAACAGACAGCAAAACAAATGTTACAGGGGTTTTAACCCTTTGCTATGCTATCCAAACAGCTTAAAAATCATTTTTTGGTTAAAGCTAAGCTTAAAAAATGTACTTGTTCTGATGTACATACAAATTCAACTTATGAACAAACCTACAGATCCTCTCTTGTTTGTAACCCAGTGATTGCCTGTATAGTGCTTTTGGAAGAGGAGGGAGAGATTGTGCTGGTGCATAAGTGGAATCACCTTGTTAATGGACATTGAGTTTTAAAGACACTAATTGAGTGAATATAACACTGGTTTATACATGTACTTATCACATTTGTGGGTGTTTGTAGTGCACTAGGATATTTAAATACTACCAAACTAAGGGTTTTATTTTTGCATGTGTTTTTTTTAAATCACTGTATACTTTATGTGTTGTTCTATTTCATATATACGCATATAAATATATGATATATAAATATATATATATAATTGATGGGTCTGCAATTATTATAGCACTGCATGTTTTCATTTAATAGGTAAAAAGAGTGTATAATTTGATGTATGTATAACCAGCTCTTGGTATGGACAATCCTTCTACCCATCCTAAAGGGTTCCCATTCATCCCCAGAACAAGATATTGTCACTCTCCCTAGAGTCAGGAAGAGCCTAACAGCAATATTGTGCCACAGAATGCTTTAATCAGATACTATAATATTTAAAATACATAATCATTTTTTTTAAAAGGGCATGGTCATAAAATAAATGGTTTATAGTTTAAAGCAATTCTGCTGCTAAATTAAAAAGTTTTAAAAAGTGCTGCTTGCAATAAAGATTTTAATTCTAGACTGTTTCACCCATTTCTTGCTCAGGTCATTTTTCAGTGTTGGCACATTTTAAATGACAATTACTCAGTAATGCAATTCATTTTATATTATTTTTTTGAGACAGATAGAATGTTATTTTGGTGGTATTTAGTCAGCACTGGGGTTTTTATTTTTTCTATATAAAAGGTAAATAAAAAAGGAAAATTAAAAAAAAAATGTTCTTAGTTTTTGTTACAAAATTTGCAAATACATATTTTTTATTCATTAATTTAGGCCAAAATGTACTCAGCCACATATCTTTGGTAAAAAAATAACCCAAATCAGTGTGTATTATTTAGTCTGTATCAAAATATTAGTGTATACAAACTATGACATATACAGTGCCTTGCAAAAGTATCCCCCCCTTGGCATTTTACCAGTTTTGTTACATTACAGCCTTTAGTTAAAAAATATTTTTTATCTGAATTATATGTGATGGATTAGAACACAATAGTCTAAGTTGGTAAGGTAAGAAAAATAAATACATAAAACTATTTTTCAGAAATAGAATAATTATAATTGCCATGTGCGTATGTATTTAACTTTGTTATGAAGCCCATAAAAAGCTCTGGTGCTTACCTTCGGAAGTCACATAATTAGTGAAATGATGTCCACCTGTGTTCAATCTAAGTGTCACATGATCTGTCATTATATATACACACCTTTTTGAAAGGCCCCAGAGGCTGCAACACCTAAGCAAGAGGCACCACTAACCAAACACTGCCATGAAGACCAAGGAACTCTCTAAACAAGTAAGGGACAATGTTGTTTAGAAGTACAGGGTTAGGTTATAAAAAAAAATCTCCAAATCTTTGATGATACCTAGGAGCACCATCAAATCTATCATAACCAAATGGAAAGAACATGGCACAACAGCAAACCTGCCAAGAGACGGCTACACACCAAAACTCCCAGACCAGGCAAGGAGGGCATTAATCAGAGAGGCAGCACAGAGACCTAAGCAGAGACTGGAGTACCTGTACCTAGGACGTCAATAAGCCGTATGCTCCATAGAGTTGGGCTTTATGGCAGAGTGGCCAGAAGAAAGCTATTACTTTCAGCAAAAAACAAAATGACATGTTTTGAGTTTGCGAAAAGACATGTGGGAGACTCTTAAAATGTTTGGAAAAAGGTGCTCTGGTCTGATGAGACTAAAATGTAACTTTTTGGCCATCAAAGAAAACACTATGTCTGGCGCAAACCAGACACATCACATCACATCACCCAAAGAACACCATCAGCAGTCGGGACTGGGAAACTGGTCAGAGTTGAGGGAAAGATCGATGGTGCTAAATACAGGGATAGTCTTGAGCAAAACCTATACCACTCTGTGTGTAATTTGAGGTTAGGACGGAGGTTCACCTTCCAGCAGGACAATGACCCCAAACACACTGCTAAAGGAACACTTGAGTGGTTTAAGGGGAAACATGTAAATGTGTTGGAATGGCCTAGTCAAAGCCCAGACCTCAATCCAATAGAAAATCTGTGGTCAGACTTAAACATTGCTGTTCATGAGTGCAAACAATCCAACTTGAAAGAGCTGGAGCAGTTTTGCAAGGAGGGATGGGAAAAAATCCCAGTGGTAAGATGTGGCAAGCTCATAGAGTCTTATCCAATGCGACTTGGAACTGTGATAGCCGCAAAAGGTGGCTCTACAGAGTATTGACTTTAGGAGGTGAATAGTAATGCACATTGACTTTTTCTATTATTTTGTCCTATTTGTTGTTTGCTTCACAATGGGCATGTTCTGTAAATTAAATGATGCAAATCCTCAAACAATTCATGTTAATTCCAGGTTGCGAGGCAACAAAACATGAAAAATGCCGGGGGGGGTGAATATTTTTGCAAGGCACTGTATATTTGAAAATTTAACAATCCTGATGTACTGACTGCCTATGTCAATTCTTGAGGCCCTAAAATGCCAGGAAAGTACAAATATCCCCCAAATGACCCCTTTTTGCAAAATAGACAGTCCAATATAAGAGTCATGATGAGTTTTTTGGAGTTGTAATTTTTCTGTAACAATTTATGGAAAATAATGGAAATAAATACAAAAATTATTTTTTTTTTTGTTCTTACAAAGTTGTAATTTTAAACACTTTTAAAAAGTTATTTCTCACACATAGATGTACTTACAGTTACAGCCGATAACACATTTTGTTACATCTCCCAAGTATGGGGATACCAATTGTGTGAGACTTTTTTACAGTAGAGATGCATAGATGGGCCCAAAATCCAAGGAGCGCCTTTGGGCTTTTAAAGAGCAGAAATCACTAGGGTTGAGTGAACCTGAACTTTTGGGTTTTTGGGTCCCGGACCCGAACCCGAACAATTTACTGTATGTTCGGGTTCGGTAATGTAATGGTGCTTTTTTAACAGCTGCAGGGTAGCCAATTAACATTCATTTAACTTGTGTGCCCTTAGAAGCCATCACAGCCATGCCTACTAATAGCATGGCTGTGATTGGCAAGTGCAGCATGTGACCCAGCCTCTATATAAGCTAGAGGCACACAGCACAGCACGTCACTCTGCTTTAGATATTGTAGGGAAAGGTTGCTGTGGCTGCTTGGAGGGAGAGAATTAGATAGGAGTCCTGCTTCAGAAATCGAATTACTCAGCGATCTTCCTTGATTTTCTTGTGTGGGTGCAGTGCACAATCTTTTTACACTGCCCTGAACCCAGTGCCAGAGAAAATATAACTTTTTTTTCAAATATATATTTTTATTGATTTCCAGAGGGGTCGAAGCTCCTCAGTACATATAATAAAACATATACACAGGGCAATGATTACAAGAGAGGCAGTACAAAAACCAGGTCATGAGACAGGAGATAACAAATAGTATTCTGTTGTACTTGCAACCAAAAGAAAGAAGGAGAATATTTATTAGTAGCCCTTGTCAACACTCAGTTGGAAAGCACCGGAGCACAAGTCGACCCCTACGTCCTCCCTGTAAATAAGGGGGGGATGTCCCGAGCTACTAAATAGAGGAGCTCGGGACCAAAAGGTAACAACAGCTAAAGACATAGGGGGGTCAGAAAAGGAAAGAGAGAGAGAGAAGGGAAACAAAAAAAAAAGGGGGGGGAGGGGGGAAGAGAAAGGTAGAGATCAAGCGTAGAAACGATTAAAAGGGTAAGAACTAGCATGGACACGACGGTGGCCCCAGCCCACCTCTCGCTCGAGATGGTGGCGAAGGATCAGGACGACAATAGACGCTGACCTTCGGCTGAAAATATAAACATGCACCAGATGTCCCAGGTTTTTTTAAAGACTTCTTGTTTGTGTTGTGCTGTGAGAATCACGTCCTCCAGCCTCCGCACGTCCTCCACCTTCCTCAACCAATGTGCCACAGTTGTGGGAGAGTTTTGCTTCCAATACATAGGGATGCACGCTTTGGCCGCATTGAGAAGATGGCAGACCAGGGATCTCTTATATTGCTTGACTGGTGTCGGGGAGTGGTGTAATAAAAAGTAGGCCGCCTCATTCGGAACCTCATATGTCGTAAATTGCTGAGTGATGCGGCGTACCTCATCCCAAAACCCCCTTAGTCTAGAGCATGTCCAAAAGACATGGAATATAGTACCCTCCTCTTCATTGCAGCGCCAGCACCGGTCCGAAGAGGAAGGGAAGCATTTACTCAGACAAGAGGGAGTTAAATACCAACGGTTGAGGACCTTAAAGTTAGTCTCCTGAATTTTGGTGCAGGATGAGGACTTAAGAGCCAAGGTGACAATGCGCTGCGCTTGTGCGGTCGAGAAAGTGCATTGAAGGTCCCGCTCCCATTTGGATAGACAGGCTAGGTGGAGCGGTTCCCGCGGTGTGGATAGCAAAGCGTAAGTCTGCGAAAGAATGTGGGTCAATGGTTCCGTACCGGAGCCTAAGAGCTCAAAAGGAGTTAAACGTTACTCAAAGTCCCGCGGTCGTGGTAACGAATAAAGGAAATGGTGTAGCTGTAGGGCTTGCCAGAAGGGGAGTCGATATGTCCCTGCCTCTGCCGAAAGGTCTGTAATGGAGGGCCAGTGTCCATCGGCCAGAAATTTGGCCGCATGATCATGACCGGAGTCTCTAAGAGACGTGTAGTTCGTCTGGTCGAGACCCGGTTCGAACTTCGGGTGACCTAGAATGGGAAGTAAAAGGGATACAGATGACAAGAGGGACGTTTGAGTAACGGCCCGATGACTCTGCGTCAATGTCACCCCTATCAAGGGGTGTGTCTTCAATGTAGTCGGAATGTCTTTGTAGCACCAGAGTGCTCCAGGCAGGGATATACGGGTTTGGGATTGTTCTATACAGATCCAGAGCTTGGAGGTCCTATTTCTGCACCAGTCAAGAATCCGTCCGAGATGAGATGCTAGATAATAGCGACGAATGTCGGGGAGTGCCAAGCCTCCCCACTGTTTGGGGAGAGTCATTTGGGAATAACGCAGTCTGGGTTTCTTGGCAGCCCATACAAATTTGGTAAAGAGAGCCTGTACCTGTTTAAAGAAGGAGGGAGGAATATGTATGGGTAATGCTTGGATGAGATAGATAAATTTGGGTAAGACGGTCATTTTGAGAAGATTGCACCTCCCGAACCAGGAATGGAGACCCCCAGTCCATGATTCAAGGAGCAAACGGGTAGAGGTCAATAGGGGTGGGAAGTTAAGATCGAACGTCCTGGAAATGTCTGCAGGGATTTTCGTGCCCAGATACGTGAGGGCTGTGGTAGTCCATTTAAGCCTAAAACTGGAGATCTGATAAGGTTCGGGTGGGGACTGCCAACCCCATGGCTTCCGATTTGGTAAAGTTGATTTTTAGATGAGAAAGCTTCCCAAACTTCCCAAACTCCTGAAGTAAATTCGGCAAAGATACGTGGGGGTTCGTTAGGGAGAATAAAAGGTCATCTGCATATGCGGAGATTTTATAGTGCGAATTACCGATCTGAAGCCCCGAAACGTCCGGATTATTGCGAATGGTACAGAGAAACGGTTCCAGGGAGATAGCAAAAAGTAGCGGGGATAGAGGGCAACCCTGTCTCGTCCCATTCCTGATAGGAAAGGGGGTCGACAGGACCCCATTGGCTTTAACTTGAGCTGAGGGAACTGAGTAAATACTGGTGATCTACTTCATCATTCTCTCACCTAGGCCTATATGTCTGAGAACAGAGAACATGTATTGCCAGTTAACCCTGTCAAATGCCTTCTCGGCATCAGTATTGACCAAAAGGCATGGGATTTTACGGGAGTTGGCAACCTGGAACAAGTTCAAGACCTTGATAGTGTTGTCTCTTGCTTCTCTGTTGGGTATGAACCCCACCTGGTCCAGGTGCACAAGGGATTGTAGATGGTGTGCTAATCTAGAGGCAATAATTTTAGAAAACAGTTTCAAATCCAGATTTAACAGGGAGATCGGTCTGTAACTGCCGCATTGGTGGGGATCTTTCCCCTCTTTAGGGATCAGTGATATGTGGGCTCTCAACGTGTCCCTGGGGAAGCCCGTGCCCGTACTTAAAGCATTAAAGAAAGACACCAGGTGGGGTCCCAGAATTGGCAATAGGGTCTTATAATATTGGGCGGTGAAGCCGTCTGGGCCCGGTGCTTTATCCGCCTTCATTGCAGTCACAGCAGCCTGCAGTTCCTCAATGGTGATCGGCGCTTCCAATACGGCCTGGGCCTATGGGGACAGCGAAGGGAGTCGAGAGTCTGCAATATAACTGTCTATTTGTACTTGTGTGCAATTAGAACTAGGTAGATTATAAAGACCCGAGTAAAATTCACCGAAGGCCGTGGCAATCTGCTGCGGGGTGGAGGCCCGTTGGCCCTGCGCATCTATCACCTGGGGGATGTAGGATGCTAATTTAATCGCTTTGACCGACTTGGCCAACATCTTCCCGCATTTATCTCCCGTTTCGTATGACAGTCTACGCGTGAATTGCACCGCCGCTTTCGCCTTGTATTGGAGGGCTTCCGTTATTTGTGTGCGAAGCGAAGTCAATTCTATTTCTAAAGGTTGAGTGGGGGAATGTTTATGGGAAGCCTCCACAGAGACCAGCCGAGAGAGTAAATGAGTTAAGTGAGCATTTCTCTTTTTTTTCAGAATAGCTCCATGTTTGATTAAAACCCCCCGAATGACCGTTTTATGCGCTTCCCAGAGAATCCCGGGGTCGCCGTCTTGGGTGGCGTTTTCCTGGAAAAAAAGGTTAAGTTCTTTGGAGACATCTGCAAGGACCTCAGGAACCTGCAGGAGGCTTTCGTTCAACCGCCAAAATAGGGACCTGGGCGAAGGGTGGGCGCTAAGGGTGTAAACTAAAGAGATGGGAGCATGGTCGGACCACGTGATCTGACCCAGAGCGGTGGAATTTACTAAGTGCAATTGATCGTGTGGGATCAAGAAGAGATCTATCCTGGAATAAACTTTATGGGGAGAGGAGTAAAAGGTATAATCCCTCTCTCCGGGGTGCTGAAGTCGCCAGATGTCTATTAGTTGAGTGTCATGTAGTGTCTGCGTTACTTGTTTCCTGCAGCTTGGTGGTGCAGAGGACAACCCAGAGGACGTGTCGGACGCTGGGAATAAAGGCACATTGAGATCACCTCCTAGAATCAACTGGCCTGTTTTGATTTCCATCAATTTGGAAAGGGTGTGTCGAAGGAAGGTGTCTTGGTGGTCGTTAGAGGCATAAAGCGTGGCCAGCGTGAATTGCGTCTCCTCTATCTGTCCCACCAAGAAAAGGAAACGGCCCGCCGGGTCGCTCGTAACTATTTGGCACTGCCAAGGTAGCTTACTAGAGACCAAAATAGACACTCCCTTGGATTTAGAGAGGGGGTTAGTGGAGTGATAAACCCTGGAGTAGTGTCTGTTTTGAAGTAGGGGGAGTTTATCGGTTCTGAAGTGGGTCTCTTGAATAAAGGCTATGTCCGCGTCAAATTTCTTGAGGTCATGGAGGAGCATACGTCTCTTTTCTGGGGTGTTCAAACCCTTAGCATTTAAGGAAACCACCTTGACGGAGGCCACCGCCATGTCCCAAGAAGGCGATAAGAGAGGACAGAAAGGAGACCGCAAGGAGGCGATGTAAGAGACAGACAAGGAGGGGACTGGAGGGCAAGGAAAGAGAGAAAGGGGGCAAAGAAAAGAAAGGAGAAGGGAGAAGAGAAGGGGGGGAGGTCAGGGGGGAGTAAAGGGGGAGGGGACTTCCACCACTCCGGAGCTTCCGGAAGTGGCTGGGAGTAAACTAATAGGAAGGCCTAGCCTTCAGTAGTGTACAGCACCGAAGTACCGGGAGTACACAGTGGCCTATGCGGGGTGAGGACAGACGGGGGACCGGTGGTGAGCCTCCAGTCCTCCCCCCCAACCCGGCGCACTCAAAGAAGAAGAAGAGAATGACTCTGCAAATATATAGAAAATTGGACGTAGAGCATATATCATAGGGAGCAAAAAAGAGAGTAGGAGAGATAGTGAGGAACAAGCATACATAATAACTATATCCAACAAATAACATCAACATGAATTGTAACTGTTCGCAATTGTGGTCCGAGACTCATCGCTGGATGTGGCCTCCAAGCTGAGGGACCAGGATGGAACATATAACCAAACAGAAACCTGGCACTTGTCGTGCAAACCTAGGCGGCTCAATATGGGGAGGGTAAGGTGAGAAAATAATTAAAAAAAAGGAAGAGGGGGGGGAGGAAAAGAGGGGAGAGGGGGGAAGGAAAAAGGGGGAAGGGGAGGGGGGGAAGAAAAAGGTTAAAGGGGGGGGGGAAGGGGGAGGGGAGGGGGGAGGGAAAAAAAGAAAAAGGGAGGGGGGGCACCAGGGGCGAGGAGAGAAATGACTGTCAATTATAGTATACAATTCCCCTCCCCCCCGCACCCCCACCACAGCAGCATCATCATATAACCATTTCACGGTACTCGGAACCCCAGTGGGCCAGAAGATTCCCGTGGAACCGCAGCCCCCCCGGACAAAAACAGAACGGAAAACCCCCCCTCTTCCTCAGTCCATACCGTGCGAGGGCGTCCATTAGGTGGGTGCAGTATCGAAGAGTAGATGTCCACATCTGTTCGTCGGGTGGCACAGCACCTCCAAGGCGAGGGACCGGCAACAACCAACCCCCAGCGCCCGGCCGTGAGAGAAAAATACCCCTCCGCCAAAACGGTGGGCGGTGGCGGTTACCAATGGGGGCAACAGGCAGTGCGGGCCACTAAGCCAGGAGAGGAGAGGCTGTGCAATAAGGGGACGTGGGCAGGTGGGCATATAGGAGGGTCCAGGCAGGGAAACTGCTGTGCCGGGAGCCTTGCATCCGAGCGTTTAATTGAATGAGGTACTCGCCAGGTAGCGGGCGGCCTCACTCTCCACACAATCTGGCGCTTCGGCGGTCATTGTCCGGGGGGTCACGGACAGCGAGAACTCCTCTCAAATGTTATGCAAGGGGTAGCAGGGGGCCAGGGAAAAGAAAAATAACACACACAAAAAATAAAGGAGGTAGAGGGAGAGTTAGGGGGTTAAAAAATAAAGGGAGAAGGTTCCGGCAAGGCCAGGACAGTAAATGGGAGATCTAGATACAGTACTTACGCCTCTCTCTCCCCATCCCGGGAGATGGAGCGCGGACGGCGGGCCTCCCGTGACCTCCTTTGCGGCAGCGGTGCACTCCCCCCCAGGACGACTGAGCGACTCTGCGAGCGGCGGATGTAGGCCAGCCAGTCGGGAACCTTGATGGGGTCTGTGGCCAAAAAAGCAAATAAAGCTGGAAGGGCCTCCAGAGATCGTAGCAGGAAGGATTGCTGGTTCCTGTGAAAGGTAACAGAGAGGGGGAAGCCCCAGCGATATGTAGCGTTACAGCATCTGGCCAGGTCCAAGAGCGGCTTGAGGAGTGCCCGGCGATGCAGGGTCGGTCTGGAGACATCAGGTAGTATCTTCACTGCAGCACCGTCGAAATCCACTGCACCCAGTTCCCACGACTTACGAGCAATTAGTTCCTTATGCGTGTAATGGTGAAGCCTGCACAGAACGTCTTTCGGCCGGGCCGGATCAGAGGATCTTGGACCCAGGGTCAACTTCTAGGCGTTCTGGCAGTTGGTCGCCCCCGATCCGCCGAAAAATCGCCGTGACTGTGGCCAGAAGGTCAGTAGCACCAGTAGCCTCCGGGATGCCGCGGAGCCGCAAATTATTTCTGCGGCTCCGGTCCTCAATTTCCTCCATGCGGAGCTGAAGGTCCACCGTTGCTATGGAGTGAGCACTGTGTCGGCTCTCCAGTGTGGAGACCCTGTGTTCCAAAGCGGCCACCGATTGTTCCCCTGACGTAAGGCGAGTGTCTAGAGAGCTGACCTCTTGACGGACCACCGCCATCTCCTGCCTGTGTGCCGCCTCCACTCTTCCCACAATCGCCTCGATATCTGCCTTGGTTGGTAGGGACTGAAGGATCGCCTTCAGCTCAGGGTCAGTGCGATACAGCAGCGTTAGGTGAGGAGGTCCCCCGGGGTCCGTTAAAGGTGCCGCCTGTGAATTCGGGAGAGGGAGCGGGTTTTGGGATCCCTCTGGAGTAGCCGGCAGATCCTCCTGAGTCAGAGGCCGGGGGATGAGAACCACGCGGCGCCGCCATCTTGGATCCCGAGACACCCGGGCTCGAACAGCCAAAAAGTCTTTGTAATTCCCCAGCTGCGGGAGTGGTAGGGGTAAGAGTGGTCCGGTTTTTGTACCTCTGACTTGTCCGCTTTTTAGACGAGTGCATTCTAAGCAAAGCCGTAGATAAGTGCCAGGTTAGGAGGAAGGTGGCCGGGAGCTCAGAGCAAACACCTCTTCACTCGGCCATGTCCAGACCACACCCCCCAGAAAATATAACTTTTATCCGTCTGTTAGTTAGGTCGGCATCGGCAGGCATTTTATGCAAGATCAGTGCACCAGCACTGCATTTGTTACTGTGAGATACACCCTTTAGATATTGTTGCTATATTCTGCTATTCTAAAAACACCCATTTAGGGCAAAAAATATATTTTACAGTGTTTTCTGCATATCTGTTCGCGTGAAATACATACTTTAGATACTGTTCTTCTATTGTGCTATTCTAAAAACACCCATTTAGGGCAAAAATAAATATTTTACAGTGTTTCCTGCATATCTATACGTGTGAGATACACACTTTAGATACTGTATTTCTATTGTGCTATTCAAAAAAATAATAATTTAGGGCAAACTTTTTTTTGTTTGAATTTTCTGCATATCTGTACATGTGAGATACACCATTTAGATACTGTTTCTCTATTCTGCTATTCTAAAAACACCCATTTAGGGAAAAAAATGATATTTTGCAGTGTTTCCTGCATATCTGTTCGCGTGAAATACATACTTTAGATACTGTTCTTCTATTGTGCTATTCTAAAAACACCCATTTAGGGCAAAAATAAATATTTTACAGTGTTTCCTGCATATCTATACGTGTGAGATACACACTTTAGATACTGTATTTCTATTGTGCTATTCAAAAAAATAATAATTTAGGGCAAACTTTTTTTTGTTTGAATTTTCTGCATATCTGTACATGTGAGATACACCATTTAGATACTGTTTCTCTATTCTGCTATTCTAAAAACACCCATTTAGGGAAAAAAATGATATTTTGCAGTGTTTCCTGCATGTCTGTACTTGTGAGATACACACTTTAGATAATGTTGTTTTATTCTGCTATTCCCCCAAAAAATTTTAGGGCACATTTTTTTTTTTTTAATAGCATTTTCTTCATATCTTTACATGTGAGATACACTTTTTAGATACTGTCCTTCTATTCTGCTATTCAAAAAACACCCATTTAGGTTCTCAGCATTACTATCCCAGTTCTATGCCTCCTTGAAAAAACGCTTCGGGCAATGATGGAAGAGGATGTGGCAACGGAGGAGGAGGAGGAGGAAGAGGGATCATTTCAAAGGCTTTCAGGACAGTCATTCACAAGTGGCTCCAAGGGTGGGTTCCTGCACCAACAAACACCAGGTACACAATTGTCCAACAAGGGCACAGTTCTGGAAGATGATGAGGTGGAGGATGAGGAGGAAGAGATGGAGGAGGAGGAACCATGTTCACAGCAGGGTGGCACCCAGACCAGTTCATGGCCATCACTGGTGCATGGCTGGGGGGATACAGAGGACACAGACGATACACCTCCCACAGAGGACAGCTTTTCATTGCCTCTGGGCAGCCTGGCACATATGAGTGATTACATGCTGCAGTGTCTCCGCAACGACCGCCGAATTGCCCACATTCTAACTGGTGCTGATTACTGGGTTGCCACGCTGCTGGATCCCCGTTACAAGGACAACGTACCATCCTTAATTCCCTCACTGGAGTGTGATTGTAACATGTGCGAGTACAAGCGCACGCTGGTCGATGCGCTGCTGGTGGCATTCCCACCTGACAGCGCGGGCACAGTGGAAGCACAAGGCGAAGGCAGAGGAGGAAGAAGAGGTCGCCAACACAGCCGGGGCACCGCCAGCACCTCAGAAGGCAGGGTTAGTATGGCCGAAATGTCGAAAATCTTTGTCAGCATGCCACAAGAACCAGCACCACCAGCTGATATGGAACATGTTAGCAGGAGGCAGCATTTCACCAACATGGTGGAGTAGTATGTGTGCACACACCTACACGTACTGAATGATGGGTCTGCCCCCTTCAACTTCTGGGTCTCCAAATTGGGCACATGACCTGAGCTTGCCCTTTACGCCTTGGAGGTGCTGGCCTGCCCTGCAGCCAGTGTATTACAGTGGTGTGAAAAAGTGTTTGCCCCCTTCCTCATTTCCTGTTCCTTTGCATGTTTGTCACACTTAAGTGTTTCGGAACATCAAACCAATTTAAACAATAGTCAAGGACAACACAAGTAAACACAAAATGCAATTTGTAAATTAAGGTGTTTATTATTAAAGGTGAAAAAAAATCCAAACCATCATGGCCCTGTGTGAAAAAGTGATTGCCCCCCTTGTTAAAACATACTATAACTGTGGTTGTCCACACCTGAGTTCAATTTCTCTAGCCACACCCAGGCCTGATTATTGCCACACCTGTTCACAATCAAGGCATCACTTAAATAGGAGCTGCTTGACACAGTAAGGTCCACCAGAAGATCCTTAAAAGTTACACATCATGCCGAGACCCAAAGAAATTCAGGAACAATTGAGAAAGAAAGTAATTGAGATCTATCAGTCTGGAAAGGGTTATAAAGCCATTTCCAAAGCTTTGGGAATCCAGCGAACCACAGTGAGAGCCATTATCCACAAATGGTGAAGACATGGAACAGTGGTGAACCTTCCCAGGAGTGGCCGGCCGCCCAAAATTACCCCAAGAGCGCAGCGACGACTCATCCAAGAGGTCACAAAAGACCCCACAACAACGTCCAAGGAACTGCAGGCCTCACTTGCCTCAGTTAAGGTCAGCGTTCATGCCTCCACCATCAGGAAAAGACTGGGCAAAAATGGCCTGCATGGCAGAGTTCCAAGGAGAAAACCACTGCTGAGAAAAAAGAACATCAAAGCTCGTCTCAATTTCTCCACAACACATCTTGATGATCCCCAAGACTTTTGGGACAACATTCTGTGGACCGATGAGACAAAAGTGGAACTCTTTGGAAGGTGTGTGTCCAAGTATATCTGGCGTAGAAGGAACACTGCATTTCATAAAAAGAACATTATACCAACAGTAAAATATGGTGGTGGTAGTGTGATGGTCTGGGGCTGTTTTGCTGCTTCAGGACCTGGAAGACTTGCCGTGATAAAAGGAACTATGAATTCTGCTGTCTACCAAGAGATCCTGAAGGAGAATGTCCGACCATCTGTTCGTGTACTCAAGCTGAAACGAACTTGGGTTCTGCAGCAGGACAATGATCCTAAACACACCAGCAAGTCCACCACCGAATGGCTGAAGAAAAACAAAATGAAGACTTTGGAGTGGCCTAGCCAAAGTCCTGACCTGAATCCTATTGAGATGTTGTGGTATGACCTTAAAAAGGCTGTTCATGCTCGAAAACCCTCTAATGTAACTGAATTAGGACAATTCTGCAAATATGAGTGGGCCAAAATTCCTCCAGGACGCTGTAAAAGCCTCATTGCACGTTATCGCAAACGCTTGGTTGCAGTTGTTGCTGCTAAGGGTGGCCCAACCAGTTATTAGGTTTAGGGGGCAATCACTTTTTTCACACATGGCCATTATGGTTTGGATTTTTTTTCACCTTTAATAATAAACACCTTCATTTACAAATTGCATTTTGTGTTTACTTGTGTTGTCCTTGACTATTGTTTAAATTGGTTTGATGTTCCGAAACACTTAAGTGTGACAAACATGCAAAGGAACAGGAAATGAGGAAGGGGGCAAACACTTTTTCACACCACTGTATATGAATGTGTATTTAGCACGGCAGGGGGCGTTATCACAGACAAGCGCAGCCGCCTGTCCAGAGCCAATGTGGACAAGCTCACATTCATTAAAATGAACCAGGCATGGATCCCACAGGACTTGTCCGTACCTTGTGCAGAATAGACATGTATGCCGGCCTTACCCAGCCATTGTTGTATTTTTGATCTTTCTCACTCTTTTGGGGTGTACCCTAATTAAAAAAAAAAATTAAAAACAAAAACCAGTGTTGGCTACCTCGTCCTCCTCCACCGCCGCTTCCACCTACACATCCAATGCCATCTCAACCTCCTACTCCATATGGACCTCATCCTCCTAGGTAAAGATTATTATATTTTATTTTTTTAATTTCAAAGTATTTTATTTTGTATCACAACAAGAATAATACATTTGAAAGCGACATTCAGAATATAGATTCAGTCAAAACATAGAAAGGTTACAGGCAGCGCAACAAGATGAATCGAGTGTAACACGTCAGAGATATAAAATAATTTTAAACAGACATGGTAGTGTTAGAGTGAAGGGTTGGTATTCCTGTTAATGGTCAGAGGTGTACCTCCTCCCTGGACACCCTCAATGGGAGCTAGTTGTGCCCGAGAGGAGGAACTTAACCACGACCCCTAGGAGTGACTGTAAGGAGAGGGATGGAAATGACCATGTTTCTTTTTCCCTAAGATAGGAATCCGTGACTAGGCATCAGTGTTTGTCGTCTGCAAACAGGCCACATTTGTGAACCTGAGAGCCACATTGAATGGTATGTTGGGGTCCCGGCAAAACGGAGAGTGTCTCAATTGCTATTGCAAAGATTAGCGGAGATAAAGGACAGCCTTGTCTGGTGCCTTTGGCTATATGTATTGGTTTGGAGTAGTGACCTTGAAGCCTAATATAGGCTTTAGGATTTGAATAAAGAGCTTGCATCAGGCCCATAAACTTGTCGCCAAAGCCCCAACGTTCAAGGATTGTAAAGATGTATGGCCAGGAGACCGAATCAAAGGCCTTTTGAAGGTCCAGTGATAAAAGCATGCCTGATTGTTTTGGACCTCCTGGCCAGTTTGTCTGGAGGATGGAGTCTATGTCTATGGCTCTTCTGATCTGATCAGGGCCCTGTCTGCCTGGGATGAACCCCACTTGATCCATATGAACATATCGGTCAATGAAGGAAGCTAGACGATTTGCAAGGAGTTTGGTAAGGATTTTTAAGTCGCTATTGATGAGGGAGATGGGTCTATATTTACTGACTTCTCCTGGGTTTACTGCAATGTAGGCTGTGTTTAGGTAAGGATCAAGTGGAGTTCCCTGTGTCTTTGCGTTAAAAAATTGTGTCAAATGTGGAGTCAGGGTGGTGGTAAATGTCTTGTAATAGGGGTTAGGGAGACCATCGGGGCCTGGAGCAGAACCTGATTTGAGGTTCTTAATGACTTAATGAGCATATTAGATTTTTTAATGTATTTTATGTTATTTTAAGTTATTTCCCTATCCACTTCCCATGCTCTTAACAACATTTTGCTGCCATTTGCATTACCTTTTTAGAGCCATTTTAGTCCTCAAAAGTTCGGGTCCCCATTGACTTCAATGGGGTTCGGGTTCCGGCTCAAGTTCGGGTCCTGAACTCAAACTTTTTTGCGAAGTTCGGCCGAACCCATCAAACCGAACATTCAGGTGTCCGCTCAACCCTAGAAATCATGTGTCTAATTTCCTGACTAACTATCGTATTCCTTGAGTCCCTGACAGGAGAAACACTCACATGATGACCACATTTTAGAAAACAAACATTCCAAAGCGGCATAGTGAGCCTTTTAAATTTCATTTCTTTGCCACAAGTATTTGGAAAATGCAGGAAAGAAAATGAAAATATGTGTTAGAAATTACCATTTATTTTAAACCTATGTGTAAAAAAAAATCCAAGATGTTTCAAACAGATAGCATATGCATACTTCTACTGAGTATGAGGATACCACATGTGTGAGACTTTTTTTTACAGCATAATCACATAGAGAGGTCCAAAATCCAAGGAGCTCCTTCAGGCTTTCTAGGGGAATAAATGATGCATCTAGTTTCCTGACTACCTATCACATTTTTCGAGGTCCTGGAGCACCAAAAGAAGCACCCACAAAATGACCAATGTTTGGAGAGTGAACATCCTATCTTCTTTTTTAAGTGGAATGGTGAGTCTTTTGAAGACTTAATTTTTACCACAAGTTGCAGAAAGAAAATTAAAATGACAACTTTGTGTAAAAAATACAATTTAACCGCTTGCCCGCCCAGCCACAGTATATTTTCTGCAGCAAGGAGACAGGAACAGGTTGGATCAAGTACATGTACGTCATCCAGGTTAGGGGTGTGCATGCACATGCCCCCTGCTAATCCACAATGTCACTGGCTACAGTGGGATTTTGTCAGTAAGTCCCAGCCGATGATTTATGGTTAAGATCTGCCAATCTGCTGTAGCCAATCACACAGGGCGTCTGTACACAGATGAGGGATCTGACTGTTGGGAGAAAAAACAACCAGATCTGCTAGTAAGACAGCACACATTGTTAGGCACACAATTAACACCTTAATGTTAACCCCTTCCCAGCCAGTGTCATTAGTACAGTGTCAGTGTACAGTATTAACATTGATCACTGTATTCGTTTCAGTGTCAGTTAGTGAGCATTCCAGAGAGTGTCTGTTAGTGCCAGATTGCCCGTCACCCTATCAAAGGTCCACTATAAGTCGCTGTTCACCTCCATTACAGTATAGTGTCTATAGCTGTGTAAATTCCAGTATATATACTATAGTTTGTAGATGCTATAACTTTCATACAAACATATTAATATACACCTATTGGAATTTTTTGTTTTTTACCAAAGACATATAGCAGAATACACTTAATTTATGAAGATTTTTTTTATTGGATATGATATATAACAAAGTAGAGTGTTTGCTTTTTTCAAAATTTTCTGTCTTTTTTTTTTTTTTCTATAATAAAAAATAAAAAACCCAGTGGTGATCTCAAATACTGCAAGAGAAGGAAATTTTCCTATCAAATACACACCGTAATTTCCCTTTCCTGGTAGGCTCCATGGCAGCATACATGTGTTTAGCCCCGTCTCCATAACTACCCTATAGGACAATTCTCCCATAAATCTTTGCTCTGGACTACCAGCCATGTTCCATAACTAGCCTACTCCAAGCATTGGGAGGGACTCCTGCTGTAATGGTGCCTATCAGGAAAGGAAAATTATGATAAGTATTTAATAGGCAATTTTCAGTTTTCCTGACAGACTTTATGGCAGCATACATGTGGCAAATAACTTGCTATACACACCCAGGTGGGCAAATGCTTGAGCAAAGAAAATAAATTAATTTAACACAGTCAACCGACAGTACATGCAAACCAAAATAAACGGATGACAAAGCAGCTGGTTCAATACAGTAGTGAAATACAAATGTGTTGATAGATGACGACGAAGCTACTCTGCTGATTACATCAGGAGCGACATGTCGAGAAGCTGCCCAAAAGGTTGAAATACTCAGAGTTGAGTATGCAGTCACTGCCTCTGGAGGAGCCAAGCCCTTTGCAGCATAAGCTATTTAAATGGTCTGTACAATCCAAGTCGCAATAGATCTAACCGAAGCCCGGATTCCTTTATTTTTCAGGTGCAGAAGGATGAAAAGAGAATCTGTTTGTCTAAAGGATGCCGTGATTTCCAGATATTGTCTCCGAGTATGCCCCACATCAAGAGGATGGACGTCTTGACTTTCTGTTGACCTGAAGGTGGGAAGCACAATTTCTTGATTTTCGTGAAAAACTGAAGTTACTTTAGTGTTTGACCCCAACATAGGAATCAATACAGCTCTATCTGGAAAAAAAAGTTAGAAAAGGCTCCTTTGAACCCAGGTTCCTGATTTCAGATACTCTTTTAGCTGAGGTAACCGCCACTAGGAAGACGATTTTGAGCGTAAGATCCTTCACTGATAGAGGTTTTTCAGGATCTGATCCGAGTAAAGACAGGAAATCTAGGACAAGAGGAAGGTCCCATTTGGAAAACCTTGGCTTCCTTTGAGGTCTAAGCCTGATAGCACTCTTGAAGAACTGGCAAACAAGAGAATGATTAGCCCTTGAATCTCCTGTGAATGCAGAGATGGCCGATAATTGAACTCGAAGTGAGCTTACTGCTAGGGACAGGTCTAGACCTGACTGTAGAAAGCTAAGGATATCCTGGAATGCTGGAGCACTGCAAGGATTAGGCCTAGATGACATGTGATCTGTGAACCTGGACCAGATATGTTCATAGACCATATTGGTGCTTTTCCTTCTGGCATTTAGGAGAGTCGGAATAGCCTCTTATGGACAACCTAAGGCCTCAAGCCTTTCCCTCTCAAGAACCAAACCCTGAGGTGCAGATGAGAAGGACAGGGGTGTAGAGTTGAGCCTTAGGACAGTAGACCCGGTCTGAGAGGCAGGAGAATTGAGTCTCAATAACTGAGGAGTGATAGGAGAGGAAACCATGGCCTGTTGGGCCAGAATGGAATTAATGCTATGACTTTCACTTTCTCTGTTCTGAGCCTACGGAGAAACTGTAGTATCACCGGGGTTGGAGGAAAGGCGTAAGCCACGCTGAACCTCCACTGGTCCGTGAGAGCATCGATCCCATAAGCCTGATGATCCCAGACCCTCGTGTAATATTTGGTCATCTTGTAATTGCATGGGGATGCAAAGAAATCCATTTCTGGAGACACTCCAAGGGTCAGAAGCCACTCGAACACCTCTCTGTGAAGAGACCACTCGTTGTTGTTCATTCAAACACGAGAAAGTCCGCTTGTACTTTCTGGATACCAGGAATGTAAACAGCTGAGATGTTGGACAAGTTCCTCTGAACCCAGTTCATGATTGGCTCCACTTCTCATAACAAGGACCAGCTTCGGGTTCCACCTTGTTTCCTTATATAGGCCACCGCGGTTGTATTGTCCAACCTGAGCATCACTGAAGAGTTCTTCATTAGGTGATGGAAGACTCGTAGTTCCAGGACATTGGACACAATCCCTGGAGAAGGAGGAATTCATCTGCCTTGTGCTACCTCAGATAGGCAATGAGCACCCCAGCCCTGGTCGCTGGCATCTAAACTTACCGTGCCCCATGTGATGGGAACTAAAGAATGACATTTTCCAACATTTTTCCCCTGGAGCCACCAAGGGAGAAACCCCTTAATAACTGGAGTAAGGTGGATGTACTGACTTTTGCTGTTGGAATTTCATCATTGTAGGAAGCCTTTCTGGAAGGGACGTGCCACTGCGGCCACTTCACCATGGGAAATGTTGCTGCCATGGTGCCGATCACTTTCAGACACTGGAGAGCGGAAAGGTGAGATGAAGCGAGAGCTAAGCGGATTCTGTCTCAGATTACCACAATCTTCTCCCGGGCAGAGAGATAGTGCCCTCCACCGTGTTGAAGAGAGAAACGCGAGACTGTGTGGGTTCCAGGTGACTCTTCTCTAGATTCAGGAGCCAACCAAACTCTTGGAGAGTGGAGATGACAAGACTCCTGTGCTCTAGAAGTTGACTCTTGTCTTGAGCTAGGAGAAGGAGATCGTCTAGATAATGATGAAGACGAACCCCTTTGACCCGGAGCAGAGCCACCACGGCCAACAGAACCTTGGAGAAAACATGAGAAGATGTTGTAAGACTGAAGGGAAGGCAGGTAAACTGTAAGTGCTGATTGACTACTGCAAAGCGAAGAAACTGTTGGAAGTCCGATGCCACCGGAACGTGAAAGTAAGCAGATTGATTGACACCAACCAGTTTCCTGGATGAACAGACTGTTGAATTGTTAGTAAAGTCTCCATCTTGAATTTCTCTTTTCGAATGAAGTGGTTGAGATGTGTCAGGTCTATGACTGGTCTCCATGTGCCATTCTTTTTCTATACCATGAACAGAGAAGAATACATGCCCTCGCCTCATTCGCCTTCTGGAACAGGAATGGCTGTGCCTTGTTCCAATAAAGAACTTACGTAAGCTAACAGGATCTGCTTTTTTTCTTCTGAACCTGGAAGAGTTGTAGGCATACATCTAAGCCTGGGGGTGCTGTTGAGGACACAGGTGTGACCCGCAGAGAACATTTTGACGGTCTAAAAGTCCTGGATTGAGGCCGCCCAGACATGCCGAAAGAGGAGCAGATGTGCCCCCACCTGACATACCTGAGCGGGCCCAATCTCAAAAAGACTTTGTGGAGTCCCGGTTGCCAGGGGACCCACCCTTTGTGGGCTTCTTAAAAGAAGTTTGCCTGTTCTTCCAATACCTTGAAAACTTTCGGCCAGGCCTGTAACTGCGTGTCTCCCTTGCGCGATCAGTGTTCTGTATATTTGGAAAAGAACACCTCTGGTTCTGTAAACCCCTATCCTGTTGCCAAAATGAGATGTGCCCTCAAAGGGTATTCAGCACCAAGCTTGCTTAGAAGCCAGATCTGCCAACAAAGGATGGAGCCATAAGGCACGATGGGCTGTGACTGCTGCCAACATAACCCGGGACACAGGCGGATGATATCAATAGAGACCTCCCCCAGAAAGATGGAAGCCAGCCTGATCTCTTGAATAGGTGAGTTCTTGGCAACTTCACTGGAAATGTTGTCCACACTGTCCGACCATGATTCCAAGGATTTAGAGACTGTGGCTAAGGCCAGAACTGGTTTATAGGCCATGTCTGATGTTAAGTAAATCCACTTCAAATCGAAATCAATCCGTCTCAAAAAAGTATCCTTGAAGGACATCGTATCTTCCAGAGGAAGCGTGACATATCTAACGAGTCTCATTAGTGCTGCGTCCACTAAGGGGGCTGACTCAAGATGTTTAACCTCTTCTTCCTTAAAAGGGATACAATTTTTGCATTTTAGACTACATAGAACTCTTTCTGTCTGTTTTACCCCATTAATCAGAGATGATGTCCACCACTTCTGTGAGGAAGGGAAAAAATTGACCCTCCTTACTGAGCTGTTTGAAAAATGTACTCTGCTTAGGAGGAGCAGTAATAGGATCTTCCCAATTTAGAGCATCCTTAATGGCTCTCACCAAAGAGGGAACCAGGACGTATTCGAAGCCCATCCCCAGATAATCTGCTTCCGACTCGTTATCTGACGGAGGAATTGTAGGATGGCTAGGCTGGGAAGACTCCCATGTCTCGTGGACCTGCCCTTCTCTTGAAGGAGAACCTAGAGGTGTGGGTTCAGGGGGCTTATTAGCTTCTCTCTCCTGCTGAGATCCTTACAAAACCCGTTTGACTAAAGATTCAAGGTGTTGATCTGCATCCTCCCTCTCGTTATATGCTTTGGAAAAACAGCAGTCACAAAGAGACTTGCTGGCAGGGACCAATATGACTTCACCATCCCCTTGCTGGTGTGAGTTGAGGGGGATGGGGAGAATCTCTACTGCAGTGTCTGGATTTAGAGGAAGACCCATGGTGCCTGGAACCAGAAGAAGAGAGCCGGTGGTGCGATTTGTAAGACCTGCTCCTTCTGCAGGAACTGCGTTGTGTATCAGACCTAGAAGGGCTGTGGAGAGAAGAAAGAAAGAGAAATATATATTACCACTACTACCCTGTACCCCACTCTCTTTCCCCTCAACAGGCAGAAAAATGGAAACAAACAAATGTCCCACATCCATACCTGCTGCAAGGGGGCTGGCCACCAGGAGGCAGTGAAGGGTCCATTGCTACTAGGCAGACACTGCAGGTGGCAAAGTGAATGTTAAATACCAGTAAGGGAATAGACAACCCCCCAAACGCTAGTACATACCTGGGAAAGCGATAAAAGATGCCCAGGGATGTCGCTACACTGCAGTCTTCTCCCAATTTTTAAAAGTGCCGCAAAGTAATGACAGCACCAGGCCCAAGAAACTGGCATGCATGTGCGAACCAGGCCTCGCTTTAGAGAGAGAGGTCGGTGGCTGGAATGCAAACCAACCAGCCACCATTCACAGGGCAAACAGCAGGAAGGAAAAATGACACAGGCACAAGAGATAAGACAAATATATAAATACAAACACTGCTGCCATGAAGGTGACGTCAATCTTACCATCACCTGTGATCGATTAGGCCGAAGATATACCATACACACACCGGAATTTAAAAGTCAGATAATGGTCACCCACAACAGCTGGACAAAACAGGCCTGCACGCTCTAGTCTGACAGATGGACATGCTTCCATTTCTTCAGCACTACACTGCTTATACACTCCATACCCTGCTTAACAGAAAAGGCTTATCAGAGAGACGCGACACTTATGTTGTTCGGCCGACCCAGATCATAGAGGAGGTAGTCTTCAGGTAGGAGAACCAACTACATGGTCCTAAGGAGGAGGACAAAAAAGGAACATGGCTGGTAGTCCAGAGCAAAGATTTATGGGAGAAGTGTTCTATAGGGTAGTTATGGAGGCGGAGCTAACTACACGTATGCTGCCATGGAGCCTGTCAGGAAAGCTCTATTTATTAAATATAATTTACGTGCAGTGTTGCGTGACTGTGCAATTGCCAGGTAAAGTAGCGCAGTGCTGAAAAGCAAAAAATTATCTGGTCATGCAGGGGGTAAAACCTTCCGGAGGTCAAGTTGTTAATAAGATATTTTTTCACACAAAGCATGGGCATACTTGAATTACAATCCACGACACATTCTCCTACTCCTCTTGAGTTTGGGAATACCATGTGTGAGACTTTTTCACTGTTTGGACTGATTATGTACTGGACATTTTATCTTGTGACTCGCACAAATTAGCCAATTGTATCATATTATATACAAGCTAAACCTGATCTGATTGACACTGCTACTGGTGTGGTGGTGATAAGGAACACTGTTGCTGGCATACACTGGTCCGGTAACATGGGGACTGGTGTAATGGCGATCAGGAAATCAGGAACACTTATTCAAGCTACACTGGTCTGATGACACCACGATGTGACCAGCTGCACTATTCTCAAATGAAGTTGGGGGGTTGGTAGAACCTTGCAGTTTCACCCTCCTCAACCGCTACTTTATTTAGCTGCAGAGACAACAGTTAGAGTAAACACATGCCGCAACTGCACCCCCTGTCAGTCACGATCCATTCAAGTGAATACAGGTGCTTGTGTGGAGTCCAAGGCGTTAAAGCAGGTGGCGAGGAGGCGATACAACACAAACTCATTACGTGTTTGGATTGCTATTCAGAGAGCACCTCACATGTGAATGGTTCCATATGGTGACACCACGACTGGCGTGGCAGTGATTAGGGACACTGGCACTGGTGTGGCATCAATCAGGGACACCGATGTGTGCAGCAGTGATTAAGGACACTGAGTGATGTGGCGATGATTAGAAACACTATGATTGGTGTGGCAGAGATTAGAGACACTGTGACTGGTGCAGTGGTAGTAAGAGATGTTGTGCAGTGATGATTAGGGACACTGTGGTGACTGGCAGCACTTTTTACATTGTACTGCTGTAGCGATGATCAGAGACAATGGCTGGTGGCACTGACACTGACATACAGTGATATAAGAGCAGCCAGCCTTTGTACATGATTACTACAACAGCAGTACAGTGCCACCATAGTGAAACTGCATTTGCTCTTTTGACATCCGACATACGTGTACAATGGCTTTTTTTTTTGACAGCTGTTTTTTGACATGATGACAGCTGTAAACAATCTATTCCCTAACACTATTATTCATGCAGTCTTTGTGAAAGCGGAGTTCCACCCAAAAGTGGAACTTGTGCTCATTTGTCTCCCCCCCCCCCCCCCTCCAGTGCCACATTTGGCACTTTTCCTGATATCCTGTCCCCACTTCTGCGAGTCTGAACCGTGCCGAATTACGTAGGGGGCTCAGCTCCCTCCTCCTTCCCCCACTGCCGGGCCAGTAGGATAGCGCAGTGCTGCCTCGCGTATGCACAGTAGGGACCAGGCATGAAGCCGTAATGCTTCAGTACCAGGTTTCCTTACTTGCAATGGTGGTTGCAGCACCTTACAGCTGATGGAAACATCAGCAGCGGTGCCGACATTGCTGGACTCCAGGACAGGTAAGTGTCCTATTATTAAAAGTCAGCAGCTGCAGTATGTGTAGCTGTTGGCTTTTAATTTTTGGAGGGATGGGCGAACCTCCTCTTTAACCACTGTGATTGGTCTCAACGTTTACATGATATGGGGCCACTGTGACTGGCCCTGTACCATGTGATCACTGTGACCAATCACAGTAGGAAACAATGGCTGTATGAATTACAGCCTTTGTTTACCACTGTTATAAAATCGCTGTGATTGTTCAAGTATTAGCCAACCACAGTGGCCATGCACCTTGATCTGCTGTGTCTGAGGCAGTCACAGATCATGCTGCTGTGCACCCTCCAAGGCACACAAGTGGAAAGACATACCTGTGCATCCTCTCAGAATGACACAGCTAATACACATCACAGAGCGGATTTGAAACATAAGTGGCCCTGTCAGTGCCTTCCCCTTCAACATCCTATGATCTGAAAATCAAAGGAGCCTGGCTGAAAATTGTCAGCCGTTGTCAACACTTACTACATGCAATTAGATGCAGCCACTGTGCTGATATTTTAAAAGACATGGGAGGTGACTGTCAAATAGCCAGCAAGGAAGATACTGCCATTTGCGTTCTTTATCATGGATGGGGAATCAATAGAAATCCAGTGTTAAGCTGGCTTTAGTCACTACAGTATACAATACTTACATAGTGGCCAGTAGGAAGAAACATAGTGCACAGTAGGAGACCAGGAAGCCAGGCCTACCGAATATTCCTCTTCAACTGGTGTAGCCTCAGAGGAAGCAATGGCGACCGGGACTCCATGCTTCAGGGAGCCCATGCGGCCCTCCTGTCACATTCTGACAGGAGGCGACAGGGGCAGTATATACAGTACAGGAACTGATCCTATCCGTTTTCTTCCTGTAACCACTGAAAGCCAGGTTCTCCTCTTCTCCTTCCTGCCAGCATTCAGCAGCTGCAGGAGAAAAATGTTTATTATGCTATTCCAAAAAAAAAATTCAATTCTGAACCATTTTATTGTGGGCCACGCACTTGCTCTTCAAAAGTTTGAGCACCCCTGGCCTAGGCAATCTGAGTGGAAGTGGGAGTGGTTACCTGTCAAAACTAGCTACCCGCAACCCTCCCACCCACCAAAATAACATGCCACATATGGAAGAGATGGGGAGGAGGAGTACCTACTGTGGATATTCCCCTTTTGGGTGAAGTTCCATCCTAAAGACATTTTTTTTGTTTTAACCACATGTCGACTGGGCCGTAGCCAAAAGACTGCTCCCGCGTGCACCCGGGAATATCCATGACCGGATCACAGTAAATGGCCGCTGACAGCGGCCGTTTTCCACATGATCACTCGGTCACATGATGAAACTTGTCACTTGTAAACAAACAAGCATCATGTCCGGTTACTCTCTCCGATCTCTGTACCGATTGGTACAGTGTGAGGGGAGAGATCAAGTGCTGCAGTGCTGTGGGCTGGATGTGTACTGCCCACAGCGCTGATTGGTGACAATTCCAGCACTCATCCAGCCATCCTCAGCAATACTCATCCATCCATCCTCAGCAATACTTATCCATCCATCCATACTCAGCAATACTCATCCATCCATGCTCAGCAATACTCATCAATCCATCTGCAGCAATACTCATCTATCCATCCATGCTCAGCAATACTCATCCATCCTCAGCAATACATACTCATCCATCCATCCTCAGAAATACTTATCCATCCATCCATGCTCAGCAATACTCATCCATCCATACTCAGCAATACTCATCCATCCATACTCAGCAATACTCATCCATCCATGCTCAGCAATACTCATCCATCCATCCATACTCAGCAATACTCATCCATCCACGCATGCTTAGCAATACTCATCCATACTCAGTAATACTCATCCATCCATGTTTAGCAATACTCATCCATCCACACTTGGCAATGCTCATCCACCCATGCTTAGCAATACTCATCCATTCATGCTCAGCAATTCTCATCCATCCATGCTCAGCAATTCTCATCCATCCATACTTAGCAATACTCATCTATCCATGCTCAGCAATTCTCATCCATCCATCCTCAGCCATCCCATCCACACTCAGTCATACCCACCCAGCCATCCCATTCACACTCAGCCATACCCACCCAGCTATCCCATCCATACTCAGCCAGCCTACCCAGCCATCCCATTCATACTCAGCCATCCCATCTACACTCAGCCATACCCATCCAGCCATACCTGACTGAGCCATCCCATCCATACTCAGCCATACCCAGTCATCCCATCCATACTCAGCCATCCACATTCATGGCTCAACCATGCTTAGCCATCCCCATCCACGGCTCATCCATGCCACTACAGTGCATCAAAGTGTAATAGGTAGTCAAATTAGATTTGACATTTATGCCCCTAGAATACCTGACAGTGCTCCTTGCATGTTGAGCCTCTGTATGTGGCCAGGCTGTGTAAAAGTCTCACTCCTCCTGAGTATGGTGATATCACAGGTGTATCAGACAATGTTTTGGGGTGTAATTTTTGGTATGTACATGCTTTGTGTTAGAAATATTGTATAAATTACAACTTTGTAAAAAAAAAAAGAAGAGGCGTTTTTATTTTCTTTCCACATTTTCGAAAAAGTTGTAGAAAAAAATAACATGTTCAAAAGACGTGATATGCCTCAGATATTATATGTTGGGGTGTTTTCTTTCCATAATGGGGTCATTTTTTGGGCGTTTTTATTGTCCTGGTGCTCCAGGGCCTTCAAAAGTGCAGGAGGTAGTCAAGAAATTAGATGTGCAATTTATGCTCCTAGAACGCCTGTTGGGCCTCTGTATGTGGCTACGGTGTGTACAAGTCTCACACATGCGGTATCACCATACTCAGGAGTAGTAGAATGTATTTTGGGGTGTAATTTGCGGTATGCATATACTGTGTGTGAGAAATAACCTGCTAATATAAAAATTTTGTGGGAAAAAAAATCTTGCCTTTGCAAAGAATTGTGGGAAAAAGATCCAACTTAAAAAAAACTCACCATGCCTTTTTTAAATACCTTTGAATGTCTACTTTCCAAAAAGGGGTAATTTGGTGGTATTTGTACTGTCCTGGCTTGTTAGGGTCTCAAGAAATGAGCTAGGCCGTCAGTACCTCAAATGTGATCAATTTTCAGTGATTGGCACCATAGCTTGTAGACCTTTGACACAGACCAAATAATATACACCCATTTGGATTATTTTTACCAAAGATTTGTAGCAGTATAAAATTTGGCCAAAATTTATGAAAAGAAATTACTAATTTGCAAAATTTTATAACAGAATCAAAAAAATTATTTTCTTTTTTTTTTTAACAGAATTTCCGGTCTTTTTTCATTTATAGCGCAAAAGCTAAAAAAAACCAGCAGTGATTAATAACAGAAAGCTCTATTTGTGTGAAAAAAAAGGACAACAATTTCATATGGGTACAGTGTTGCATGACTGAGTAATTGTCATTCAAGTTGTGAGAGCACCGAAAGCTGAAAATTGGTCTGTTAGGAAGGGGGTTTAAGTGCCCAGTGGTCAAGTGGTTAAAGAGTTGTTTAAATAACTTTAATTAATTTATTTCCTGGCGATCGCGGTCTCCAGAAAAGGACATGAAATAAATCTCCCCATCAAGGACACAGACAGAAAAATAAAACCCTTCCCCACTCTAGTAAACAAAGTGTTTTTTTATTTTTGCCTCTGCTCCCAACAGAAATGTTTCTTTTATTCTTGTTTTTCTGACCAGTGTTACTGGGGGATAAAAAAAAGACGAAATCTCCCCAAAGGTTACAAAAGGCAGCAACAAAACCTGGCAGAACTTCCAGATTCTACTAAAACAAAAGAAAAATGTTTCGGTTGGAGTTCTACATTTAGAATTTATCGCTGTCATTCTTAAAAGGCCCCTTCACAGTATGGGGGTTTATTTACTAAAGACGAGGTTTACTTTGCAAGGGAAACTTTCTCCAGACTTTAGTGCATTGTGGTCAAATTTCACTTTATAAAGAATGCCAAATCATGTGCAAGGAAAAAAAACAAAAAAAAACAGCACTTCTGCTTGCACATGATCGATTGATGGAAGCCAGCAGAGCATCAACTCATTCCCTAAGCTCTACCCCCTTCATCACCAGGCCATTTTTTCAGCACTGCTCTATTTTAACTGGCAATTGTGCTGTCATGCAACAGTGTACTAAAAATTATATATATATATATATATATATTTTTTTTTCACAAAGATAGAGATTTCTTCTAGTGGTACTTGATCACTACTGGGTTTTAAAAAAAAAATTGTGATATAAACGAAGAGACTGAAAAAATTGGAAAAATACCCCCAAAAACAGATATTTTCTACTTTCTGTTATAAAACATATCCAATAATATCAAACTTTGTAATAATGTTAGGCCAAATTGGGGCGTGTCCAAGCAGTGAGCTCCGGCTGACCATCCGCAAATAGTGATCCTTGCCCTGCAGATACCGCAATTAGAGGTACCGAACCCCGCGTGCACGGACCCGGGAGGGGGTGACCAAGGGCAGGGGTAGTTCCGGTAGCCGCAGAACCCCCGCATCGGCCAAAACGAAGCCGCGGCCTAGCTCCGGCCCGTCTCCAGACCCGAAGCCTGCGGCCCGCATGGCGTCTCCGCCGGAAGACCCAGACCCGGCGCTGTCGGAGCAATCCAACTTCACGGCGCTGATGCAAGCTATCACTACCTGCCAGTCTGCCCTGACGGGTAAAATAGAATCGGTGCAGCTTGATATTAGCCTTATCCGGAGGGATATGGATTCGTTCCGCACCCGGCTGACTGAAGCGGAACGTCGTGTGGGCGAATCTGAGGACGTGCTGCGGGATCACTCTGGGACACTCAGAACGCTGCAGACCAGGGTGAAAATACTGGAAAGCAGAGCGGGAGATTCTGAAAATAGAAATCGGAGGAATAATCTCCGCATTGTGGGACTGCCTGAGGGGGTGGAAGGTGCGGACCCCCAAACTTTCACTGAAGATCTGCTTCGTGCGCTCCTGCCTCAAGCGCCATTTTCGCGGTTCTTTACTGTGGAGAGGGCACATAGAATGCCTGCTGTCCGGGCCATCCCGGGGGCTCCTCCGCGCACATTCATCCTCCACTTGCTCCACTCCAGGGACCGCGACCTGGTGCTGCGGGAGGCACGCAAGGTGGAGGCTCTTACCTATGAGGGGGCGCGCCTGATGATCTTTCCGGATTATTCCATCGACACCCAGAAGCTTCGCCGGTCCTTTGACCAGGTTAAGATGAACCTCCGCAACAGGCGCATTAAGTACAGCATGTTGTTCCCGGCCCGACAAGATGGCGAAACGGTCCGATTTTTCACCTCACCGGAAGATGCTGCGGCCTGGCTGGACACTCTACCACGGAACCGGGAGGATCGGTAAGCCGCCCCTGAGGTGATGTGTGACTGATTTGCTCCCATTTTTTCTTTACACTTTGCTCTGAGCCTTCTACGGACTTGTTGGCGAGGGCAGGCTTACGCCCCGGTTCATTCATTGATGATGGGGTGATGCTTCCCGGTTGGTTACCTTTTGCCCCTGCTGTGACCGGCCTGCCCTGACTCTGACTCCCACTTGCTGATGGAGCTCTGTCACAAACCCCCCTTTCCCCCCCCCCTTTTTTTTCTCTTTTTGACTGTTATTTTTTCGTTTATTGGTTTGTAATAGTTCTCCTTTTAAGACTGTGCCCCCGGTCCTAGCCAGGTGAACTTATATAAGTATGCCTCTGCAGGGCCCTTTTATCCGGAAGATGGACTGGACCAGACTTGCAGTGCTAAGACTGTAGCACTCATGGTGCTTATCTTTCCATGCACCCCCATGGTAGATGCCAGGGAAGTTTGGTTAGGGATTAGGGCACGCCGAAGTTTGGGGGGTGATGTCAGGGTGGGGGGGGGAGGGGGAATTATTATTAATGTGTTCAATTGGTCTTTCTTCATGCAATGTCCTCATTTTCTATATGTGTAGTTGGGGTCAGGTTCTTGGTACGTTCTTTCAGTGTCAACGGAGGAGTGCTAGGAGTGTATATTTTCTGGTATGGGGGGTGGGGGTTCCAGGGGAGGGGGGGTTGGGGGAGGTTGATGTGTGTAGGCTACCGGGCGGGCCCCTGGGTGACAAGTTGATGTTCCAGGGACACCGTGTGTTTTTATGGGAGACGGGATTATGGCTCCATTGACCATCTTGTCCTGGAACGTACGGGGCCTAAATTCAAAGCTCAAGCGTTCCCTAGTCTTTACGTATGTTAAGTAATACTCTCCACAGATTTGCATACTGCAGGAGACCCATCTGACTGGTGGGAAGACGCTGGCCCTTAAGAAGCCCTGGGTTGGGGCGTATTACCACTCTACCTACTCTGTATATGCCAGGGGGGTCAGTGTTCTGGTGCATAGATCTCTCCAGTTCAGCCTACTTGATCTCCATTTAGACCCGGTTGGCCGGTATGTAGTACTCCATGCCGTGTGTAATGGACTAGAGATGCTCCTGATAGGTATTTATGTGCCCCCGCCAGCTACCATGGAGCTCCTGACTAAGTTGACCCCTATAATGGCACTCTACCCTGGCGCTGGGGTATTGCTGGCGGGAGACTTCAATATGACCCCGAACCCATATCTAGATAGACTCCGGATGGGTGTGGGCCAGAGTTCCCCACTTCTGAAATGGATGGAATTATATGGGCTCACTGATATTTGGCGGTGGAAACATTCTACTGACAGGCAATACACGTGTCACTCAGCCACTTATGCCTCATTGACCTGCTGTTGGCGGATGCTTTGCTGCTACCCCGCACTGTAGGTGTGGAGATTCTGCCCAGAGGCATATCCGATCATGCTCCTATGCTGCTGCGGCTCGAGGTGGGCCCCAACCTGGGGCCCGCCTTGTGGCGGCTCTCTGGATACTGGGTGGCGGATGAACGGGTTGCCCTGGGAGTGGAGGCGGAGCTGGGGTCCTACTGGGGGTTGAACAGAGGTACCGCGGCTTCCACGGTGCTCTGGGATGCCTTCAAAGCTTATGCCAGAGGTCAGTACCAGATTTACATTTCTAGGGCCAGGAAGAATTCTAGGCTGGCATTAGAAGAAGCGGAAAAAAAGGCGCAGGAGCTGGAGAGGGCCTACACGCTGGGGGGCGACGGAGCGACCTATGCTGCCTTACAATCGGCTCATAGGGAGATCTCCTTGCTCAGGACGGAGGGTAGCAGGAAGATATTGTTGGCCCAAACACAGCGCATTTTCGAACAGGGGGAGAAGACGGGCAGACTTCTGGCCTGGTTGGCCAAAGAGAGGGCTTCAGTAGCGCATATAGCCAGAATTAAGGGGGAGCGGGGTGAGATGTTATCGGACCCCTTTCAAATTAATGATAGATTTGTGCAATATTACAAGGCCCTGTATGCCCCCAGAGAGGTCTTTACCCCGGAGGCACTTGGTCAATTTTTAGACCGGGTGGACTTCCCGATGCTCTCGGATGTCGACCGCAGCCGCCTGGAGGCTCCGATCTCTCTTGAGGAGGTTCAGGTGGCTATTGCCTCCCTCAAAGTGTCAAAAACTCCGGGTCCTGATGGCCTACCAGCGGAGTTTTATAAAACCCATGCTGAAGTGCTTGCACCACAGTTTCATAACTTGCTTCGCACCATGTTGGTGGAGGGGAACCTCCCACCCACTATGTCCGAGGCGGTGATCGTCGTTATCCCCAAACCGAATAGAGACCCTGAATGTTGCTCCTCCTACCGCCCGATTTCGCTGCTTAATGTCGACGCAAAAATCGTGACAAAAATTTTGGCAAATAGGCTTAATTCTGTGATCTTGACCCTAGTCCACGGTGATCAAACGGACTTTATGCCGGGCAAAGGCACTGACATTAACATAAGGCGCTTGTATACTCACATCTCCAGGGCGAGGACTGGGCAAGGACAGGGAGTCGTTGCGTCGCTCGACGCGGAAAAGGCGGTCGACTCTGTCGAATGGCAATTCCTCTGGGGGGTTTTAGAACGCTTTCACTTTGGCCCTAAATTTATATCCTGGATTAGGTTGCTTTATAACAGCCCCGTAGCCAGAATTCGCACCAATGGTATGGTGTCTGAGGAGTTTCCGCTGGGCAGGGGCACAAGGCAGGGATGCCCTCTGTCCACTGGCCTATTTGCGCTGGCAGTGGAACCCCTGGCCATACTTTTGAGGGCATCGGAGGAGTTTGAAGGGCTACGGGTGGGCCCCCTTAGGGAAAAAATATCTTTATATGCGGATGACGCCCTCCTATACCTCCCTGACGCATCCGCCTCATTACAACAGGCCCTGTGTATCATGGACGAGTTTGCTTCCTTCTCAGGGATTAGGATCAATTGGGATAAATCCTTGCTGTTCTCACTCTCTCAGAACCCCCGGGATATGATCACGCCGACGCCCCTGAAATTTGTTCAACAATTCCGATACCTGGGGATAGTAGTGCGAGGGGACCCCAAACAATATTTGGATGATAATGTATACCCAATCCTAGATGACCTGATTGCCAAATTCCAAATGTGGAAGTCTTTGCCTTTATCACCGGTGGGTAGAATCAACCTCTTAAAAATGACCTTCTTGCCAAAGTTCTTGTATGTCTTTACGAACACCCCTACCCCGATCCCGAACTCCTTCTTTCTAAAGGTAGATCGGGTGACCACTGCGTTTATATGGGCCGGAGCGGTGCCCAGGGTGGCGAGGACTGCCCTCCAGCTACCCCTGTCTGCTGGGGGGCTGGCCTTGCCGTGTCTGAAACAGTACTACTGGGCGGCGGTGCTAGTGACGGTGCGGTGGTGGTTTGTGCAATCACGGTCCAACCCGTCGGTCAACTTAGAGGCGGCAATTCTGGGGTCTTATGCCGCACTTAGTAATCTGGTCTTTAGAGGCCCTAAAGCGCATCCAGCCATCATGTCCACTATGACAACGATGGTGCGTGTGTGGCTGCAGGTGTCGACAAAACTTAGTGGCCCTTTAGATGTCTCACCCCATATGCCGTTGTGGGGCAATCCGCAGTTGCAACACTTAAACTCTGTTCCGGACCCTGCACTGTGGGCCAAATACGGCATTACGACCCTACAGCATGTTATGCCTAGGGGGGTTCTCCTCAATTTTGACACCCTAAAAGCCGAATTCGGGCTACCGAATAAAATGTTTTTTCGATACCTGCAGCTGCGCCATGCGACACGGGCCCAATTCCCTGACCGGATCTCCATATGTTCACACCAGATTGAGAAGTTTCTAATTTCCAAGCAAGCAGATCGTATTCTTTCCTCCCTGTACCTTAGGCTCTCCACTTCGAAGCCCGTGGAGGAGACTGAGCTTTTCTGCAAGTGGAGGTCTGACCTCCCGTCTCTGAGGGGAGAGGATTGGCTGGAGGGGATTCAGAATTATATCCCCCTGATGATTTCTGCACGGGATAGGTTTATTCAACTGAAATTTATCCATAAGGCCTACTACACTCCACAGAGACTATCGAGAATATACCCATTGTGCTCCGATAGTTGCACGGCAGTTGGGACATTTATGCATGTAGTGTGGGAATGCCCGGCTATTCAGACCTTCTGGACAGAGGTGGTGGGGGTCCTGAACTCGGTGGGGGGTCTCTCGTTGGGGATGGATCCTATGGTCCTGCTTTTGGGGGTGTGTGACGGAGTGGCAGTGGGTACACACAAGCAACTCTTTGTATTTTATGCGGCATTCTATGCCAGGAAGACCATCCTGCTTAACTGGAAGAAGGCTGACCCCCCTGAGATCTCTCAATGGAAGGGGTTGATTGACTCTGCTCTTCCTCTATACAAATTGACGTATATGAGCCGGAAATGTCCGTCCAAATTCGACAAGATTTGGGGATGCTGGGTGGGAGTGTAGCTATTGTATTCTGATGGTGGTTTGGTAGTGGGGTTTGCGGTATTCTCTTATAATCACCTACTAGAATATGGTTAGTGTGGGACGAATGATATATTGCCGAAGAATGCTTTTTACTAAGCCGTATCCAGGCTCCTGACTTTTGTTCTCCCTCCCCCCCTCCCTCTCTCCTATTTTTTCTCTTTTGTTTTCATCTCCTATCCTCTTCTTTTGACCTGATTCTGTTGATATGTAATGACTGAAAGACTGATTGTACACTGAACACTGTGCTTTGTTTGTATTGTACGATGCGCTATTGTATTGTACCAATGATTTTCTCCTAAATGGATACAAATAAAAACGTACCTGTTAAAAAAAAAAAAAAATGTTAGGCCAAATTGTATTACTCTACATGTCTTTGGCATAAAAAAATAGGGGCCTGCCATGCCGTAAATGTACGTGCTTATGCCTGCACATGCTGCCTTCGCCATAGAATACTGTAGGTACTATGGTGTGGCAGCAAGTGGTTATAGTATTTGGTTTTAGTAAATCAACCCCCATGTGTTTGTGTATCTTTTTTTCTGATGCAGTGCATCGCAATGCATGCCATGTGCAGTTCGGTTTGCTGAACTGTGTGTATGTTACCTGCTACTGTTGCCAAGATAAACATGTTCCCTAATGCACCAGTGTGTGTGTGTGTGTGTGTGTGTGTGTGTGTGCATATGGGGTGAAGGAAGAAAAACAGGGCTGCAAGTAATTTCAGAAATGGCAGCTCACATTGTAATCTCAAGAAAGGTTTCCTGTAATTATAAATACGAAGAGAAAAGTCACTGCATATTTTTCTCTAAAAGGTTATGACTTTGGCGATAAATACAATTTTCTGAATTACTGCTGGGAAACACAAACCCTAAGGCAAAACAGATTTCAGCAAGAATACACACCAAGATTTGCCATGAGCCCAGCAGAAATTAAAGTTCATGTGAGAGTTTCACCTCCTTGACATTCATAGTGTTTATCCACCCTGATGGTGTTATTTTAAGATGACACTGTTATTGTTTATCACTGGGTAAGTGGCTCTAAAAAGAGCAGGTTTTTTTTTGCTGTTGAGTTAAGAGACCGTTTGCATTAAACGAGGCTAATTTGCACTTTGTGACCTTAGCAGAAAAAATGTTCTATATTCTGTCTGATAGGGGAACATTACATGAGTTTTCCTCAGCTTGACTTATTCCACATGTAAAAAAAAAGCTCTGCTAAACAATAAGCAATTGCCATATACCGCAACTCCAAAGTAATAAAAAAAAAAAAGCTGCAATCTTTTCTGTAAAAAATATTTACTGGTTACGGAGTCTCCTGTCCTTCCCACATAGATGAAAAGCATTTTAGGAGTGTGCAACTCAACTTCCTACACACCAGCATGTTACAATAGAAATGGGTACAGACACAGCCTGCTCACACTGCCTCCCAATGATCCTAAAGTGTAAAGAAATGAGGAAAGTACCACACACACAGTTGATGTTCCAATTTAGTTTAAGAACACAGCCAAAGTCAAGAATTCATTCAAGTGTCAAAGGGTTTTGGAGGCATTGCCTTCCATACTTTCCATTATTAGGGGCTGTGTTGATGTAAAACCCAATTAACACAGATGAAATGCGGGTAAGAAGGAGGTCAACGCTAGGTGTAAAGCACCTGCCAATGCATTCTAAATTATCTCAGAAACCACTCAAACAAATCCTGTTGACAAACAAGCCTGAAGCTCATTACTTAACAAAAAAAAAACCCTTAACAATATTTAACATAGATGGAACTGCAACCATCTCAAAGAGACATCCAGGACGTCCACGGGAGTTAACACCTCGACAGGAGCATCGTCTCATAAGAAGGGTTGAGGAAAATTGTCATGCAAGTTCACTGCAGTTATCTAAAAAATTAGAAAGCCAAACTGGAGTGATTGTTTCCTGTGATACAATATGATGTACACTGCAGAGAAACAGCATGCATGAGTGTCATCCACGAAGGAAGCCTCTCGTAAAGCCCATGCACAAAAAAGCCTGCTTAGAATTTGCCAGGGCCCATGCTGAAAAAGATGACTACTGTACCCTGTACTTTGGAGTAATGAGACCAAGATAAATGTTTTTGGAACTGATGGCTTCACAACTGTATGGCGTTGTAAAAGTGAGCAGTACAAAGAAAAATGCATGGTTTCTATAGTGAAACATGATGGTGGTAGTGTCCTTCTGTGGGGCTGTATGAGTGATGCTAGTGTTGGGGAGCTGTATTTTATTGATGGTATCATGAATTTACAGATGTACTGCTCTATATTGAAATAGAAGATCCTACCATCACTCCGTGCCCTCGATCGTTGTGCACTTTTCCAACATGACAATGATCCAAAACACACATTCAAGGCCACCAATGTTGCATTTCTGAAGAACAACAGGGTTAAAGTAATTCAGTCGCCATGTATGTCTCCTGATCTGAACCCAATCGAGCACTTATGGGGAATTCAGAAAAGACACGTTGAGCATCACTCTCCATCCAGCATACAGGCTCTAAAAGAGGTCGTTCTTAAAGAATAAAAAAAAAAATAGGATTTTTAAAACAGCTTACCTGTAAAATCCTTTTCTTTGATGTACATCATGGGACACAGAGCCATAGTAATAACTATGTGGTTTATATCGGCCTATCAGGTGCTGGACACTGGCACGTCCCTTAAGGCGTGAACTTCCCCCATATAACCCCTCCCATTACTGGGAGTCCTCAGTTTTGTAGCCAAGCAATCAAAGTGTATAAGAAGAAGAAGGGAGGGACCACTGTGTCCCCTGATGTACATCAAAGAAAAGGATTTTTACAGGTAAGTTGTTTTAAAAATCCTATTTTCTTTTCTTACATCAGGGGACACAGAGCCATAGTAATAACTATGTGGTATGTACCATAGCAATGGCAACTGAAAGGGGGGAGACAAAATCAAGGAAACAGGAGGGCAGAGGACTCATACTGAAGCCTGCAGTGTATGCTGCGCCCAAAGGCAATATCCTCATGACCTTTAATATCGATTTTATAAAATCGGATAAACGTCTGCACCGAAGACCAAGTTGAGGTCTTACAGATCTGAGCCATAGAGGCCTGATCATGCACCACCCAAGAGGCACTGATCGCCCTGGATAAGTGTGCTCTTAATATGAGAAGGAAGAATTTTCTTCTTTAAGCTGAAGCTTGATCAATAATTTGACAAAGCCAATTGGAAAATAGTGGATCTTGACGCTGCCTGTCCATATCTTGGACCCTCTGGCAGTACAAACTGAGCAGTCGCTGCTTTCTCTTCCCAAGATTAAGGCCGCGTACACACGGGCGGATTGTCTGCCCAACTTAGTCCGCTGAACCGTGTTTCAGCGGACAATCCGCTCGTGTGTGGGCTTCAGCTGACTTTTTCAGCGGACAGTCTGACGGACTTTGTCTTTCGGAATTTCCGTAATTTTGTCCGTCCAAACTTGGTTTTGTCCGTCCAAACTTGGTTTCAGCGGACAGTCCGCTCGTGTGTAGGCAAGTTGGACGGACTAAGTATGGCGCATGCTCAGAAAGGATTTACACGGCCGAAGGTTGCATTGCAGTGTATTGGACGTCGTTTTTCTAGTCCCGTCGTACGTGCTGTACACGTCATCGCGCAAGTTTTCAGCGGACTGTCTGTTCATCGTGTGTGGTCAAGTCCGCTCATTCAAAAGTTGAACGGACTGTCTGTCGGATTGTCTGACGAACTTAGTTGGGCAGACAATCCACCCGTGTGTACGCAGCCTTAGGCTTCTGGGGAGAAAGAAGGAAGAATAATATCTTGGTTTAAATGAAAACCTGTTACCACTTTTGGTAAGAATTCAGGATGAGGACATAAAACCACCTCATCCTTATGCATGATGAAATATGGCTCTTACAAGACAGAGCCATTCGTTCCGATACTCTTCTAGCAGAAGAAATGGTAAGCAAAAAAGATTATCCTTCTAGTCAAAGAACCAAGAGAATTCTCGTAAGGTTCAAATGGCTGATTCAGCAAAGCCGAAAAGACCAATTTAAATCCTGAGGATTTAAAGGTCCCTTGATAGGGGGATAAACCGTGTAACCCCCTGAATAAGCTATGCACCAAGAGTGGGAAGCAAGAGGCCATAGGAAAAGACATTGACACGGCCTGGATCTGGCTCTTGATAAAAGTCAAGGCCAGCTTAATTTCAGATCCCATATGCAGGAATCCTGCCTATTGACATACTTCCTGGGGTGCCAACCCCTGGATCCATACCAAGAAACCTATGCCTTCCAGATTCTATAGCAAGTGATTCTGGAAGCCGGCTTCCTGGCATTAGTCAAAGTAGACACTAGTGAAGGAGATCACCCACGATCTTTTATAGAGTGTAATTCAACAGTCAAACCTGTTAAACTCCTTGTCCGTAAAGTAGAATGAAATACCGGACCTTGTGCAAGAAGGTCTGGCTATAATGGCAGAGTCCAAAGGACTTCTACTGCCCTCTTTATGATCTTGATAAATTTATATCTTCTGGGACCCGGCTGGGGCCACCAGAATCACCTCCTTCTGTTCCTGCTTAATCCTGCGGAGAAGGTGCGGAAGTAGCAGAGCTGGAGGAAATGCATAGATCAGTGATAACTGATCCTCCCCTGGGAAGACTAATGCGTCTGTTCCGCCTGCTAGCGGACCCCTTGTTTAACATAAAGTTGACGACCTTATTAATGAATCTGGACGAGAATAGATCCATGTCCGGAGTACCCCATCTGACATATTGCTAGGAAGACGTCGGGGTGCAGAGATCATTCTCCCGGAAATAATTGTTGGCGTCTCAAATAGTACGCCTGAAATATTAAAATTGCCGATAGGCAAGGATTCTTGTGTTCTGCCAAAGCTAGAACATTATTCACCTCTTTTTTGGGCTGCACGACTTCTCGTGCCTCCCCTGGTGATCGATGTAAGCCACCACCGTGGCTCTGTCAGACTGAATCCTGTCATGACAGTCCAGTAATCTGACCGCCAAGATTCTATGGCCAGATGTACTGCCTGAAACTTCCAACAAAGTTGATTGGCAAGGTCCTCTAACCTGGACCATCTCCCCCGGACAGAATCTTCTTTCAGGGCTGCTCCCCAGCCTAGAAGGCTGGCATCTCTTGTTAACACCTTGCAGGATAAAGATTTTCCCCTCTGCTGGATAACAACCACCAATTCAGGCTCTGACCTATGTTGGGAGCCAACCGTATTGGAAACAAGCAAGACCTGAATCCTCTTTATTCCAGACCGACAGGATGGTGTCTTGAAGCAGTCTTTGAATAAAACTGTGCATAAGGAAAGGCCCCATGAAGGAGGCCACCATGTCCCAAAAAAATCTCCTGCAGCTGAATAAAGGAATTTTCCTTTATCCTGATAAGTTGAATTAGTCCTACAATGGAACGGATTCAAGTCTGGGGTAAGAATACCTTCTTCTGTATGGTATCTATAACCATCCCCCAAGTAACCTCCTTGATGGTTTTAAGGAGAATCTTCCTAGGCTGAGAATCCAACCAAGAGATTTCAGATATCTACAGCTGATTTCAGACTGTTTTTAGACCCGAGACTGAATGGTCTATTAAAAGTAGATAATTTTAATAGGCTAGGACCGTTATGACTTGAGCCCTTAACCTGGCTAAAGGAGGTGCCAGAATATTTCAGAACACTCGCAGTGCTGTGACTTTCAAACCGCAGACATTTCTGGTAAACGGGAAACTTTGGCACATGGAGATATGCAACTCCCCTCCTTGCAGGATGGACACAGCCAATCGAATTATGAAAGGATCGGATGTTAAAGTGCCGACTCAGATCTCCGAGATCTAGAATGGCTGTTTGGCTCTGAGACCTTAAAAGGTTTGCGCCAAAAAAAACCTGTTCCACTAAGGGAATCTCCGATATCACCGACTGGGATAACAGTTGATCCAGAGGCCAGAAAGAGAGACTTCTCTTCTTTCCTTTTCTTTCTTTTTTCTCTGGAACCTTAGGAGCATTCTTTGAGGAGACGGACACTCTAGCATAAAGACTGCCACATCAGCAGCCCCAAGGACCCCACAGGCAGCACCCAAACAGGACCCGAACCCCGAACCCTCAGATCAAAAGCCGACCGGGCCATCGGGCTCCTGAAACTCTAGATGTAACCTAGAGAAGAAAATCGCAGAAATCCCTCTGCTCTTAACATTGTTCCTGCCAGACTTTGAGAATCACAGGACCTTTCCCCCCACCTGAACGAGTGGGGGTGCTCCTTCATGAGAAAGCCTTAGAATTCTGCTTTATGGGCTTTCTGCCCCCAAGATCCTGCTGCTGCCCCTGGGAACTAAGGCATAGGAAAGGCTGCACGATTAAAGGAGAACTGTCTGAAGCTCCTTTTACTGGTAAAGAGAGCTTTACCCCCTTGGATGTACTTATCCATTCTAAATAGTCGTACCCCAGAAAGGGACACAGACTGGCTAAGGGTTTTCACCTGGTGCTTCGGCTGATTAATATTTCAGCCACGGACCTCTGCAAAAATGCACTAGTCCAAGTATAAGCCATAGGGGTTAAACGACGAGTCCTTCATAGCATCTGGGAGAGACAGTGCGTCAAATACACAAGCCCCTTGTCGGGCCTGCTGATCAGGCAGATCTTTCAGGTATCTCACACCTGTTTCTTAAGCCCTTGGAGTCCATATTCTAATGCATTGGCGTGACTCAAAACGTGTCCCACCAAAATAGTGGAGCAGACGTTAAAGGGTTAATGGACTGAGCTACTCCAATTGCAGCCAGAACTGCAAAGATCTCTTGTCTTTAAAAGGAAAATCCAACCTTAACTTGCTGGATCCTTTAACATCATTGCATTATCCACTGGACATGTGAGACTCTGCTCACTGAGGTGATGGCAGCATTAATAGCTGGAACCCCCCATTTCTTTCATAGAAATGTTCCCATTCAGAATACATAGCTATGCCTGAATAGGACAAACATCCCCAGGTGGAGGAGGTTCAAATGAACCCTATTAGAGGTCGATACCTCAAGAGCCCGTGCTGCAGGCGACAAAAGGGTTAAGTAAGGGAGTAGACAAACACCTTACTTGCGGCTACTCCCTCCCTGTTAGGATCCTCAGAAGAGGAAAAATAAGTATCTTCCAATATTTGGGAAGATCTACCTGATCCTGCACCTCAATAAAAGGGCCCAGAGGACTAGATGGTAATCTGCTATATTTAGTCCTACTATAGAGAGACATCATAGCAATAATCTTTTAAATGGTAGAAGAAAAAACCTGTTTGTATGAAATACACAGGGACAAAAGTGTTCTACCCTTGACGGCTCATCTGACTGCCCGTATTTTTCTTTTACCTCTCAGGGGAGGAAGACAGACATTCTTTTGGAAGGGTTTTTAGTTTGTTTTATACCATTAACCCCTTAGAACCCTTAGAGGAGTTCCTGGTCCCTTTGTCACTCATAGCTTACAGTACAAAGCAGAGGCAGTACCAGCAAAAGAATGTTTCACTTGCTAGGCTATAGTACAGTACAAAAGCTGCTATTAGTCCTAGCTATACAGTACAATGTTGTCAACAAAAGGGGATGCATGTGTCACCAAACCTGACCAGCAACCACTCTGCTTTTCCTGTATAGATTACTTCTTCCACGTGTGGCTGGTGTCCGACACCATTTAGCTACGCCCCCGATGCAAAAATACGCCCCGCTTCCTCTTTCAACAGGGAAGAGTGTGAGAAGAAAAAGAGGCAGCTGGCTGGCATTCAAGGAGTCAAAAACCGCCAATCTGGGGGCCCAGGAAGTGATCAGAACCCCCCTTCATACCTGAGGACCTGAGCTGGCTTGAACGGAGAGGAGAGTGAAAGCTTCTGCTTTTTCCAGCGTCAGAATGGTGAGTGCTCAATACAGCCTCCAGTGGTGACACATAGACATAACATGACAACACAATACATGGAAGGAGAGATTCCTTGCAGAAAATCTCCCCTACCTTTCCTCGCAGCAGGGTTTTATCAGGTATAAAACACCCAATCTTTGACCTTCACGGTAGGCTCCGAGACCTTGAAAGGAAACCTTCAGGACCAGGGGTACACTCAGGTAATCCCGCAATCCTGGACCTGTGAGAAGACCCTGCCAGTAAACTTTTATTGGCCTTACTACCAAAAAGTACTGGATCCCAGGGCCCAGCTTTAAAAGCATTCCCAAGCAAAACCTTGTGTCTTCGGATGACGAGGCCCGGGTACCATTCATTTAGTCCATTACGGAGACATCAGAACGGATACGGTCAGGATGGCTGGCTCTCATCAAAGGATTACTGCCCCGTGGAGCTCAGTACCACACATCCTTACACGTGCCCAACACCTTAGACACTGGTGAAAAAACTGAGGACTCCCAGTATGGGGGAAGTTCACGCCTTAAGGGACGTGCCAGTGTACAGCACCTGATACACCGATATAACCCATATAACTTGAAAACACACCGTAAAAAATGCATCTGAAACAAATTACCATCGTGCTCCTTTGAAATTTCTCATCACTAACCTTCTCTGTATCCTTCTCTGTCCTGTATGCTCTTGATGAGAACGGACGTGTGTATCAGAAGCTCTGGCCACTCGGCCACTCAGCCATCCTGGATTAATCCGCGGACTCCCCAGCAACGTGTATCGGGAATGGGAACGTGGAACGGGACCACCCTGGACCACACATGCCTCAGCCCAGCCCCCATCTCACCATCGCACCGTCCGCAGATGCCATCCGGACACCTCACCTCAAGCCCGCCAGCCTCATAGGACAGACTGTGGCTTCGGCCTAGCTCCGGCCCAGTGCTTCACCCATTCCTCCATCCTGTGCTCGGCAGGCCCGCATACTCCTTCCAACCCGGACCCAACTCCATCATCAACGGACCAGACAGTAGCCGTACTGGGAACCACCGAGCATCTGGACAGCCCACGGCTCGGGCCTAGCCCGACGGCCATTTTGGTCCGCCGCAGCTCTCCAACGGCCATCCAGAACTCATCCTCGCACTCCCCAGCATAGTTGAACTGGGATCCTGGTCTCACCTGGCCCCTACTCAGCTCACAGCTCACCAGGGCACCAGCCACAGCTGCCAGCCGGTCGCCTCTTCTCTAGCCTGCTAGTTACGATGTATAGACCCTGGCTGCGGCCTACCTCAACAGCTCTCCCCCACTTTCTGTTTCAGTGGGCCAGCAGGCCCCTTTCAACCCTGGAGCACCTCCCCCTCCATTACCGGACCTTACCGTAGCGGCACTGGGAGATACCGAGTGCTAGGATAAACCACAGCTCAGGCCTAGCCCCGACGACCATCTTGATCCACCCACTCTTCTTCCTTGGATCATTCCCGGTCAGGTAAGTACTTCGGGGCACCACTCACTTAGAAGTTGATCCAGGGTCCTCCTCTCGGGGGGTCAGGAAGAAATTTTTTCCTCTGCTGTAGCAATTGGCCAGCTCAGCTGTAGCAATTGGCCAGCTTGTCTTCCTCTGTATCAACGGGAGGGTAGTCAGGTTAGCGGGGTTCTCCTCCATCACCACCACCAGAACTATTCGCACCATCATCAGCACCATCAGCATCACCACCCCCATTATCAGCTGCTCTTTCAGGACCATCATCTACTCAGCAACTTAATTGTCGCTACATCAGTATCATCATCGTATCATCCCATCAACATCAACAGAATAATTACCAAGGATCGATCTACAATCAACCACCAAACACAGGAAGACTCCAATTCAACCACAACACTTAGCATGTGCCCTGATCAACACCAGATCTGCAGTCAAGCATAGACAGGAAGTCCACAACTTCATCACACAAAACAACAGATTGTCTCTTCATCATGGAAAGCTGGTTAACACCCTAATGCAACACCATCCTAACAGAATTGGTGCCTGAGAGCTACAGTATCCTAACTGAGCATAGAATAGCAAAATATCAATGCTAAATTTAAACCACTCAACGGAACAAACACTCAACTCCTTAAACAAGGCATTACTACAAACAGCAGACTCAGTCGCTCCGAAACCTAAAGCACTCATCACGAAAAAAAATTCTGGATGGTTTAATGGCACCCTTACTTTACTGAAGCAGGAACGTAGAAGGGCTGAAGGAGTCTGGTGAAGAAATCCTACAAAGGAAAACCACACAAACTACAAAGCACTCACTAAGAAATATCACAATGCAATCTTCAAAGCAAAAAAAAAACATTTCTCAAACACCATCTCAAAAGCCTTAAACCACCCTCGTGAACTTTTCAAACTAGTCGCTCAGACTATGAACCCTACCTGGAGCCCCCAGAAAACGAAACTCAAGAATTCTGCAATGAGTTATCGGATTTTATCGACAAAATCTACAACATTCGGAAAATAATTCAACAGAAAAAAACAACAAACCTTATTCAACTTAAGCAAAAAGAGGAAATCGATTCAAACATCTCACAATCACTGAATTTTTCAATGATCTCGATCACCACCAAAAACATCATCAGAAGCCTCCGAGACAACACATCACCAAATGACATAATTCCCACAAAACTCCTGAAAGAATTTTCCGACATCTTGGCTCCTACTATAACAAATCAGTCATTCAAAGAAGGGATTGTTCCAATCGCCCTCAAGCAAGACATAGTCATACCCCTCCTAAAGAAACCCAAGCTCGACCCCAAAGACCCTAACTACCACAGACCGGTAACAAGCCTGAACACCATTACCAAGATTATGGAGAAAGCAGTAGTACAACAGCTACAACTCCACCTGGACATACACAAACTCTTGGACCCACTTCAATCAGGCCTCCACCCAGGCCATGGCACAGAAACGGTACTTCTCAGAATATGGGGCAATGCCCTCGAAGGAGCAGATGACGGAGAATCATGTCTCCTGGTACTGCTAGACCTCAGTGCAGCGTTTGACACAGTGGACTACAATACTCTACTCATCTGCCTCGCAGAAGTAGCAGGAGTCACAGATTCAGAGCAACCATGGTTCGCATCCTTCTTAGAAAATCGTTCACAGACAGTGAAATTAGCAGCCTTCACCTCTGAAACGCATGCAATTTCTGATGGAGTCCCTCAAGGATCACCCTTGTCACCTGTGCTCTTCAACATCTACATCTCTCCACTCCTCAAAATCATCCGCAAATTGGACCTATGCTTCCACTCATACGCTGATAACACTCAACTTTACTTTCGCATCACCAGACAAAAAGACCAATATCAGGGATTAGAAAAATGCCTCACGTTGATAGATGACTGGATGACCACAAGCTCCCTCAAACTCAATGGATCCAAAACAGAGCTTCTTCTCCACGCAAACCAAAATAGAAAAACTCAGACCCCATGGACACCACCCACCATCCTTGGACAGACGATCTCCCCAAGCACCAAAGCCAAAAGTCTCAGAGTCACCTAAGACTCAGATGTCATTGGATGCACAAATAGGATCAGTAGTCAGTGGATCTCGCCATCTTCTCCGCCTGCTACATAGACTTATCCCCTTCATTCCAGAAGAGGAGAAAGCAGTAGTAGTTGGAACAACCATCAATTCCCAACTCGACTACGCAAACTCCCTCTACATAGGACTACCTAAATACCAGATTGCACACCTACAAGTCATCCAAAACACAGCAGCAAGACTGGTAACAGGGAAAAAACCCTGGGAATCCATCTCCCCATCCCTGTGGACCCTACATTGGCTAAGTGTAAAGGATCGGATCACATTCAAAACCCTCTGCCTCACCCACAAATGCACACAAGGAAACACTCCTCAATACCTATGCGAGAAAATAAAACACTACACACCCAATTGCAGTCTCTGATCAACTAACCAAAACCTCCTCCTCATCCCCAAGTCCCGCTGCAAATCAAAGGGAGAACGAAGATTAGTAGTCCAAGGACCACAGCTATGGAACGCTCTACGATCTCCAATCAACTAACCAAAACCTCCTCCTCATGCCCAAGTCCTGCTACAAATCAAAGGGAGAACGAAGATTTGTAGCCCAAGGACCACGGCTATGGAATGCTCTACCCACTAAGAACCGCATGGAAGAAAACCATCGGGCATTCAGTAAAAAACTCAAGACCCACCTCTTCTAAGAAGCAGGACAACACAGGATGGATCAAGTGCCTTGAGGCAATTCAGTTTGCATTTGTAGCGCTATACAAGTCATTCATTCATCATTGCAGTCAAAAATGAACATCAATTTGACACCACTAATGATTTGAAAATCAAACGAATGCTCTTAAAATGAAACATTTCGAACAAAGAGTGCAGTTAGCTTAGAAAGTACTAAAGTCATTAGATCAGCATAGCAGCCAAGGACATAATATTTTCAGGAAGATAAGTCAGGAATGCTGCCTCCAGATACCCCTACTACAGGTTTCTTTAACAGATAAAAAAAAAAATATATATATATATATATATATATATATATATATATATATATATATAAAATCTCTAGTGTTGCTTGAGGCCCATCCCTGACAGATGGTCCAATCATCCAATTTCACAACAAAAATTACTTCTATATATTAACCATTAACTAACTATCCAAACGACATAATATGCATCACTCATTTTATTCACTGAATGAAAATACATCATGGATGGGAAATGAGTCATTTGGAATGTATATTGTTTAAAAACAGAAGTAATGTTTTTGGTTTAATAAACATTCTTTGGTTGCATTCCCTCTTTTGTCCCTTGGCAGATTGTTTTGGCCTTGCTAGTCATGTTGTCTTTAAGAGAGACAGACTGTAAACATTCTCAGCATCATCTGTGCCGCCAAAGGGCTTCAAAGCCATTTGTGAATTACGTTTTCGCACTGCGTTCATACTGGCCTTTTATAACCAGTAAATGGTTTGTTTAGGACAGGCATTTTACTAGACTGTATAATTCCATACTTAAGATTACACAAGGGATTTGCTAAGGGGCTTTGAAGGCAGGCCAAAAGCTGGAAGGCGCCCATAAGCCCAAACACCATATCAAGCAGGTAACCATGAACAGAGCTAGTAATAAATGTGTAAGATAGCCAAACTCTGTATCGTATTGAAGAAAGTCAAGTAGATGCTATTCAAGGACACAGATCAAACTTATAAAGTTGTGTCTTTAAGCTCTACAGCATCTGTATACAATAACTACTTAAAAAAGTCATTTTGTATTCAAAAGGTAAAACATCTATTTATCTAGAGACTAAGAAGGAAGACAAACAGACATAAAGACACTGTTAAAAAAACAAATACCCACAGACTAAATCAATTGTTTAATACATTATAAAGCAAGAAAGCCTTGATTAACAGTTTACATTATTTATAAGTTGATTTAAAATCTTCCTTCCACGCGGAGCTCTTCTATTGCTGATTGTCCAATTTTCTTATGTAATATGCTGACTTCGTCTTGTGTCAGAGTGCGCTCCATGTGTCGATATTTAATGCGGTAGCAATGACTAACTCTCTGGGTCCTGGGAAAACAATAAGTATAGTATTAATTACATCAAAAAATAAAAATTATTTTTTATAAATTCAACAATGTGCAGATATGCATACCATTTGTAGGAAAAAAAAACTACAATGAATTAAATATTTCATTCTATTACAGTATTTTAAGACCAACTGAACCCTTGTTACTGTAACACAGTCAGGCTGCATATACAGTATTTAATATGGGGCTTTTACTTTTTTAACTGTGCTTCAGAAAATCTTAAAAACGTTGTGCTGGCAGCACACAGAAAGGTGAACCGATGCTATCTCATACAAAGCATTTGCCCCACTCTCTAGTGCTCTAACTGGCATTTTCCCTTGAAAACTGCTCTAATAAACAGTGTTCCCAATCCTCTAGCTCAGTAATGGCGAACCTTGGCACCCCAGATGTTTTTACATTTCCCATGATGCTCATCCACTCTGAATTGTAGTGGAGCATCATGGGAAATGTAGTTCCAAAACATCTGGAGTGCCAAGGTTCGCCATCACTGCTCTAGCTGAACTGAGTTGTTTATTAAAGCAGTGTTTAGGGGAGGGGGGGGGGGGGGGGGGGGTTTGAGAGACCGCTAGAGAGCCCAGTGGATGATTTGTGTGACACTCATGGTTGACACACAGTATTTTATATTCTTGCTGCAGGCCTTAAAAAAACAAAACAAGGCGCCCCATATGTATTACTGACCATCAGGCTCCCTTGCTGGTCCAGTGGCTTATATGTCACTGACCCAGACCAAGAATGCAAACTAGGAGTTTGGGCTTTACTATCATGACTTGACCTGGTGCAGAAGAGCTAATACTTCCTTATTAAAACAGTGACATCAAAGTGGATGGGAAATTTCTTCCCTATAATCTTGTGTGCCTACTGCCTTTAACCACTTAACAACCACCCTATAGCCGAATGACGGCTACAGGGCGGTTTCTTAACTCTGGGAGGCCGTCATATGACGTCCTCCCAGAATTCCGCTTTCGCGCCCCCTGGGGCGCACACTCAAGAGCATCCGTGACCGCCGGGTCCACAGGACCCGGCGCATCATGGATCACGGTAAACGGCCGCTCATAGCGGCTGTTTACCACGTGATCGCTCCGTCAAATGACGGAGTGATCACTTGTAAACAAACCGGCGTCATGTTAAGACGCCGGTTCCTCCCTCCCCCTCTCTGTACCGATCGGAACAGCGGAGGGGGAAGAGATCGGTGTCAGCAGCGATGTGGGCTGCATCTGCAGTGCCCACATCACTGCTCACCAAAAATTAACCCCTCAATTCCCTGCCAATACTCTGCAATACCCTGCCATTACCCTGCATTACCCTGCAATACCCTGCAATACCCTGCAATACCCTGCAATACCCTGCAATACCCTGCAATACTCTGCAACACTCTGCAACACTCTGCAACACTCTGCAACACTCTGCAATGCTCTGCAACACCCACCAATACCCTGCAACACTGCAATGCTCTGCAACACCCACCAATACCCTGCAACACTCTGCAATGCTCTGCAACACCAGCCAACATCCTGCAATGCTCTGCAACGCAATACTCTGCAACGCCATACTCTGAGATACCCAGCCATAGTCGGTGATACCCTGCAATACCCAGCCATAGACACCCCCCCTCCCGCTGCCCTCCGGTGCTTCTACCGACTCGCCAATACGATCAAATCCAGAATCTTTTTTTTTTTTTTTTTTTCAGGCTTCCCAGCTTAGAGGTGAGATGCAGGGTCTTATTGACCCCATATCTCACTGTAAAGAGGACCTGTCATGCCATATTCCTATTACAAGGGATAAAAAGGTAGTGGTGCGCGGTACTATGGTGAAGAATCTAATTAAAACAGGTTTAATATATTCAATAGGTATTCAAAAGATTAGATGATAAATGTAATATCGTCTCCACTACAGGTAATAAATGGAACGTAGAAAAAGAAAAGACAATATATATATATAAAAAATATATATATGTATATATAGTGAGGGACCCTCACTCCTATGCGTAGTAGTATTTTGAGTGGTAAACAAATGGATAAGAAAAACAATTAATGATGAATAAGACTGGTGGTCCCAATGGGATTTTATAGGTAGCAGAGTTGCATAAAGTGGCAGTGCTGAATATAAAGAAGGTCCGTAATAATAACTACTACTGCATTTGTTTCAGTGACTAAAATACTATACATAAAGTAGTGGACGAAATAAAAGATATATAAAGTGAATCACCGTGCGATTTGTTAAAAATGACAAAAAACGCATACAAAGTGCTAGTGCTGAACAATAAATAGATCTGAAAAGAAAATCTGCTAAATCAAAGTATATGTGTAACAGTGTACAAAAGTAATCATTAGCTGGATAAGGCAAAAGATATAAGTAATGCTTGCCTTGTGACTAAAGAAATCGCATATGGTGTTAAAGCCAAGGGAGGGTTAAGCAGAGTGACTCTGTGCGGGTGTCTTTATACCATAGACTTAAATATCGGTGCAGTGCACTAAATTGAATCATAAGATCAAAGAAAATAAATCAAATTGTTGAATCAAAACAAAAACGCATAAACGATCCAAGTGTTGGTGAGAGGGAAACAACCCTCTGGGAATAATCCAAAACAGAAGAAAAAAGGTGCACAGTGTTTGAAGCTATAAAAAAATATATAAAAAACAACAATTGAACAGTAATCCTAGTTAAAAATGTCCATTCAGCTGGTGCAACAACAGGTGGCGAATAGCCCAAAATCGCATGTAACAAGACAGTCGCCTGCAGTGCTGGTGCTTAAAATATATGTGCACTATAAGGTAGAGATTTAAACGGTGATGATGGTGATGGTAGATATCTCCCACGTGGTCCTGTGAAATCAGAATATGGGTGTCCCCTTACCTTACAGCTGTAAGGTAACAGCATATGGTATATGTATCCTCAGGGTTCCTGGTGGACCTTATCCCTCGAGGTCCTATTCACGTGTCCCCGGGTCCTGGCGTCTCCTGCCTACTGTGCCGTATTGGGCTCTTTAAGTGGTCCCTCAGCGGTACTTTAGCGTGGGGGGGGGGAATTGGTGGTGTACCTCGGCGGTTTTATGCAAGGGGTTAAACAGATAAGGAGGAAGGGAGCCCCATAGTGTAGTATTTTTCAACAGTATTGAAATTTATTTATAAAAACAGCTTTGGTACTCACAAACAGACAAAGTTTTTGTATGGTGTATAAACGAGCCTCGAGCTCGATTGCGTCACTTCCGGTAGCGTCCCGACGCGTGTTCGTCACGGTCCCGTGACTTCATCAGGGGAGTCTAGTGCTCAGGGAAGTGTCTTTAAATAGAGCCATTAATTGCTTATTTGGCGGCCATTTTGGGGAAGACCCGGAAGTATCCCGGCAGCCATTTTGCGGTGTATCAGGTCGCCGGAAGTATGCGGACGGCCATTTTTTTGGTGATCACACCGGGTTTGTTGTATTGTTAGCCGGAAATAAACATGTGGCCATTGTTTTGGAGGTATCTCAGACGGATTTGCATATGGATATCACCTCCCGACTTAAGCAACATATTCACACGTAGAGAAGGGAGAGGCAAGCGGGGTTAATCAGAATATGCAAACCGAATGAGTTATATGGCCTTGTGATGGAAATACTTAATTCTCTGTTTGAAAATAAAACTAGTTAACGAAGATCTGAATAAATTGGATAATGGTAACCATAATAATAAGTCTAGGACTCTGTAAAACGAGGCACTAATGGTTAATTGTATATGCAGTGGAAAATGGGGAAATATCCAACTGATATATAAAATTGTATACTGGAATAATCTATCTAAAAAAAATACTATTTAATTGTATATTTATTTACATATATTAAAAATTACTATTTAATTATATATTTAATTCATATGGAGAAGAGAATGACAATAGTAAAATAAACAAATTTGAATAATAAGTGGTAAGATCTTACTGATAAGCAAAGTTAATATAGCAAGAATAAAACATTTTTTTTAAATTTAAAATTAATTAAAAATTCATAATTCATTATTCATTTATATATGGATGGGCTCACACATATGTATGCACCGTTGTATGGATTTTTGGTATTTGTGTTTAAAATACTCTGAATATGTCTGAATATGTTTGAATAACCCCGCTCTAAACGTCATTTCCGGGAGCAATGGGGATGTTTTTTCCCCTCGTTTTTTCGTTCTCCCCCTTTTTTCTCCTTATTTTTAATATATTGTATCCGATATATTTTTTATATACTGATTTTTTATACTAATGAATTTTTTATTAATTTTAAATTTAAATTTTTTTTTTTATTCTTGCTATATTAACTTTGCTTATCAGTACGATCTTACCACTTATTATTCAAATTTGTTTATTTTACTATTGTCATTCTCTTCTCCATATGAATTAAATATATAATTAAATAGTAATTTTTAATATATGTAAATAAATATACAATTAAATAGTATTTTTTTTAGATAGATTATTCCAGTATACAATTTTATATATCAGTTGGATATTTCCCCATTTTCCACTGCATATACAATTAACCATTAGTGCCTCGTTTTACAGAGTCCTAGACTTATTATTATGGTTACCATTATCCAATTTATTAAGATCTTCGTTAACTAGTTTTATTTTCAAACAGAGAATTAAGTATTTCCATCACAAGGCCATATAACTCATTCGGTTTGCATATTCTGATTAACCCCGCCTGCCTCTCCCTTCTCTACGTGTGAATATGTTGCTTAAGTCGGGCGGTGATATCCATATGCAAATCCGTCTGAGATACCTCCAAAACAATGGCCACATGTTTATTTCCGGCTAACAATACAACAAACCCGGTGTAACCACCAAAAAAAATGGCCGCCCGCATACTTCCGGCGACCTGATACACCGCAAAATGGCCGCCGGGATACTTCCGGGTCTTCCCCAAAATGGCCGCCAAATAAGCAATTAATGGCTCTATTTAAAGACACTTCCCTGAGCACTAGACATCCCCTGATGAAGTCACGTGACCGTGACGAACACGCGTCGGGACGCTACCGGAAGTGACGCAATCGAGCTCGAGGCTCGTTTATACACCATACAAAAACTTTGTCTGTTTGTGAGTACCAAAGCTGTTTTTATAAATAAATTTCAATACTGTTGAAAAATACTACACTATGGGGCTCCCTTCCTCCTTATCTGTTTAACCCCTTGCATAAAACCGCCGAGGTACACCACCAATTCCCCCCCCCCACGCTGAAGTACCGCTGAGGGACCACTTAAAGAGCCCAATACGGCACAGTAGGCAGGAGACGCCAGGACCCGGGGACACGTGAATAGGACCTCGAGGGATAAGGACCACCAGGAACCCTGAGGATACATATACCATATGCTGTTACCTTACAGCTGTAAGGTAAGGGGACACCCATATTCTGATTTCACAGGACCACGTGGGAGATATCTACCATCACCATCATCACCGTTTAAATCTCTACCTTATAGTGCACATATATTTTAAGCACCAGCACTGCAGGCGACTGTCTTGTTACATGCGATTTTGGGCTATTCGCCACCTGTTGTTGCACAAGCTGAATGGACATTTTTAACTAGGATTACTGTTCAATTGTTGTTTTTTATATATTTTTTTATAGCTTCAAACACTGTGCACCTTTTTTCTTCTGTTTTGGATTATTCCCAGAGGGTTGTTTCCCTCTCACCAACACTTGGATCGTTTATGCGTTTTTGTTTTGATTCAACAATTTGATTTATTTTCTTTGATCTTATGATTCAATTTAGTGCACTGCACCGATATTTAAGTCTATGGTATAAAGACACCCGCACAGAGTCACTCTGCTTAACCCTCCCTTGGCTTTAACACCATATGCGATTTCTTTAGTCACAAGGCAAGCATTACTTATATCTTTTGCCTTATCCAGCTAATGATTACTTTTGTACACTGTTACACATATACCTTGATTTAGCAGATTCTCTTTTCAGATCTATTTATTGTTCAGCACTAGCACTTTGTATGCGTTTTTTGTCATTTTTAACAAATCGCACGGTGATTCACTTTATATATCTTTTATTTCGTCCACTACTTTATGTATAGTATTTTAGTCACTGAAACAAATGCAGTAGTAGTTATTATTACGGACCTTCTTTTTATTCAGCACTGCCACTTTATGCAATTCTGCTACCTATAAAATCGCATTGGGACCACCAGTCTTATTCATCATTAATTGTTTTTCTTATCCATTTGTTTACCACTCAAAATACTACTACGCATAGGAGTGAGGGTCCCTCACTATATATACATATATATATTTTTTATATATAAATATATTGTCTTTTCTTTTTCTACGTTCCATTTATTACCTGTAGTGGAGACGATATTACATTTATCATCTAATCTTTTGAACACCTATTGAATATATTAAACCTGTTTTAACTAGATTCTTCACCATAGTACCGTGCACCACTACCTTTTTACCTTTTGTCTTCTCCAATTGGGGTTCAAGTACCCCATTTCAGTGTGTGCAGCGGTGCAACAATTAGATTACTCTTTGATTAGGCGCAGGAATACTCTCTTTTATACTATTACAAGGGATGTTTACATTCCTTGTAATAGGAATAAAAGTGATCAAAAAATTTATTTTTGGGGAAAAAAATGTCAAACTAAAATAAATAAAGTAAAATGAACAATACATTTTTTTTTTTAAAGCGCCCCTGTCCCCATGTGCTCGCATGCAGAAGCGAACGCATACGTAAGTCCCGCCCACATATGAAAACGGTGTTCAAACCACACATGTGAGGTATCGCTGCGAACGTTAGAGTGAGAGCAATAATTCTAGCCCTAGACCTCCTCTATAACTCAAAACATATAACCAGTAAAAAAAAATGAAATCGTCGCCTATGGGGATTTTTAAGTAGCGAAGTTTGGCGCCATTCCACGAGCGTGTGCAATTTTGAAGAGTGACATGTTAGGTATCTATTTACTCAGCGTAACTTCATCTTTCACATTATGCAAAAATTGGGCTAACTTTACTGTGTTTTTTTTTTTAAGCACAAAACTGTTTTTTTCCAAAAAAAAGCATTCGAAAAATTGCTGCACAAATACCGTGCGAGATAAAAAGTTGCAACGACCACCATTGTATTCTCCAGGGTGTTTGCTAAAAAAACATATATAATGTTTTGGGATTCTATGTAATTTTCTAGCAAATAAATGATGATTTTTACATGTAGGAGAGAAATGTCAGAATTGTCCTGGGTGCTCCAGAACGCCTGATGGCGCTCCCTGCATGTTGGGCCTCTGTATGTGGCCACACTGTGTAAAAGTCTCACACATGTGGTATCGCCGTACTCGGGAGTAATAGCAGAATGTGTTTTGGGGTGTAATTTGTGGTATACATATGCTGTGTGTGAGAAATAAACTGATAATATGACAATTTTGTGAAAAAAAAAAAAAGTAAAAATAATCTTGATTTTGCAAAGAATTGTGGGAAAAAATTACAACTTCTAAAAACTCATCATGCCTCTTACTAAATACCTTGGAATGTCTTCTTTCCAAAAAGGGGTCATTTGGGGGGTATTTGTACTTTTCTGGCATGTTAGGGTCTCAAGAATTGAAATAGGCCGTCAGTACTTTAGGTGTGATCAATTTTCAGATATTGGCACCATAGCTTGTGGACTCTATAACTTTCACAAAGACCAAATAATATCCACCAATTTGTACTAATTTTTACCAAAGATATGTAGTAGTATAAATTTTGGCCAAAATTTATGAAGAAAAAATTACTAATCTGCTAAATTTTATAACAGAAACAAAGAAAAATTCATTTTTTTTACTGAATTTTCTGTATTTTTTCTTTTAATAGCACAAAAAATAAAAAACCGAGCTGTGATTAAATACCACCAAATGAAATCTCAATTTGTGTGAAAAAAAGGACAAAAATTTCATATAGGTCCAGTGTTGCATGACTTAGTAATTGTCATTCAAAATGTGAGAGCACCGAAAGCTGAAAATTGGTCTGGTTATTAAGGGTGTTTAAGTGCCCAGTGGTCAAGTGGTTAAAAGAAGTGGGATTCCCATTGGGCCCACATAATTCTAACTAGAGGCCTAGCAAGTGGATTAGTAAAGGTTCCAAAGGATCCCTTTAGCAATTTACATAAGAACAGATAATTTTAGCTGAACAAATTGCTAATCCATGATAAACATCTGCTCACCATTGATCCTCCCAATTTGGTGGAAATGTCGATTCAGGCAAACTGATACTTTCTCCATTAATCCCCACTCATCCCATTTATAAAACATAGAAGAATTATAAATATCACTTATAACATGAGCCCCTTCCCGACCTGCCGCCACAGTCATACCACGGCAGGTTGGCTCCCTTGGGCGAACCATCGTAGCTATACATTGGCTAGCCTTTTGACCACTATGGGGCACACCATGACGCAGGAGCCAATGCTAAACAGACAGATGTCCAAGCTGTCAGGGGTGAGGAGAGTGATCTGTTGTTCATACTAAGTATGAACGATTGGTCTCCTCACCCAGGCAGTCCAATCCCACCACAGTTAGAATCATTCCCTAGATAACACAGTTAACTCCTTGATCATTTACACAGTAATGAGTGAATTTTTATAGCACTGATCGCTGTGTAAATTTCAATGGTCCCAAAAATGTGTCAAAAGTGTTCGATCTGTCCGCCATAATGCTGCAGTACTGATAAAAATCACTGATCACCGCCATTACTAGTAAAAAAAAAAAAATAATAATAAAAAATGCCATAAATATTTCCACTATTTTGTAGACGCTATAACTTTTGCACAAACCAATCAATATACACTTATTGCACTTTTTATTAGCAAAAATATGTAGAAGAATACATATCGGCCTAAACTGTGGAAAAATTGGGGGTATTTATTATACCAAAAAATACAAAATATCGTTTTTTTCAAAATTGTCGCTATCTTTTTGTTTATAGCGCAAAAAATAAAAACTGCAGAGATTATCAAATACCACCAAAAGAAAGCTCTATTTGTGGGGAAAAATATCACATACATTTTGTTTGGGTACAACGTTGCACGACCGCGCAATTTTCAGTTAAAGCGATGCAGTGCCGTATCGCATAAAATGGCCTGGTCATTGAGGGCTGAAGTGGTTAAAGTGATTGTAACCCTATAAAAAAAAAAAAATTCTGTTCCTCGCTAGTTAACCACTTGCCGCCCGCCCTATTACAAATTGACGGCGGCAAAGTGGTTTCATTATCCTAACCGGACGTCATATGACGTGATTAGGATAATGAGCCGCTGCGCGCCCCCGGGGGCGCGCATCGCGGCGATCGTTGTTGCGGGGTGTCAGTCTGACACCCGGCAACTACGATCTCGGTAAAGAGTCTCCGACGGAGACTCTTTACCATGTGATCAGCCGTGTCCAATCACGGCTGATCACAGTGTAAATGGGAAGAGCCGGTGATCGGCTTTCCCTCACTCGCGTCTGTCAGACGCGAGTAGAGGAGAGCCGATCGGCTGCTCCTCTGACAGGGGGGGTCTGTGCTGATCGATTATCAGCACAGCCCCCCCGAGGATGCCCACACTGGACCACCAGGGACACCACTAGACCACCAGGGAAAAGGTAATAAAAATCCATAATCCTCCCTAGACCACCAGGGTGCCAGTCAGCACAATGGGTGCCAATCAGTGCCCATAATGGATGCCAATCAGTGGCCACAATGGGCATCACTGATTGGCATGCATTATTGTTTGGCACTGATTGGCATCCATTACTATAACACCGATGCCGCCTATGAGTGCCCACCTGTGCCGCCTATGAGTGCCCACCTGTGCCGCCTGAGTGCCCACCTGTGCCGCCTATGAGTGCCCACCTGTGCCGCCTATCCATGCCCACCTGTGCTGCCTATCCATGCCCACCTGTGCCGCCTATCTATGCCCACCTGTGCCGCCTATCTATGCCCACATGTGCCGCCTATCCATGCCCACCTGTGCCGCCTATCCATGCCCATCCGTGCCGCCCATCCGTGCCAGCTATCAGTGCCAATTTGTGCCACCTATCAGTGTCCGTCCGTGTCGCCCATCCGTGTCGCCCATCCGTGTCGCTCATCAGTGCCGCCTATCAGTGCCACTTCATTGGTGCCACATTGGTGCCCATCAGTGCCACCTTATCAGTGCCCATCAGTGTAGCCCCATCAGTGCCCATCAGTGAAGGAGAAAACATACTTATTTACAAAGTTTTGAAACTGAAACAAAAAAAAACATTTTTTTTTTCAAAATTTTCAGTATTTTTTTATTTGTAGCGCAAAAAATAAAAACCGTAGAGGTGATCAAATACCACCAAAAGAAAGCTCTATTTGTGGGAAAAAAATGATAAAAATTTCATTTGGGTACAGTGTAGCATGACCGCGCAATTGTCATTCAAAGTGCGACAGCGCTGAAAGCTCAAAATTGGTCTGGGCAGGAAGGTGTTTAAGTGCCCTGTATTGAAGTGGTTAAACAGCATAGTGCTTATGCAGTCTAATCTTTTCCTTGCTTTCCTGTAAAAAAAAAACCTGGTTTATCTTGCCTGTTCCTGTGTCCCTCTAGGTGAACTGACCACAGTAATCATAGCTGCTGATCCATGATGATGTGGTCAGTTTATGTGCCTCAGTCATCCCGCTGTGTTAGAGTCTCTCCTCTATCCCGTGCCTGTCAGTTCCTAGTGTGTGATCGATCTCCTTCCTGCCCTGCCCTCCTGCTGCTATTAGTAGCTGACAGTAAAGTCAGAGAGTAGGATTACTGCCAGCCCTCTGTTCTAATAAGGTATACTACACAGTGTAAATTTTTTTTATTTTTAAATGATGACACTAAATACCGTATTTCAGATCACCTTTGTGCTGTCATTTGACCTCCCACTGTTCTCCTCCCCTGATCTAAGGATTACAGTGGCAGCGGACAGCACAGTGGTCACGTGACCTCCCGGCAGATGCCTGAGGGGAATCTCAGCCACTCCCGCTGTAGCCCTAATGCCTTGTACACGCGGTCGGAAATTCCGAGGAAAAGTTCAGATCGGATTATATTGTCGGTAAGGCCAATCGTGTGTGGGCTCTATCGGACTTTTTCCGTCTGAAAAAATTTGAGAGCAGGGTATAAAATTTTCAGACAAAAAATCCAATCAGACTTTTTCCAATTTTTTGTAGAGAATTCCGATAGGACAAAGTGGCACGTATGCTCAGATGAAATTATGAGACCAAAGCTATTGGTTACTTGCCTCTACGTAGTCCCGTTGTACGCAATGAACGTCACCTCATTCCGAGCGATCAGATTTTCCATCAACTTTGTCTGACTGTGTGTATGCAACACCAGTTTCGGAAAAAATCTGAAGCATTTTGTGGTCGAATGTCCGACCGTGTGAACAGTGCATTCGATTTTGGGAGGAGCGAGGCGGGAGGTCAAGTGACCCCTCAGAGGTGATCTGAAATAACATATTTAGCGGCATCATTTAAAAAAAACATTTACACTGTGTAGTATACCTTATTAGAGGGTTCTGGCAGTAATCCTACTCTCTGACTTTACAACCACTTTAAGCAGAATTAATGGCAAGAAACAAACAAATGGGAGCAAGCATGCTTATAATTGATTGCAGAGATTTACAAACAGTCAATGCAAAAGTTTAGGCTTGTTCCCATAGAAAGGGGTGTTTCACTACTTATAAGCCACAGTAAAATGTTTAATCACCCTGTCAATCTTAGTGAAAGATCTCCCGATCTATGGGCAGCCTTCGCCTTCCTTAATCTAAAATGAACAGCAAAATAAAAATCGGCTGTGTACAATATTATATGTAAAATATAATATCAAATACCTCAATCTTTAAATACTCTGAACCATATTTGTAAAAAGGTATAGTATAGTGATTTGCATTTATTGGTAGTAATGATGAGTGAAAACTTGGTGTATACATACTGCTGTTTTATAAAGAAACCTCTGAGCAGACTCCCTGGCGTACTGAACTGATAAATTGTCTGAGTGGTCTACTGGAACAGATACAACTAAAGTGGAATACACATGAGTGTGTATGTATGAAGACAGCATGAAAGAGATCAGTGCTACAGATACCTGAACTGTCATATGCAGTTTGTGATCTTGAGGTCTTCGAGATATTTTCTGATGCTTGCATCTTGTTTTATATTTCTATTGATTGACAGATACTTCTGCAGACATAATAAATGTGTGCAGCATTAACCTCAAATGATTTGCCATGTTTTAAAACCTACTCTTTTCCCTTTACAAAAGGGCAACCTACCTTCCTTTTTCTAAGTCAAAAACATAACACATGTTGCAAATTAAGCAGGAAATCACTAAAAAAGTGTGTCAGATAAATTTACTGTAAAGAACAGAAGGTCAGTTGCACCTCCAGTCTTCTATTCTTAAGAATGTGTTCTACTCAGTTAAAATACAGCAACCCGTGGGTCTACTGGAGACCTTTATTAAGGTTACTAATAGGAAGGTATGTTGTTCATCTTAAAAAGAGGATGACAGAGATAACCTTACTCTCTCCATGAGCTTTAGAATCCTTAGTTTTAGCAAGCTTTACTCTCCAATAACTAAGGTCCAGTAATGAGTATGTTACATAACTGGCTGGTTCTATGGTAGCATGATACCATATACTTTTCTGACAATTTATTTGTTAAAGGCACACAGAGAAGAGCAAATATCAGTGGAAGAGAGGTTAAGACAGAAGACCAAGGGGGAAAAATTGTAAAAGAGACACCATGAAATTTTTACTTAAATGAAATGGCAACTATACATGATCAACACCACCAGTTTTGCACCTGATTTGGAGCAACGTTAGGCTTGTTTACCATGCAATGTATATTTAAGACATAGGGATTTGTTCATTAAAAAAAAAAAAAACATCTGCCAGCCATCACGAAATCTGACTGTACTTTGATTATTCTTTACATTTTCTATAATTGTTAGCACCATTTCGTGGCCATAATGCAGTATTTTTCCTGATTGGGGTTCCAGAAAAAAAAAAAACACATTATGGCCACTAAAGCTGACAACCATAGGAAATTAATGTATAGCAAACTCTGTTTCCTCTATCTTTTACTTGTATGGTCACCATGGCTATGTATCAGTGATTGTTAAAAATGGTTACCATATATGCCTGCTAAAACTTTACAGCAGTACAGTTAAACCTTGGATTGCGAGCATAATTAGTTCCAGAAACATGCTTGTAATCCAAAGCACTTGTATATCAAAGCGAATTTCCCCATAAGAAATAATGGAAACTCAGATGATTCATTCCACAACCATTTATTCATAGGTCCTTCAGTTTATAGTTCATATAAAAAGATCACAGCAATGTGACAGGTTGTGTAACCATAAAATGTTCATTTACAAATGGCAGTCTCCACAAGGGGATTAGAAGCAAAATCCAGCAGGAGCTACAGGGTATAAAAGAGAAGAGAGGTGCCTTTAAGTGTAGTAATATGGTTACAATTAATAAAGGTCCAACATTTAGCAACTCGCATGGTTGATGATTAAAACTGGCACATCTAAGTATGCAGGCGTCTGGGGTAAAGCTGTCCACATAGATCATCCTCCGCACCGCCGACTCTCACCGCTGTCAATCTGCAATAGTGACAGAGAAGACTACCTTGCAGTAGAGCGATCTGAAAGCGAGGTTTGAAGAGCTTGCGGAGCGCAGCGTGGAAGGGATGACGTCAATGGCGGTGTGGACAATGATTTATGTGGACAGCTTTACCCCAGATGCCTGCATACTTAGAAATGCCTGTTTTAATCATAAACCATGTGAGTTTCTAAATGTTGCACCTTCATTAAGTGTAACCATATTGCCACACTTAGAGGCGCCTCTCATCTCTTTTCTAATCAGTTGTGACTTGACGCTAATTGTATATAAAGACATTGCTTGTATATCAAGCCAAAATGTATGAAAAAATATTTCTGGTCTTGCAAAACGCTCTCAACCCAAGGTTTTACAGTATATTTAGCATACATACATACTAGAAAATCATCACTATATGTAAGGGGTTTTCAAACGTTCTAAACACTGTCCTTAAAGCATTTGTTAACCCCCCCAAAAAAGCATTTTATACAGCACAGTGCTTGTACTGTGTCATTTGGCCCCCTGTATAACCTGTAATACCTGGATGACTCTCGTATGGAGCAGAGAAGTACTAGCGCCTCTATTCCTTCTGGTGAACTGGCAAGCACCAGTGGCCTAGTACACCCTGGTCGTAGTAAAACCAGCACTCCAGTAACACGTGGTGATGTGGCGAGTCCCATAAGTGCAGTTCAAGCTGGTGAGGTGGCAAACACAAGTAGTGTCCTGCTGCCACCAAGAAGACAAAGACAGGCCCGTCGAGCCCATAGTGCCCTTCCTGCAGAATTCGCCAATCCTACTTGGGAACCCACCACTTCTGCAGCACCCGTACTTCCCCCATTCACTGGCCAACTCGGCATTCAGGTGGAAACAGTTAATTTTACATCACTTGATTTTTATTTGCTGTTTTTCACCGAAGATCTCTATAGATCTATTGTGGACTAAAGCAAATTGTACCCTGGTCAACACATCGCCACTATTCCTCAGTCCTCCCTTGGCAGAGATTGGGAACCAATTACGGTTTCCAAATGTAAGACCATTCTGGGCCTATCTCTCTTCATGAGCATAACCAAAGAGAGTGAGTTGCGGTCATACTGACCTAATTCACCATATGCCCGTGTTCTCTGCTTCCATGGCCAGGGTATGATACAAGCAGATCTTGCGGTTCATGCACTTCAACAACAATGAACTCTGTCGTCCTCGTGGAAACCCTGGATATGATCAGCTCTACAAGATTCAGCCCCTCGTAAACCACTTCAACCAACGTTTTGCAGACTGGCTTATTCCCCATCAAGTTATCTGCGTTGAGGAGTCCCTGATTACATTTTCTGGCTGCTTGTCATTCAAACAGTATCTTCCCAGGAAGTGTGCCAAATACAGGGTCAAGATGTATAAGCTCTGTGACAGGGCCACAGGCTATACATGTAGTTTTATGGTTTACAAGGGAAGAGATAGTCATGTAGAGCCGACAAACTACCCTGACTACATAGGAACCGCTGGCAAGATTGTGTGGGACTTGGTGTCACCCTTATTCGGAAAGGGGTATCACTTGTACGTGGACAATTATTACACGAGCATGCCACTTTTTAGTCACTTGTTTGATCATCAGATTGGAGCATGTGGCACCGTGCGATCTAATCGCCAGGGCTTTCCCCAGCGGCTTGTAGATTCACGTCTTAGGCTGGGGAAGAGAGCCTGCTTGAAGTGTAATAACTTGCTCGCTATGAAGTGGAGGGATAATAAGAATGTTTTCGTTCTTCCCTCCCTTCATGCAGACACGACGGTTAAAATTACTACGGCAATTGGTGTTGTGGAGAAAACCCTCTGTGTCCACGAATATAACCAAAATATGGGAGGGGTGGACCTCAATGACCAGTTGTTGGCGACGTACCTAGTTGCCCGTAAGGCCAGACGCTGGTACAAGAAAGTGTCTATTTATTTATTTCAATTGGCTTTGCTGAATGCTCATGTGCTATACAGAGCTTCAGGACGGACTGGATCCTTCCTTAAATTCCAGGAAGAGATCGTTAGAGCCCTTCTGTTTCCAGATGGTGCTCTACCTCACTTTCCCAATCCAAATGCAGTAAGCCGGCTGCATGAGAGACAATTAATTTTCTTTATGTCCTCCCGAGTACCCCTACCGAACGAGCCACCCAAAGAAAATGTTGTGTCTGTAGAAAGCGCGGATATAAGCGTGACACCTGTTATTATTATGCTGGATTCAGACCTATGCAGTTTTTGTGCTTTTTGCATTTTGCAGATTTGCACCACAGTCCATTTAAAATGGTTTCCTATGGAACACGTTCTGTAGTGCAAATCTGCAAAATGCAAAAAGCACTAAAAATGCATAGGTGTGAATACAGTCTTATACTGACTGTAATATGCAGAGATACCCCTGCATATTACAATGACCTATACACACTATACACATGCTGACCATCAAATGAAGTACCTCTGAATATTCTGCATATTGCAGTGCCCACTTGCTGATATGCATTTACATAGTATGCTTTTTCACAACCAAAAGACATCTGTATATTGCAATACCTATTTGTTAAAATACTTCTATGTACTATGCTGACCACTGGGAGAAATACGTCTGCATATTATTTTGAACGGGTATTTATGTATACTACAATATTTGCTGAGAAAAACTAATACAAAAAAGGCTGACCATCAAAGAGAATACTTTTGTATAATACAATGTCCACAGGGAAAAAGTTTTCTACATACTATAATAAACGCTAAGAAACGTTAATCTGTATATTACAATGACCACAGGAGGAAGTCCTATGCTTCTGGTGCTATCCACCAGAAAATGTATCTTTATATAGGACAATGACCACTGAGAAAAAGGCTTCTACAGATTATGGCAAAATCGAAGGGAAGTACCTCTGTATTATACACATTCAGAAAAGACCTCTACGTGTTATGCCTACAGGGTCTGCATTTTACAAAACTCAAAGTTTTTAACTTTAGTACTGTACCTATCAGCAGATACATCAAAAAGCTGTATAAATTCATGCGTCTGTATTATTCTTTTTTCTGGTGAACCACAGGGCAACAGCCTAAAATATGAAATTATTCTACTCCTGTAACACCAAAAAACTAGTAAGAATATGATGTTCCCTAGAGTTCTCTCTAACCTTTCAGTTATGTCCAGAGATGGCAGCACATTTTAAAACTTGCTGGTGTGTATCACTCAAGGGCTCCCTTATCAATTCACATTTACCATTAATAAATATTTGTACATCTTACTGTGTTAACGTCAAGGCACTTAAGATATCATTATATGCTTCAATCAGATGGGTACAAGCGAAAACATGTTCCCTAATTATTTATTAATTTTGTTTAAAATGAACAGTCTCCTTGTAGATTCTCTGAGCTCTGTAATGCTGACAAAACGACCTGTCAGAAAGCATATAATTCCAGCCCTTTAGCACTACTGCCATAAATCCAATTAGACATGGAAAGAATTTAGCCCATATATGTCTTTAATAGCAACAAATCCCAGCTGCATAAAGCAAGGTTTATCTTACAGTACGAAGATTGATTTTTTTTACCTTGGAGAATGTCTGCTACTTGAGGAACCTCTGCATACTTGCATCATGAAAAATGACAGTCGACAGCAAGATAAAACTGATAGCTTCAGCCTATACATGCTGAAAACTGATTGATAATGCCATTCAATAAAAGTGCAAGAGATAAAATGGTAAAGCATAAATATGCATACTTTTTCAGTATATGAAATCAGTTTCTCTGCAATGTCAACAAAATGTGGTCATCTATGGGAAAAGACATAGGGGTTGATTTACTAAAACTGGAGAGGACAAAATCTGGTGCAACTCTACATGGTAGCCAATCAGCTTCTAACTTCAGCTTGCTCAATTAAGCTTTTACAAAAAAACTGAAAGCTGATTGGTTTCTATGCAGAGGTGCACCAGATGTTATACCCTCCAATTTTAGTCAATCAACCTCATATAGTCTAATGCCGCGTACACACGACCAGACTTTTCAAAAGACTTGGTCCGGCGGACAATCCGACGGACTTTGCAGCTGAGGTCCGCCAGACTTTCAAACAAACAGACCTGGCCACACACGATCGCTCTAAAAGTCTGACGGATTCGAACGTGATGACGTAGAATAAGGAAGTTCATAGCCAGTAGCCAATAGCTGCCCTAACGTCGGTTTTAGTCCATCAGACTAGCACACAGACGAACGGATTGTCTGGTAAAAGCAGAGTCCGACGGACAAATTTGAAGCCAGTCTTATTTCTAGGTCCGCCGGACTTTTGGGAAGAAAAAGTCCGCTGGAGCCCACACGCGATCGAATTGTCCTACGTACTCTGGTCCGCCGGAAAGTCTGATCGCGTGTACGCGGAATTAGTATAGTCAGAACCCTTAAACAATGTTCAGTAACTACATATCTAAAAATTATTTATTATTACAACCCCCTTTTATTTTAAATGGCAAGCATTTGTTTGTTTTGAGGGGCTCAAATAAATAGATGAAGTATGCCAGTGATGGCGAACCTTGGCACCCCAGATGTTTTGGAACCACATTTGCCATGATGCTCTGGCACTCTGCAGTGTAGAGGAGCATCATGGGAAATGTAGTTCCAAAACATCTGGGGTGCCAAGGTTCGCTATCACTGAACTATGCAATGGGATCATAGTATAATGATAATCCATTTTCTCACCAACGTGCTATATCTGGATGTTCTGCCACCGCCTCATGAGGAAAACACACATACTGTATATGGCTGATTGCTGTCTACTGTTTTTATCTTTTCAAAAAGACTTTCTACAAAAAAGATTTATTGCATTTAATTTCAATGTAATTGAGGATCATCACAAAGTGCTATATCAAAAAAAAAAAGTCAGTTGGAAATGGACATGTATGTGAGCCTATTGCAGGATTTGGAAAACTGTGGCAAATGGTACAGTTTCGCGAGATGGCAACATATTGCAATACTAAAGAAGGTAATCATGGCACAATAGAGGTAACAGGATGCATTCATAAGCTGGTGTTCTGCCGTTCCTATAGCTTCTACAGAAAAACTGTGTACATATAAAAATGGCAAAACTTTCAATAATGCATTTATGGGTCTGTACCTAGGTCAGCATGGTTGAAATAGGAAGAACCTTGACAAAAACTTCTGGTGACCATCTGCTTTTTTTATTTTCACTGGTTACTTTATCCCATCTCAGGACATGAAAAAGAATTATAGGAGGAAAGGATGCACGGCTGTGGAACATGAATCTCAAGACCCTCTATAGATCAGGCAACAGAAATCTATTTGCCCTTCTTCTCCACTATTGGACTATACAACTAAATAGAAGAAAAAAAAAATTGGTATTTTAGAATTTATATAAATAATCACATGACCAAAGAGGTTGAGACTGCCCTAAAGGACATCACCATTCAAAGGCACCAACGCAACTTGATGTCTAAATAGAGGCGTGTGTATTAGAAAAGGTAAAGGAACTAATAGAGGTCCCAGACCCGCACAAATGAAATAAAGAAATTGACAAATCTCAATACTCAAATAAATCACAGTTAGGAGATGCACATTGTAAAGTGTAATAGAGGTGTGTGTGTGTAAGTACATTTTATATACTTTGCACCACAACATATTTTTGTAACAACTTGCCCTAAAAACGCATAAGCAGAGATGGTGACTGCTTTATAAATACCTGTGTTAAAAGGAGATCTAAAGAGGGTGACATTTGGCTTCCTAAGGCCCCTTTCATACTGCAACTACCTCTAGCCTGAAACCCCCTGGATACTAATCCATAGAGCTAGATCCTATGAAAAAATTTATATATAACCTGTGACACAATATCCAACGTATATTAACCATATTCTTTAACCATCACTCTGAGGGTGGGAGTCAATGATGTAGAAGTTATCAAACAAAATTAAGAATATAAACCATTTACAAAGGATGACCTTTACCAATGCCACATCCAAAAAATTGTTAGAAAAAAAGAAGGGGGTTACAGGGACACACCCTGCGAATCCTGGACTATAATGGCATACCATGAGACGATGATAAATTTGAATAAAAAGGATTTTTATTACAATTTTTTTTTTTTATTCAAAAGGATTTTTAAAGCATAGAACATAATAAAAAAACACGAAAATGTCATGCTTCAGTATAACATAATGAACCTTCTAACACCTTCCAGCATACTTATGATTTATAAGCTTGAGGTGTTCAGGTTACTCTTGCAGGGGTCGATGCGTTTCGCTATATTGCATAGCTTCTTCAAGACCCATAAGGTTAAGTGTTATATTCTGCATGATAGAACGTAAATACAATATTCATATGGTTCTTTCATTATAATATCAAAAAACATATTTTGTAGTTTCAATGCATAATCAGATTAGGCCATAATACACTTATGGCAAAGCATGGCGGAATGTTAGAGGCATAAAAAAACGTCTGGGGGTGGACACAGGGGCTATAGCTCCTCTCAAACAACCTGAGACTTGTAGACTAGAAATAAGCCTTAAGTGCAATAAGTGCTGCTGATCCCCTCCAGACTTATTGCAATCATTTTTTTGTCCATGTACTATTTGTAGCAGAGTCATGTAATTAGGGAGGATGGTGACAGCGACAGAACAAGACTGCACAATGAGTGTTGGCACTGCCGTTTTTCTTGAACTGCATGTGACAATACAGTACAGTTTGAAAACAGGTACAGAATGTTGCCACCTCGCAACAGGAAGTGCCCTGACTAGGTCTTTCATGACAGGTTCAGCAGGGATTTTAATAAAAAAAAAGGAGATTTCAAAATGACTTTTAAAGTGACATTAACATATAGATATTACAGTACTGTACAATATAGATTATATCTTATATTAAATTTAAGTGATTGAGTTTAAATCTTTAACCATGTGATCCCCGGAAAAGATTTACCCCCTTCATGACCAGGCCACTTTTTGCAATACGGCACTGCATTACTTTGACTATTGCACAGTCATGCAACACTCTACCCAAATAAAACGTATGTCATTTTGTTTCCACAATGGAAAATTTATTTTGGTCATATTCAATTAACACTGCGTTTTAGTAACATGTTCAATAATAAAAAAAAATCGAATTTCTTCATAAATTTAGGGCAATATGTATTCTGCTACTTTTTTTGGTAAAAAAAAAAATCCCAATAAGCGTATATGTATATTTTTTTTCAAATAACGTTTTATTGAAGTTATCAAACAGTAACTGAGAATAGCCTGAGCATTGTGACACCCAATAAGCGTATATTGATTGGTTTACGCTAACGTTATAGTGTCTACAAACTACGGGATATAAACTGGAATTTTTATTTATTTGTTTTTTATACTAGTAATAGTGGTGATCAGCGTCTTATAGCCAGACTGCAATATTATGGGGGACGATTGGACATTAACTGACTAACCAGTGACATTATTACAGTGATCAGTCTAAAAAATATGCACTGTCACTGTACTAATGACACTGGCTGGGAATAGGTTAAACATCTAAGGCGATCAAAGGCTTAATTGTGTGCCTAGCTAGTGTTTGTGTTTACTATATGTGCTGCTTTTACTAGGGGAAGAGGTGGATTTTAGTTCCTGCTTTACAGGAACACAAATTGTATCCCTTCCCCCTGTCAGAATGGAACTCTGCCTTGTTTACATAGGTAGAGCTCCGTTCTGAGACTGCCTGGTGATTAGCAGGTGCCGGCGAACATTGGGTGTCTGGCACCCACAGGTCAGCTTCTGCCGTGAGTATTCACAGCAAAAGCGGCCCACCAGCAGCAAACGTGCGCCCCCTGCAGGCAGGAGTGCAGGATCATAACGCATATTCACAGCTGTCTCCCTGTAAAACTGTTCTAAGGTGGTCTGCAAGTGGTTAAAGTAGAACCAAAGCATTTTTTTTTCCATTTACAATAGTGCAAGAGAGGGTTCTAACCTTTCTTCTTTTTTTGTCATACTGGCCATTTGTTTCCCACTGTAAGAGATTCCACCTCACTTCCTGTCCCATGGACAAAACAGAAAGTGATAGAACATCCCTCCAAAGCAAGGGAATCCCTGGTTGTCACCAAGGTCACAAGAACTCATGTCCCCATTGTAAAATTTCCCCTCTGCTCTGTTCTGGGGACAATACAAAATCTGTGATTGTCTTTCGCTTTTAGTTTTGGTGATAAAGATGAAGATGACAAATAGAAAAAAAGAATCTCCCCAACGGAGGGACAAACAGCAATATAATGGCAGGTGTTCTAATCTCTCTCCAATCTATCCAAAACTAAACAAAAAAAGTTTTAGTTTAGTTAAACTTTAAGTATGTGTGATCTTAATTAGAGAGCAACAATGATGAGCACCTTTATGTTCAGTATGCATAAAGCGCAGTGAATACTTTCAATAAATTGAACCGGGATTTTTTCTGCATGGGACTCTGTTTGCTATTTACGCAATCAAGAGAGTTTTAGGAATAATATATTGGCAGGAGGAGAATAGCAGCCCATACAGCTGAACATAAGTCTTGAATGTCTTGAAAGAAGATGAAATCATCAGTAGGACATTTATTTAATGATTGTTCATTGACATTCTGGAAATGTTCACTCCTTCTATGATGATTTTTGCACTCTGTGATGATTTTTCTTTTGTTGTGATGTGCACATTTATAACATAAAGGACAATTTTTACAAGGGTTTTGCTTAAAATAAATCATGAGTACTGTAAACACATGCCATTCAGAAAACACAGCCTGACAATAAGCTAATGGGCCCCATAAACAGCTTTATGCTCATAAAACCAGAAAGATACTTACAAACATTGGCATTGTTGGTGCCTAGGCTACATACTGTCCTAGACCTCCTGAAAAGTGCCCCAGGTCCAGTAACACCTGTGCCAAGCAGTATTGCCCTACAGTGACTGGACAGTTTTGTGCAAATAGCAGAACTCAGCAGAGCCAGTGGCACGGGAACAACCAAACCTCTCTTCTCTTATAGGTAAGAAATCAACGACTTAGCTCCCACTGACCACCAACATAAGCAGGCACATCACCACCTTAGTATATAGGGGCCCATCTTCAGTGACCAACTTTAGTAAGCGCTAAAAAAAGGAACACTACACCATTGACCAACAATGTAATATAGAACTTCATAACTCCCCAAAGGAGACACTTCAGCACCAACAATTTAAGTGGCACATCTCCATTAATCTTCAATGTAGGATGGGACATTTCCAATGATCATCAGTAGAAGTAGCCAGCAACATATAATGGGCACTTCCCCGTTGAACGCTCAGGTAAGTGGGTATGGCTTTGATCACCAATGTAGGGGGTGGTTCTAACCTCTTAAATAAGGGGCACTTCGTTGACCACCAATTTCTCCACTGACCAGCAATGTAAGGGAGCATTACACTGACCTTTTGACCCCTTTCACATCACACCGTGTTTTGCCGCAGGATTTGCGGTGCATTTCGGCCGCTAGCGGGCCGCTTTTACACCCTGCTAGCAGCCGAGAAAGGGTTAAAACTGCCAGCAATACGCCACAATAGCGGCGTTTTGCCGGCGGTATTACAGCGCTGCCCCATTGATTTCAATGGGGAGCAGCGGTTGAGGAGCGGTAAACACACCGCTCCTTCACCGCTCCAAAGAAGCTGCTGGCAGGACTTTTCCCTGATGTCCTGCCAGCGCACCGCTGTAGTGTGAAAGCCCTCAGGCTTTCACACTACAAACAATGGTGCAGCTTTTTTAGGGCTTGCAGGCGCTATTTCTAACGCTATAGTGTCTGCAAAACGTCCTGGTGTGAAAGGGGTCTTAATATAAAGGGGCATTTCTTCTCTGACCACCAATATAGAAGGATGCCAAAATATGGGAGCACTACGCTGACCACCAATCTAAGGAGACCTTCTTCACTGGCCACCAATATAAAAGGAAACTTCTCTATTGGGGGGCCTGGCACTAACCATGCTGCACAGTGCATACCTTAGGCATACTCCTGACTGCAGCACTCTAAGCTATGCTGCACATCATATATGCCTGGCAGCTGCACTTTACAAGCTGTGGCATGCAGTGTGATGATAACACACAGAGCAATGCACACACAATGGGTACAATAAGGTGAAAGAAAACACAAAAAACAACCTCTCACACAATGATCATATCAAAATACAGTGTTTTTCAGAGAAACAACCTCAAGAAAAAGGACATTGGTTTGATTAAAGTCAAGGTAAGGCACATAAATAGATTGCTTCATTCAGATGGTACAGTCCCCAAACACTGGGAAGTTTGTAACAGATAAAATATCATATGGCTGGTCAAAGGCTCAACCAGAATAATTCCCTAAGGCCCTAGACTTATAGAAAATGTGCATTTCTACAGCAAGGTTATCTAACACAATTGTGTCCTCCAAATCTCGAGTCAAAGGGCACAAATTCATTTTTTAAGGGGATTCAGCAAAGACAAGCCAAGTTTAACTACATTCTGGATACATACAATGAGCCATTGTTACTTATATGATATGAACAAAGTGATGTACACACAAATCTATTTTTTTATATAATAGCACAGTTTAACTACCTCTTTCTGATTATCCAAGATTTCAAGTCTTGCATTTACAGTCCCTTGAAAAAGTATTGAAATTTCCACATTTTTTTCATGTTACAACCAAAAACGTAAATGTATTTTATTGGGATTTTATGTGATAGACCAACACAAAGTGGCACATAATTGTGAAGTGGAAGGGAAATGATAAATAGTTTTCAACATTTATATAAATAAATATGTGAAAAGTGTGGCATGCATTTGTATTCAGCCGCCCCTTTCCTCTTTGCAATGAACTCAGGTATTATTAAGAGAAGTGCCATCTCTGGGGTTTTTGGCCAAGTTTGTCCAATGACCAAGTGACAAAGCTGAAATATAGGTTTCCAAAAAGGCCGGATATGAGAGCAGACCCACCATATATGCAATAGTGAACTCCACCCCCCCAATTCTCCGCACCCCCAGTACCGATCAGGGATTGATTGCATAATCTTATATAATGTAGGTGGACTTACCATCTTCTCAGAAGCTTAAAATTCCACTCTTGAGTTTGGCTAGCAATACCCGTCTTAAAGGTTAAGAGGAAGGATTTGTCCCTGTCTTCTTCAAAGATGGAATTTCCCAATTCCTTCTTCCAGTCTCTCGTATGAAAGGGTTATTTAGGAAAGGCATGGATTAGAAGAATATTATAAACCTCAGATATTATACAAAGATAGTTTTGGTTGTGCATACAGTGCATCCGAAAAGAATTCACAGCGCTTCACGTTGTACAGTTATTCCAAAATGGATTAAATACGTTCTGGATGCACTGTGCAAAGGCCTTCAGGTTCCTATTGAGTTGCCTCATTTTAGAGAGCTTTAAATTGAAATATCATAGTTGTGAAAAGTGAAACCACCTGCACTATTGTGGAGCTTCCACAGCAGCAATCTCAATGAGGGGTCTAAGACCTAAAGAACAAGCTACCTGCCTAATTGAGAAGGGGGAAGATTACGTCCAGCATAGGAAATCACTACAGTATAAACCCAGTGGAAACTCCGTGTTTTTGAGAATCGGTGTGAGAAAGCCAACATAGGTAAACATAGTGGAGGGGAAAGAGAGGCATAGGAAACCACTACAGCATAAACCCAGTGGAAATTCCAGGGTACTGAGAATCGGTGTGAGAAGGTCAACATAGGTAAACATAATGGAGGGGAAAGAGAAGCTGGATAAACACTTTAACAGAAGAACAGTTCATGCTGGAAATTTAGATTTCTAGAAGAAATAGACAAAGCACAACAAGATTCAAGTAAAGCTACACATGCCTCGTTCATTAGGACAAGACTTGCTTATCCTGGAGTTCAGCTTTAATTACGCCCAAAATTGTACTACTGAGACAGTTTAATGTTTAGTGGAAGATAAGAAAATGACACCATCATTAAAAATTCTACTCCTTTCCATCTGTATTGCTGTTTGTGGAGAAGCATGACATTTTGAAATAACCAGGGAAAGAAAATACAGGCTTAGTAAATCTAAGCAAGAGTCTTCAGTATGCCTAGCAGCACTGCTACTCCGCACAGCAGCCCAGTTCTCTCTCATCACTGCCGGCTACTGCTCCGACAAAATGTAATTTGTGTCATAAATACAGACTTATCACTGCACACCTGCAGCATTAAAATAGGAATTCTTCAGCCATGCAGCTACTGTGGAATTCAGAAGAGTGAATCCCATTACGACATATAACTTTAATTTATTGGACTGGTCAATAAAATACAAAACATTGTACAAAACATTGTGCCAACAAAAATGCACCTGTGCATACTTGTCAAACTAATAAAATGAATGATAAACTCTCTTATTTACCAATCAAGAGAGTTGGTAACGCTGTTATTTTCATGCTGAAATGCTTACAGCTTGCTTTTAATGTCTTAATCTGTCTAATTTACAGCTAAGGAAAAAGATATGTGCGTGGAAAATATGTACGGAAAGACAGGAGAAGTGAGGAATTTAGATTTAATGGCCGGATCAGACAGCACTGCCATTCATCAAACAAATGGTTTACAGATAAGAAGTAGATTGCAGCTGTTACAGTGGTAAATATAAATCCAATGGGATTTTATTAGAAGTTGGCTATTATCCCTAAAAACCTGTTGTTGCCAAAAAGTTCAACTAAGCAATAAGTCTTACTGAATGTGCACTCAATAATAAAAACGTTTAACGAACGTATGAACTACTATAACCAGTTATGGCTTATTTTTTAACATTCAGCTACTTCAGCCCCTCTCCTAGTCTGACACCTCTAATGTAAGTGTAAAAATCAGCCCTTTTTTCTAGAAAATTACTCAGAACCCCCAAAATTTTATACATACATTTTTTTGTTACACAGTATTTGCGCAGTTTTCAAATGCAATAATAAAAAAAAAAAAAATAGGGAGTGATTGGTTTGTGTATAACAAACCACTTGGTCTGTCTGATCTGAATGATGAACCAAATAGAAAACCTGGTGCACAAGGTACGGTTAGAACCCATATTGGGTCTATTATAGGCAGACCAACTATGTAAGTAAAAAGGTAAATTTTATTAAAATACATATGTAAGCGGTGTTCACAGCACACATGAGGTATTGCTGTTAGCGGTATAGTGAGAGCAATAATTCTAGCACCATACCTCCTTTGTAACTCTAAAATGCTAACCTGTACAGGTCTATAAAGCGTCACCTATGGAGATTTTTAATTACTGTCGTTTGGCACCTTTCCATGAGCATGCTCAATTTTAAAGCATGACACGTTAGGTATCTATTTACTCTGTTTAAAATCATCTTTTATATTTTACCAAATATTAAAATCCACTAAATAGAAACAAGGCACAAGGCACGGTTAGAACCCCCATTGGATCTATTATAGGCAGATCAACTATCTAAGTCAAAAGGTAAATCTTATTCATATAGATATATACATAGATAAATATAAGAACAATGGTGACTTCATACAAGTCACAACTGTATGTGAACCAACTGCCCTTGGAATAGGTGGGCTAGTGGTGATGCATACTGACACCTTACATGTTACAAATTACAGTCCTTATTCAGAGGCGGCGACAGAAGACCGGGCCAACGCTAGTAAAAGAGCTATAAGAAGATAGCGGAGGCCCGGTAAGAAGAACCGAAGAGCAGGACAAGACCCCCAAAAAGCGGCGGCAAAGTCGGAAGAAGACCCCCGGATGGCGGCGGCGACGATGAAGAAAAAAGCCGGGCTCCTCCGCAAGTGAAAGAGCTAGCAAAAGAGCAGAAGATAGCGGAGGAGACCGGTGAGAAGACCCCCAAGACAGAAGAAGAGAAGACCACCGGAGCTGTCTAATAAATTATTTTAAAAACTTGTGTTGTGTTTTTTTATTTACCAGGTGAATGGGTAGGGGTACATCGTAAACCCATACTCATTCACATAGGGTGGGGGGCCGGTATCCGGGGCCCCGCTTATTAAAGGTCCCAGATTCCCATAAGCCCCCCGCCTGCAGACCCCGACAACCAACGGCCAGGGTTGTCGGGAAGAGGCAGGGCCCCCCTTCCCCAAAGCACCCCCCCATGTTGAGGGCACGCGGCCTGGTATGGCTCAGGAGGGAGGGGGCGCTCGCTCGTTCCCACCCCCTTTCCTGACCGGCCGGCTGCGTGCTTGGATAAGGGTCTGCTATAGACTTTGGGGGGACCCCCACGCCGTTTTTTTGGCATAGGGCTTCCCCTTTAAATCCATACCAGGTGATGGAGCTAGCGAGGTGATGGAGGCGGCGACATTGACTTATTTCGCTAGTCCCGGCTATCTGGAGTCATGTTGAAAATGAACGGACTTTACTCCGTGTGTGGGCAAGTCCGTTCATTTCAAAAGTCCGGATAGTCCGATCGTGTGTACGCGGCATTAGTGTACCTAAAATGACCTTGCTTCTTACCTACTTTCGATAACTATTTAATGAGACCCAAGGCAGGGTTTTCTGCTCTTGCAGACACTCTTTACATGCCTAATGGAAACATTAGCAATCTATATTCACAAAACAATTGACAAAACAATTAAGGCTGCTAACAATAAAAGTAATTGCATTTCCCCAAACTTTTTGAAACCTTTCATTCATCTCAGCACTCTCGCTCTCAATAAAAACAAATCTGAAATGTTTCTGTAATTATGCACTTGCTGCTCAAGTAAACATAATTTACTTTGGTTCCAAAGACAACTATATCATTATTTAATTTTGGTATTAAGGCGGAACTAACTTCCACTAAAGATCAGGCAGTTGTTTTTATTGCAGAAGAGACACTTCTCTACCTGCTCACCACACTCCCTGCCTTGTAAAGTGAGCTGTGCATGCACAGCTCAGCTTACAGAGGCTGACCCAATCCCTAGTGTGAAGAAATGCCAGCCTCCTGGGACCATTGGAGGAGAGGGGAGTATAAAAAAGCAAAAAACACATAGAAGAACCTACAATTCCTCAATAGGTAGTGCAGTGGTTTCAATGAACAAACACATAAAATCCCCCAGTGCAAATGAAGGTGTTCAACAAATAATAAAGTTAATATAACCAGTATTATAAAGTGTCGATTAGTCTTCATTCATAGTGCAAAATTAACTAATACTTCTCCATGCTCCACACCACAGTGAAAATAAGTGGTTTCTGCATTCACAGGTCTCCAAACTCAGTGGACAAATTTGTCTCCCTTTTTACTGCACTTAAAGTGGTTGTAAACCCTCCCCCACAACTTTGTCCCATGTAAATCAGCATAAAAACCCTAATTATTATTATTATTATTATTAACAATTTATATAGCGCCAACAGTTTACGCAGCGCTTTACAATGTATAGGGGAGACAACACAATTACAGTACAATACAAAAGGTACATGAGGGCCCTGCTCATAGAGCTTACATTCTAAAGGAAGGGGGCGGTGGTGCAAAAGGTAATAGCTGCAGAGAAGGATTTGATGGGGACGGCTCAGGGACAGTTAGGTGTATGTGGGGTAGGCTTCCCTGAATAAATGAGTTTTCAGGGAACTCTTAAAGGTGGACAGATTAGGGGCTGAGTGGACAGACTGGGGCAGGGAGTTCCCGAGGATGGGAGAGGCTCTGGAGAAGTCTTGAAGGCGAGCATGAGAGGAGGTAACAAGGGAGCTAGAAAGCAGGAGGTCGTCGGAGGAGCGGAGGGGACGATTTGGGCGATATCTGCAGATGAAGTTGGTGACGTAGATGGGGGCGAGGTTGTGGTTTGCTTTGTATCTTATGGTTAGCATTTTACACGGTGGGGTATGTTGTAATATGTTGGCCAATTCATGTAGGATATTGTATTAAAGTACCATAATGACCAGAAATTCAGTTGAGTTGTCCAAGCCAACTGTATTTTAACATATCAAAGGGACAGCTGAAGACCCTATGATGTGTTAATTTTATGCAAGTCTACCTAGGTGTGTGAGGTATGGCCTGTTAAGCTAATTGAACATTTCAATGGATACATTGTGTTAACTTAAGGAAGATGTAGGACCATAGAAGAAGTATTTATTGATGGTAATAAGATTGGAGGGAGGTATTCATGGGAAACATTTGGTTGACCTAGCAGAACCCCCCCCCCCCCCCCGTTGTCAGACCAGTACTTGAGAGGACATTCAAGCTGGCATTCAGTCGGTCTTGTCTGGGTGTGTGGTTATGAAGGCACTGGTCTAGGAAAAATATTCATGGTCGGATTATACTCTGTTGGTTTTTGTCATCTGTTACAAGACTTTGTTCTGTATTGGAAGTCAATAAAGTGCATCTCTCTGGAAGAATTGGGTTGCTGCGGAAGAGTACTTATAATAACGAATTAATCATCTACCCACTATACATATAATATATCACTACATTGGTGCCGTGACAAGTGACCAGAAGAGCATTTTCGGACTTAGTAACAGAAGTTGGTGGTGACAACAACCCTGTGAGGTGGACAGAAGTTTGATGGAGACCTGTGCTGTGACTCTAATGTCTGGTTGTGACATAAGAGAGTCTGATCTACAAAATTAAAAAAAAGTTTGGAACCCCAGAATTGTTCTCTGGAGAAAAGGACTGTGTTGTGTATCAGAAGACCTGAACTGGAGGCTGAAGGAGTAACTAATGCGGTGAGTAAAATATTTCCTTTTTTTAATTATTAGTAATATAGTCAAAATGCTTACTCAGTGTGAAGCTAGTGTCAGTGATGATAAAGTTAACAGATGGGTATTAAAATGTATTAAGCGTCATGGCGGTCCTTATGAAATTCCAGAAAAATGTAAGCAGACGTGGACTGTGATGAAGGAATTTTTAGAGAAAAATATTTTTGATAGCAACATTTCAGAAAGTAAAAGAAAAGGTTGTATTGTGCAGGGCTTATTATCTTGCTGTTTAACCATGGAAAGTTCTTTGAAGCATAAGGTTGAGGAAATTACCCAGTTACAGAATGCAGTTGCTAATAGCAACAATGTTTGTGAGAGGTTACAAAACCAATCAGACACTGAGACAGTAAATTTAAAATTGCATGCAGTTACCATTGGGGGAGCTTTGCTTGAGAAATCTGAACGCTGTGATGAATTATCAGAGGAAAATGAGAGATTAAAATTAAGAATTATGGAATTAGAGAAAAGATCTCAGGAATGCAGATATGCATCAAATCTTGGATTCAACAATCTGCAGCAAAATACAAACACAAACTTTCTATCAAATGATAGAGAACCTCATATTAAATCTGATAATTCGTTGCCAGCCGCACCCACTGTGACCTCCACAATTTATAACAATAATACATTTATTAATAATACAGGTGAAGTTCAGCTGGTAATGAAGCCTTTGAAAGCAAAATAATTAGATGCAATTCTTAAAGAAATAGGAATGATTCCCTGTCATGATTTGAACAGATTTTTAAAATGGTTTTGTGACTTGCAGAATGTCAGAGATATGTACAGTCTAAACCCATCTGACTTAGAAAGAGTTTTGCAATATTCTATAGGAAGTGGACTTTGGATGAGAATTAAACAGATCTGTATTCAGCCTGTGAGGACAAGGGACATATTACTGGAATTATTATGTGTTTTGTATGGTGTACGTTCTGATGTTACAATTCATGGGAAGATCCAACAAATGCAAAATGAATCTCCCTATGAATTGTCACATAGGATAGCAACTATTATGGAATTATTGGTCAGTAATAATCTTGCATTTGAGCATGGTGGCTTGATACATATGAATATGTTTCTAGATGCTTTGCATGAAGATATCAAACAAAATATCTTATTAGTTACGCCAAATCCTCGTGATTTAAAAGACGTATTGTTGAGAGCACACCATTTATGGAGAAAGTCAAATGAGCAAGCTGTCAAAATTGATTTAGCCAAATTGTTTAGGACAAATACTGAACATAAAGATCAAAAGATAATATCTTATGATAACACCCAGGGAGGAGACTCCGGGTCAAACATAGGTGATATTAATTTGAAAAATAGAGCTGACCAAAATAATAAGAAAAGGTCCAAGACCTGGATACCATTTTCTCAGTTAAAACAGAAATATGACCACCTGAAGATTGAGTACGATAAGATGAAAATAGAACATTACACATTATTGGAAAAGTTGAACAGATTCCCGGGTGTCATAAATGAAGATGTACATTCTCCAGATCTGTTTTTGAATGCAAATGACACTTCTCTAGCAGTGGGGGTGAATTAGCTTCAAACTGTAAATGTGTAAATAGTACTTTGTTTTAACTTCAAATAATGTTTGAAGACCTTGCTAATGAGTTTTTTTGTTGGAGAGTTTTTTGTCTTTCAGATATTGCCGGTGATGCTCGTTTGCATGTGAATAGCAGAAGCACTAGAAGTATCTGAAATTGCTGGCTAGTGGGGGAGAAACGCTGAATTCATGGACTCTCTCAATATTCATCAAGCAATGGACTTTTTTTGAACATCCAAATTTTCTCTTCAACTGACTTTTCTTCCTCGACGCCCTATTTTTTATTTTTATCCCTTTCCCAGATATATTTTTTATTTTCATTATGTTTTATTTCTTGAACTTTATCTTAAAACCAGAGCGAAGCATTTAAACCTAAAATAATTTTCATAACATCCGTACATATTACATATTGATCAATATATTTGACATCTAAGGTGAGATGCTGCACAATGGCTTGGTATAGCATAAGTTATAGCATGTTGGGTGGTTTTCCTAAATTTATAAGAGGGGTGAGTGAAATTCATCACTCCAGTCATGATTTGAAACTTTGTTGAATCAGTTGTTTATAATATACTAAAGGCTATGACACATATGGATGAAAAATACCTTTCTCCCTTTCATGGTGAGGATACTGGCAAGAATTTCCACTGCCGCTTTGTCTGGATAGAAGATCTAATAAACACTGATGTCACGCTGATTCTATCTGAACCATCGTATGAGGGTATACCATTCAGGTGGAATTATGGACTGAATGATCCAAGTAACTACTCTATTGAAAGCTATGAGGGGTCGGCCTACGGCAACTTACAAAAATAAATTGTGGCTGGCAATCAACAAATTCAGGTACTTGACAGGTACACAACAGGTCATCGTTGCTCAAATAGGAAATGGAAAGAAGCAGATGTGAAATGTAAAAGGCTCAGATGGACTCATGAATGTAAGGGCAAGTAAATAGTTTGCAGCACAGAGTTTTTACTGCCGTATCCAAACCTTTTGACCTTGAAACTGAATGCTGGTACATTGATGGTTCTTCTTATTATGAAGATAAAAGTAGAATATTTGTGTAGAAGCATCCTTAAAAATGAAAACCTTGAGCCTGGAGATGAGAGAATCCTGGACTTATGTGGATTGGAGCTCCCAGAGCATACCAAGTTTACTTTCAGTGAGATGGTGAGAGATGTGATGAAGTCAGACCGAGGAATGGACTGTGACATCAGCTCGTCTTTGCGCAATATTCAAGATCTTGATGTGATATAATAAGGCCTAACAGCTATATGACCACGGATGTTTACTAAATCCTTTTCCAGTCATGGTCTAACAGTTATATTATCTAATAACTGTTTCATGGGGATATTTTAGAGGCTGGTGAAGAGAGATGTAACCAGTTTCATCTTCATATTTTATATGAGCCATTGTAAAGCATTCATTACCTTAAATCATGATGATATTTTTTTGTTGTTTGATTTAGGGGTCAGTTCTAGAAGTTAGAACAGACCCAAGTGGGGGTATATGTTGTAATATGTTGGCCAATTCATGTAGGATATTGTATTAAAGTACCATAATGACCAGAAATTCAGTTGAGTTGTCCAAGCCAACTGTATTTTAACATATCAAAGGGACAGCTGAAGACCCTTTGATGTGTTAATTTTATGCAAGTCTACCTAGGTGTGTGAGGTATGGCCTGTTAAGCTAATTGAACATTTCAATGGATACATTGTTTTAACTTAAGGAAGATGTAGGACCATAGAAGAAGTATTTATTGATGGTAATAAGATTGGAGGGAGGTATTCATGGGAAACATTTGGTTGACCTAGCAGAACCCCCCCCCCCCCCCCCCCCGTGTCAGACCAGTACTTGAGAGGACATTCAAGCTGGCATTCAGTCGGTCTTGTCTGTGTGTGGTTATGAAGGCACTGGTCTAGGAAAAATATTCATGGTCGGATTATACTCTGTTGGTTTTTGTCATCTGTTACAAGACTTTGTTCTGTATTGGAAGTCAATAAAGTGCATCTCTCTGGAAGAATTGGGTTGCTGCGGAAGAGTACTTATAATAACGAATTAATCATCTACCCACTATACATATAATATATCACTACAGGGTAGGGGAAGCCAGTGAAGGGATTGGCAGAGAGGGGCAGCAGTCACGGAACGATTAGCGAGGTGTAATAGTCTAGCAGCAGCATTCATAATAGACTGAAGGGGGGATAGCCTGCTTAAGGGTAGGCCATTAAGGAGAGGGTTGCAGTAGTCAAGGCGGGAAATAATCAAGGAGTGCACGAGTTGCTTTGTGGTGTCATTAGTCAGGAAGGGTCGAATTCTGGAGATGTTGCAGAGGTGAAGGCGGCAGGATTTAGCCAGTGATTGGATATGGGGGCTGAAGGAGAGGTCAGAGTCAAGGATTACACCCAGGACTCTGGCATGAGTGGAGGGACCAATGGTTGTGTTGTTGATATTAATGGTGAAGTCACAGGGGGGGGGGGGGGGGATCGTGAAGGAGGAAATATAACAAGCTCAGTTTTAGAAAGATTGAGTTTAAGGAAGTGGTGTGACATCCATACTGATATGTCATTCAGTAAGTTGGAGATCAGTGAGGAGATTGAGGGGGTGAGTTGAGGAGTGGAGAGATAGATCTAGGTGTCATCGGCATAGAGGTGGTATTGGAAACCATGGGAGCTTATCAACTGGCCCAGGGAAGAGGTATAGAGTGAGAATAGGAGGGGCCCAAGGACAGAACCTTAGGGTAACCCAACAGAAAGAGGAAGGGGAGCAGAGGAGATTGAGTTGTAAGCGACACTGAAAGTGCGCTGAGATAGGTAGGAGGAAAACCAGGATAAAGCAGAATTGCAGAGGCCAAGGGAGCGTAATTTGCTGAGGAGAAGCAGGTGGGCAACTGTGTCAAAGTCAGCAGAGAGGTCTAAAAGTATGAGTATGGAGTAGTGGCTGTTGGTTTTAGCAGTTAGTAGGTCATTGGTGAGTTTTAGTAGGGCAGTTTCAGTAGAATGTTGTGGGCGGAAGCAAGACTGTAAGGGGTCAAGAAGGTTGTTGTCCATGAGGTAGCGACTCATTTGGCCATGGACAAGGCGTTCAATGAGCTTGGAGGCAAACGGGAGCAGGGAGATGGGTCTTAAGTTGTTAAAACAGGTGGGGTCTAGTGAGGGTTTTTTGAGTATGGGGGTAACCAGTGTATGTTTGAGCAGGGAAAGAAAGGTGCCGGAGGAGAGGGAGAAGATGTGGGTTAGGGAGTTAAGGATAGAGTGGGAAGGTAGTAGCAGTAATTGTGAGGGGGCAGGGTCCAGGGAGCAGGTAGTGAGGTGGAATTAACTTCCTCTGTGGTAACTGGGCAAAAAGAGGAGAGTATTGAGCGTGGTGTTGGACCTGTTGTGTTGGGTAGGGGAGGAAGTTGAATGCTTGTAGATATCTCCTTACTTGCTTAGTATTGTTGTAATCCCTTTTGTTCTTTAGAATGACGTCACTGAGCATGCCCAGATCTCCCCTGATTTACGGCACACTCTCTATGTGCTTATCTATCTGTTATCAGGACTTCCTATGGCACGCAACACTGAACTCCCAGGAGGCTGCATAATCATTCAGAGCTTCCTCCTGAACACCATGTGACATGACATGCAGTGTAAAGCAGGGCATGGGACAGCATTACTGCAATCTTATCAGCTGAAGCTGATAGGACTCACACAGGCAAACACTAGATAATCAGCACAAGTAAATACTATGAAATAAAACAAGTCAGCTATTAACAGGGAAGCAGGGTTGCCATAGAAACGTTGGATTGAGAAGGAGGCTTGGTTAACAGTACAGGAAGTGCTCAATGTAAGGGCGGAAATACACTCCACTGTGGACTCAGAAAACAATACTTAAGATGGCGCTGCCTTACTCCTGGAAACAAGTTTTTTAAAGTTTCTTTAAACAGTAAGTAATATGCGATTTGGGCTGGATTACAGTGGCTATAGTTTGATAATTACTTATTATAATGGACTAAATGAAAATAAGCATCAGAGTGGGAGAGTTTACTTCCTCTTTAAACTTATATCCTCCTTATTGGCTCCAAGGGCTGTCACCTCCTCCTGATACTTTGCATCTTTAAAGTAATGGATCATGCGTGCAAATTTTTAATAACAAATAATGTATTATGCAAGAAAAGCTCTTGATTTCAACAAATATACTTTACTGCATAATTTAGCCTTTGCGCCTAAGAAAATACTTCTCTGGCTTATTTACCATTACTGACAATATTCTATCTCCTTCCTGGTGGATTATGTATGCATTTGAGCAGTGCAAACATCAGGAAAACATAGACCTAAGGGACTAGAGATACGGGGCTGTGTAAAAGATTTCTCCTTGTGCACCTAAAACAGAGGAAGCTTGATGAAATGACATTTCTGGGGAACTTCTGAACACCAACTGTGTACAGAAGGCCTCCAGGTTGCCATATTACATCGTATTTACAGAAAATGACAACGCTGTAGACTGAAAAGGAAGGTTAATTATTATTATTTTTTTTTCAAATAACTTTTTTCTTTATTCGTTGAATACAATGCGATACACGTGATACTGTACACTGCAGCATTTAGAGTAACACAAAAAAGGAAAAGTGGCAATTAGTCCATGCATGTCGACCTATTGAGTATGACCCCCTGGAGTAGGTACGGACCAGTCCGAGGGGGCTCCAACGCGGTCATTAGGGCCCTCACTGATATTCAGCCTATATATCCTCAGGTCTCTACTACCATCGTAAGAGCCCATGCGGAAGTAGAAGGTATCATCTTATGGTACTATCTGCCCGTGTGAACCTTTAACAAATTACTCTCAGGAGAGAGAATAAAAAACAAGAAGAGAAAAGAAAGAAAGGGAAAAAGGAAACCAGAGAAAAGAGAAAGAGGGAGAAGCCAGGAGAGAGAAAAGAGGGGGCTAGAGGGGGATAGGGGGAAAAGGTAAGGGTTGATAGTCACCTCAAGTGTTCCATGCGCCCGATCATGGGCGACTTTCCCAGAGATTCCAGGGACCCCACACCACATCATGCACTTCCAACCGGTCCTGTATCCTGGCGGTCATCTTTTCCATTAGCTCCACGTCCCTGATCCTAGCACCAGTGGTAGGGGGCTGTGTCTGCTTCCAATGGAGGGCCACAAGACATCGCGCGGCCGTCAGGATGTGTCTAGATAGTTTCCTTTGGGATTTCGTCAGATTAGGAAAAGGAATACCCAGCAAAAAGGTTTTGGGGGTCAGAGCCACCTGTTGGTCTAGTTTGCCAGTCAAAAGTCGCTGAACCTCCGTCCAAAAAGGGACTATACAGGGGCATTGCCAAAAAATGTGGAAGAGGGTGCCCTTGTGCTCTAGGCACCGCCAACATCTGTCAGATGTAGAGGGGTAGATGGCGTGGAGAACGTCCGGGGTCATATACCAAAAAAATAATATTTTATATGCATTCTCTCTGTAAAGCGTGCATACAGAACTTTTGGAGGCCTGTGACCATATCACCCGCCACTGTTCCTCCGTAATTTCTTCACCCAGCGCTTCTTCCCATTTGAGCATGTAGGCATGTTTGCCTTGAGAGGCCACAGGGAGTGCGTTAATTATTTTATAGATATCCAAGATCATTTCCCTTTGGGCCGTACCCGCTAAAATTACGTTTTCATATGAGGATGGCGGAGAGAAGCGTAGATCGGAGGATATGGTCTGGGCAAAGTGCCGTATTTGCAAGTAACTGTAAAATCCCTGACGAGGGAGGTCGAATTTGTACTGGAGATCGGCGTAGGGCAGCAATCTCCGCGATCTGGGGTCCACCAGGGTTCCCAGGTGGAAAAGGTTCAGAGAAGACCAGGGGTGTGACATGGGGTAGGTTAAGCTATCCGGCACCTTGGGAGTACAAATAAAAGATGTCAGGAGCGACTTATCCGAGGAGAGGTCATACCGCTTAGTGAGCTTACGCCAGAGACATTGCAGCTGGGACATAGTTCCCAATAGGCGGGCCTGGGGAATCAATGTCGCCGCACTCCAGAGCATACTGTTGGGGTGGATCGGAGCCAGCCAAAGCTTTTCGATTTCCGTCCATCAGTTATACGATCTCTGGGTAAACCAGGAGGCAACCGCACGGAGCTGAGCCGCCTGATAATACTTAACGAGGTCAGGGAACGCCAGACCCCCGTCTGAGCGTGAAGCTGTCATTACGGAGCGAGGTATTCTGTGGCGCTTGTAGTTCCATGTATATTTAAGCAGATCTGCTTGTAATCTTTTCAAGTGTGAATAAGGTATGGGGACGGGGAGGGTCTGGAAGAGGTAAAGGAGCTTCGGGAGAATTGTCATTTTTACCGAGGCTATCCTACCGAAGAGGGAAATGTGGTGTTGCCGCCATTGTGAGAGTAGCTGCCTAATAGTTCCATATAGGGGCGGGAAATTCGCCTGATATAGGGAGGCGAAGGTTGGGGTGATGTTTACCCCCAAGTACCTTAGGGAGGTGGACTTCCAATTATAAGGAAAGGTGGATCGTAGATGATCCACCTCCAGGGTCGGGATATTAACTGGAAGGGCCTCTGACTTTGAGGCATTCATTTTGTATCCCGATAGGGCGCTGTAGCGGTCCAGTTCCATGTGTAAATTGGGCAGGGAGATCCTGGGTTGGGTAAGGGTTAGGATAATGTCATCTGCAAACAGCGAGATCTTAAATTCCTTATCTTTAACCGGTATGCCCCTGATCGCCTGGTTCTGTCTAATGGACGCCGCCAGGGGTTCTACACAGAGAGCAAATAGCAAGGGTGACAAGGGACATCCCTGGCGCGTGCCGTTGGAGACAGAGTAGGTCAAAGAGGTGGCGAAGGGGATTTTGACTTGAGAGGACGGGTTGGAATAAAGGTGTCGTATGGCCCGCAAGAACGGTCCCCCTATCCCTATGTGGGTCAGCGTGGCAAACATGAAGGGCCACCCCAGTCTGTCAAAGGCTTTTTCTCCATCCAGACTCAAAAGCAAGGATGGCAAGCCCTCCCTGTTCGCCACGTAGACCAAGTCTATCACCTTCCTGGTGTTGTCTCCGGCCTGGCGGAGAGGGACAAAACCCACTTGATCTTTGTGGATAAGGGAGGGGAGGACCATATTAAGTCGCAAGGACAGTAATTTAGTAAAAATTTTCAAATCTGTATTCAGGAGCACTATGGGCCTATAGTTGGCACACAGGATAGGGTCCTTATCTGGCTTGGGGATCAGGGTCAGGAAGGAACGTTGCATATCTGAGGGGATGGGGGTGGTCTGTAAGAAGGCATTGAAGAGTCTACTCATGTGCGGCAATAAGAGAGGCAAAAATGCTTTATAGTATTCGTAGGGTAGACCGTCCGGGCCCGGGGATTTATGCGAAGGGAGGGACTTGATGGTCAGTTCCACCTCTTCCTCTGTAATGGGCTTGTTTAAAGAGGCTAGGTCTGACTCTCGAATACGAGGTATGCCACTTTCTGACAGATATTGCCGCATACGATTGGAGAGCTCCGCCGTAGGGGGTCGCTGGGGATACCAGGATTGTTATAGAGCTCCGCATAAAATTCCGCGAAGGTGTCAACAACCTCTTTGGGGTGGGAGACCGTCTGGTTGGCTTTAGTTTTGATCTGGTGTGGGGTAGGCAGAAGGGTTTTGTCTCTAAGTTTCCGCGCTAGAAGGGAATGTGCTTTATTACCCCTGTCATAGTACGTCTGTTTTATCCGAAGGAGAGCCTTTTCCACACGGTGGAGCGCTAAGTCACGGAGCGGAAGGTTAATTTTTAATGACATTCAAATTATAATATGGCTTGTGTAGCAATTGTATATGCATTTTTTTTTTATTTGCTATTTTTTTCCCACAAGAGTGGAGTTAACCTTTAACCACTTGCTTACTGGGCACTTAAACCCCCCTCCTGCCCAGACCAATTTTCAGCTTTCCGCGCTGATGCACTTTGAATGACAATTGCGCGGGCATACAACACTGTACCCAAATTAAATTTTTATCATTTTTTTCCCACAAATAGAGCTTTCTTTTGGTGGTATTTAATTACAGCTGGGAGTTTTATTTTTTGCTAAACAAACAAAAAAAGCTGCAAAAAAAAAAAAAAAAAAATCATGTTTAATAGTTTGTTATAAAATTTTGCAAACAGGTCATTTTTCTCCTTCATTGAAGTTCGCTGATGAGGCGGCACTGATAGGCTGCACTGGTGGGCACTGATAGGCTGCATTGGTGGGCACTGATAGGCTGCACTGGTGGGCACTGATAGGCATAGTTAAGGCGGCACTAATAGGCACAGATAAGGTGGCACCGATAGGCACAGATAAGGCGGTACTGATGGGCACAGATAAGGTGGCACTGATGGACAAAGATGGGCACAGATAAGATGGCACGGATGGGTGGCACTAAGGGGCACTGATGGGTACCACTGATAGATGGGACTGATGTGCACTGATAGGTGGCACTGATAGGTGGCACTGCTGGGCACTGATGGGCGGCACTGATGGGCACTGGTAGATGTCAGGGATATGTGGCACTGGGGTGCAGCACCGTTGAGGCAGATTGTGGGCACTGCTGGGTGGCACTGTGGGCACTGCTGGGTGGCACTATGGGCACTGCTGGGTGGCACTGACAGGGGGCACTTATTTATTAATGAGGTGGCACTGGCAGGGGGCAGATGGGCACTGGCAGGGCTGGCCGTGATCGGGACTGATGTCCCGATCACGGCCACCGGTGATCAGCTCTTTTTTTCTCCTTGCGCTGATTACCAGCTCCATTGTATCACATGATCAGCTGTCATTGGCTGACAGCTGATCATGTGGTAAGGGGTCGGGATCGACCCCTTGCTCGGATCCGTGATCAGGCAAGTCTCATAGACTCGCCGATCACAGGGCGCGCAGGCCGCTCGTGCACGGGACAACATCAATAGATGTAGTCCCGGCAAAGGAGGTCAGCGCTGTAGCCGTCATTTGGCTATAGCGCGGATCTCTACTGGTTAACAAAGGACATTGGACCGACTGATCAAGGAATCAATGCATGTTCGATTTACCAATCTAATGAACCCTTTTACAGGAGTGCTTTGATGTATATTCAAGTGACCATTACAGTTGTCACCACAAACAATTGCAATTCTCACCCACCATGTTTTATGACATGACAATGATCTCTCTAGAGCAGGGATCTCCAAACTACGGCCCTCCAGCTGTTGCAGAACTATACATCCCAGGAGGCATTGTAAAACTTGGACATTCACAGGCATGACTAGGCATGATGAGAATTGTAGTTTCTGAACAACTGGAGAGCCATAGTTTGGAGACCCCTGCTCTAGAGTATTTCCAAAAGCAGAAACATAAACAAACATGTCTATAGAAATACAATGTGCATAAGACATTGAAAAACACCCTTACTGCCTCCAACAAAAAAGACACAGTGGTAAGTGGTTACTGACAATGCATACAGGATTGCGTTGGCGCACTTTATTAATCTTCAGGAAAACAGCTATAATTAGGGCTCTTTGTGACTGAAATGCATAATATGACTCTGTTTCTTAGCTGTATGTCTGAAGATGAATAAAGTGCAGTAACACAATGACATGTGCAAGAACCTTTACTGTAAGCGTTATCTGGGTGAACGGAAGCCCTGCAATCATTGGACTGGAGAGGTTGAGCCGGTTACACATATTCAATTCAGTACATGTAAGTGACAATGGCTATAGCTATAATGATCATTATATTTATGCAAAGTCATTCCATTGTTTTAACACACAACTTGAAATAAAACATTGAGGCTCGGTTCACACAGGGGCGACACGACTTCAGGACGACTTTGTGAGGCAACTTGGAGACGACTTGAACACGACTTTTAGACACGACCTGGGGCGACTTAGAAGTCGCCTCAGGCCAGGCGACTTTTGCCGTGGCCAATCAGAGAATGAGCTCTGAAGGGGGAACTCCACGCCAAATTTATTTAAAAAATTTGGCATGGGTTCCCCCTCTGAGAGCATACCAGGCCCTTAGGTCTGGTATGGATTCCAAGGGGAACCCCCTACGCCGAAAAAATGGCGTGGGGGTCCCCCCCATATCCATACCAGACCCTTATCCGAGCACGCTACCCGGCCGGCCAGGAAAGGGGGTGGGGACGAGCGGGCGCCCCCCCCTCCTGAGCCGCACCAGGCCGTGTGCCCTCAACATGGGGGGGTGCCTTGGGGGAGGGGGGGCGTGCGGCCCCCCCACCCCAAAGCACCTTGTCCCCATGTTGATGAGGACAAGGGCCTCTTCCCGACAACCCTGGCCGTTGGTTGTCGGGGTCTGGGGGCGGGGGGCTTATCAGAATCCGGGAGCCCCCTTTAATAAGGGGGCCCCCGGATACCGGCCCCCCACCCTATGTGAATGAGTATGGGGTACAATGTACCCCTACCCATTCACCTGTAAAATAAAGTACAAAAAAAACACAACACACAAGATAAAATAGTTTATTGCACAGCTCCGGGGGTCTTCCATCTTCGGGGGTCTTCTCGCCGGACTCCTCCGCTATCTTCTTCTAGCTCTTTTACTAGCGGAGGAGCCCGGCTTTCTTCCTCGCCGCCGCCCTCTTCTTCCGACTTCGGGGGTCTTGTCCCCTTCTTCGGTTCTTCTGCCGGGCCACCGCGCCTTCTTATATCTCTTTTACAGGCGGTGGCTCGGTCTTCTGTCGTCGCCGCCGCCTTCCGTTCTTCTTCTTCTTCTCCTGGAGATGTTGACTCGACGTTCTCTCCGGCCGCAATGCCAGGGGCGCGCTGCGCGGCGACTTATATAGGTACAAGGGGCGGGGTCATCGGTTGATGTCACACTGGTTGATGTCACATGGTGACTCCGCCCCCTTACGATGTCACAGTCCCGGAGGATGCTGGGACTGTCGCCATGTGACATCAACCCATGTGAAATCAACCGATGACCCCGCCCCTTGTCCCTATATAAGTCGCCGCGCAGCGCGCCCCTGGCATTGCGGCCGGAGAGAACGTCGAGTCAACATCTCCAGGAGAAGAAGAAGAAGAAGAAGAAGAACGGAAGGCAGCGGCGACGACAGCGACGACAGAAGACCGGGCCACCGCCTGTAAAAGAGATATAAGAAGGCGCGGTGGCCCGGCAGAAGAACCGAAGAAGGGGACAAGACCCCAGAAGTCGGAAGAAGAGGGCGGCGGCGAGGAAGAAAGCCGGGCTCCTCCGCTAGTAAAAGAGCTAGAAGAAGATAGCGGAGGAGTCCGGCGAGAAGACCCCCGAAGACGGAAGACCCCCGGAGCTGTGCAATAAACTATTTTATCTTGTGCGTTGTGTTTTTTTTGTACTTTATTTTACAGGTGAATGGGTAGGGGTACATTTTACCCCATACTCATTCACATAGGGTGGGGGGCCGGTATCCGGGGGCCCCCTTATTAAAGGGCGCTCCCGGATTCCGATAAGCCCCCCGCCCGCAGACCCCGACAACCAACGGCCAGGGTTGACGGGAAGAGGCCCTTGTCCTCATCAACATGGGGACAAGGTGCTTTGGGGTGGGGGGGCCGTACGCCCCCCCTCCCCCAAGGCACCCCCCCATGTTGAGGGCACACGGCCTGGTACGGCTCAGGAGGGGGGGCGCCCGCTTGTCCCCACCCCCTTCCCTGGCCGGCCGGGTAGCGTGCTCGGATAAGGGTCTGGTATGGATATGGGGGGGCCCCCACTGCGTTTTTTCGGCGTAGGGGGTTCCCCTTGGAATCCATACCAGACCTAAGGGCCTGGTATGCTCTCGGAGGGGGAACCCACGCCAAATTTTTAAAATAAATTTGGCGTAGAGTTCCCCCTTCAGAGCTAATAATTCTGTCAAAGTCGCCTCCGTATATACAGAGATCCGACTTGGAGGCGACCTCCATTGAAATCAATGGGTACAAGTCGCCTACAAGTCGGATTCAAGTAGTACAGGAACTTCTTTTGAAGTCAGAGCGACTTCAGTAGCGTGCATTAAGACGGCTCTCATTCACTTACATTGATTTTTAAATGTTGTCCGACCTGAGGCGACTAGAAGTCGGATCGGTGTCGCCCCTGTGTGAACCGAGCCTGACAGCACATAACAAGGACCCTTACATAAAAAAGTGAAAGAAGGCTGAAGCAGCAATAATACATACCGTAATTTGCAAGCTTTGTGTATCCAGTGTATTAAAATGCGTTCCACCTATACAACGGCTAAGTCTGTGTCTTTGGAGATTTAACTTGTGACATATTTGACTAATGAAAAGACTAATATCAAATCTCAAACTGCTGTCAGTGGACAAAAGAAAATTAAAAGAAAATGGCTCAACTAAAGCATACTATTATAAAAGAGTGTCATTCTTCTAAACTGATGACAACAATATATCATCATAATTGAGTTACCAAAAATTAGCTACCAAAAACAATTCCTTAATCTTTATATAACTTACTTTTACCTGATCTGCCTAAGTCTGCAGATCAGGAGCGCCAACTTTACTAATATGCCTACTTTTCCAGGTCAGAAAGTGAAGACATCAGGGCCGTATTTTCCACTAGGCACAGTAGGCCTATGCTTACAGACAACAGACGCAAAGAGGTGGCCTTTCCCTGTGTAGTTGTTGGCTACAGATTAATTTTCCCATCATTAACACAAATAAGGTCCTCCAATATTATCTTATTTACAAACTGTCTATGAATAGAACATATCAATCAAGTAAATGTTCTAGGTAGAACAGATGATCCTCGATGCCCATAGACTCCAGTGGTGTAGATTCAGCTCTGGAAGCCATTTGACAGGCTGACTGCCAGAAAATGAATATTTTAAAAAGGGATTGGGTGACAGAAATGTCCATATTTATCTTATCTCAAGTTTCCTTAAAACATGTTTCTAGTCTTCTAGAACTGCATCAGCAGCCATTTATTGATTTTACTAGTTGCTTGGAGTTACTTGTTAAGGCTCCATGCACACTGGATGTTAAAATAACGTTATAAAAATGCAAGTAGCTTTGCAGTGAGTCTTTCAATGTTATCTAATGCTTTTGCAATAGTGTTTATTAGAGTTTTCCGCATTAGCTTTTTTTTTTTAATGGCTCAAAAACATAAAAAAACGCTGGTGAGCCACGGTTTTGAGTGTTTATCGACGTTTACCAGCGTTTATGCATGCTTAACGTTTTTTTGTGGTCGGAAAAACAGCACTTGAACACGATTTTAGGACATTCAGACAACAGCCCATAAACTCCACTGCTGATAAACGGCCAAAAACATGGACACATAGGATAACATAGAGGAGGGTTATGGGCTGTTAAAAAACATCCAAACTCCCAAAAACGTCAGTTTATGAGCTTCAGTGTGCATGGAGCCTAAAGGAACTCTTGCTTACATAAAGTTCCCCCAAAAAGCTCACCCTGTAAAAATGAATATTTACCGATCCTGCCTTCACTATAAAAAAATCTCTACTGAAGTGTCTTCTAAAAAACAAGAGTATTGATTTGCTGTGTCCTCTGCAGCATTCATTGCTTCCTCCCACTGCTTTCCTTTATCCTGCAGACATGTGAGGATTGGTGGAAGGAACCACCAAAAACACATACTTAAAGCGGAGCTCTGCCAAATTATTATTATTTTTTTAAGTCAGCAGCTACAAATACTGCAGCTGCTGACTTTTAAAATAAGGACACTTACCTGTCCAGGGCACCCGCAATGTTGGCACCCAAGGCCAAACCATCCCTCGGTCCTTAGATGCTGCCGTCGCCATCTTCAGTAAGGGAATCATGAAGTGAAGCCGCAAGGCTTCACTTCCTGGTTCCCTACTGCACATGTACAACAAATGTGACACTGCGCTATCCAAACAGAGCAGCTAACACACTAAACATGGATATTTTAGCACAAACGTAGTAAAAATTATAGATAAAGTGTAGCGCTATATAATAATGTGTGAATCTGTGCAAGCATTAAATTAATGACAAGAGAAAGTACAAACACTTGCAGTTTTCCAATACTACAGTGAGGTGCACACCAATAATATTGTGTATTAGTACTTATTAATATACATACTATAAAAGTGAACACTATATGTGGAGAATAAAGAAAAAAACACTCTAAAAATCTGAGCGCAAAAAGTCCACATATGAGAGTGAAGTCCCAAATATAAGATGGACATTTTAAAAAGGCAATCCAATAATGATTCTCCCGAATTATCCCCCAAGTGCCAATACCGTCACCTTAACAGATGTAGGCTTACCGGATGCTATTGACCCGAATGAACTTATATTCAAGGGGTCATAGGTGCATATCACTCTGGTTGTGGGGAACAGACTCCCAGATCGCAAATCGGTCAGTCACACCATGGAAATTGCCTTCCTCCAATTCCTAAATGTACTTGATCTTTACCACTTAAAAGAGATCTCCAACACCAACCGAAATCCACATAGGACAGAAAGATATGGCCAGAATAGCGTGATACCGTTTAAAATAAGATTTATTAAAAATAGTAGCAAACTTACATTTATGTAGTTATTCAAGCACTTATCAATAAAATAGGCAGTAGTAGAGTCCTCCCGACGCGTTTCGTCTGCTTGGACTTCATCTGGGGTATACTACCACTACTGCCACACTCCCTTATATAAGGTACAAGAAGTAAATGAGACAGATTCCATCTCCCTGTGTCACCAACATTCACTTCCGATTTGTGTCTAAAGATGGCCGCCGGACGTGCATATCCACGCCTCTTAAATATAATGATGCGTTCCACCTGAAATCCATGCTCAATATATTACCAAACATATGATATAATATATCGTGACACCAGTGAACCTGAACGCTTTAGTGTGAAAATATAAGTCATTTAGGACTTTAGAGGCTCTTTTACCGATTTGCGTAATCCAGATCTTAAATGTGACACACAGAAGCGACGCTAGAGCCACCCATAGCGCCACTTCCGGAAGTGCACAATCACATCGAGGCTTGTGCCCCTAGCCTCGATGTCAACAATAGCCATAGCCGCGACGTCACTTCTGGGCACCCAGACAAGAGACAAGCGCTTCCGGAAGTTCACAATCGCATCAAAGCTTGTGCCCCAAGCCTCGATGTCGGCAATAGCCACAGCCGCAACGTCACTTCCGGGCACCCGAGCCGCGATGTCAATATAGATATTTACTAAAAACATCGGCGGTGTCACTTCCGGGCGTTCGCGAAGGGACTTGCGTTCCACATTGAAATTGTCCGCAGTGTCACTTCCGGGAATTAAGAAAGAGACAAGCGCTTCAAGCCTCCATATGGGCAAGAAGCACTGGCGAATGCAGGGGCACATATCGAAAGTATCAATGGTATCACTTTCAAAGATGGAAAATAACATTCAGACCTATGTATCATACCTCCAAATAAATGTTGACATAGATAACATAGAGGCCAGTATGTAGACGTCAATGTTGAATAAAAAAAAAATTATTAAAAAAATTATTTAAAGTGGTGCGCGAAACTGCACATCATTTCAAATTATAGTAACAACCTAAAACCTATAGACCAAACCGGACTGGTAATATAAATGGTCATTGCGGCCAAAATAATAAAGGGATTAAGCCATATGAATGTATGTCCGAAGGGTAGAAAGCACATCCATATCGTGTCTCATAACTGGAACCTACATCCAAATCTTTAAGTGTGACTCTTTTTGTTTCAAATATATTTGATGCATATATAAGGCTGTTTTAAAAAACATTCCACTCCCCCTAAATGATATGACTGCCAAATAGGCAATAGGCAAGCACATGCATAATGAAAAAACATAAAGATTATATATATATATATATATATATATATATATATATATATATATATATATATATATATATATATATATATATATATATATATATACACATATATATATAAGTAATGCTCATCCCCTAAGTAGATGTGTATATCAAGCATCATTAATAAAGGCGTTAATGTCCCACTCCATGTTCATGCCGAACTGGAGCTCATAAATCCAGTAGGTTTCAAGTCTCGATACTCCCCCGTGCTCATGGCCCCCCCTCTCCAGGGTGGAGTATATTTGTCAATCACAATAGACTGAGAACCATCTGGATTACTATTATGAAACTCCTTATAATGTCTAGGGACACTATGTTTAGAATCTTTACTTTTAATCAGGGAAATGTGTTCGCCCACTCTGATTGAGAAAGTCCTTGTCGTGCGGCCGACATATTGTCTACCTCATGGTCAAGTAATTAGGTAGGTAATTAGGTAGACCACATATCTAGTGCTGCACGTGCAGAACGTCTTAATCGGATATTTTTTGTTAGTCACTGATGATCTGAACTCTAATGTCTTATATTTCCCGGCCGTGTTATGTTCACACACAACACACTTTTTACAAGGGAAATACCCGATCAAATTATGAAAAAAGGACGGACGGCCCGGATGATTGATGATACTGGGTGCAATCTTGCTTTGTAATGATGGTGCGCCTCTGAAGAGGACTCTTGCTCTTTCGGGTAGTTTAGGACCTAAGATGGAATCATTTCTAAGGACATCCCAATGTTTGTCCAAAATAGTTTTAACCTGTTTATGCTGAGTGGAAAATGTAGTTAACATAGCTCTAAAATTCTCGTCAGGTTCCCGTGGGGGTTTAACAACCAAAAGGGATTCTCTGTTGATTTGAGCCACCCTTTGTAGTTCCTTATTCAGAATCGAACCCTCATATCCTTTATCCAAAAATGGTTGTTTTAAAGTTTCGGCCTGCACAAAAAATGTCTCTAAATCCCTGCAATTCCTCCGGAGTCTAATGAATTGACTCCGGTAGAATCAAACTTAACCATGTTTTATGATGGCAACTGTCCATAGAGATGAAACTATTACGATCCGTTGATTTGAAGTGGGTTTTAAACTCAAATCTATTATTTCTATTTCGAGGTGCAGAAAGTTAATTTTATTATTACTCATTTGATAAGTCAATACAATGCCCCTATCATTAGAGTTCAGAAATTCAAAAAATTCCGATAATGATTGTGGAGTGCCCCCCCCCCCCCCCCATAGGAGGAGGATGTATGTCTATGTATCTAACCCACAAAACTAGTGCACATGCACAAGTCACGCTGTGCAATCCGAATGGTCCCTGCTGTCTCTGGCACCCATGTGTCTCCCAGCAGACAGCGGGGCGGGGGCAGGAAGTGGCGTAGATCACTGCGATCACCACAGTGATCTATGCCCGGAAGTGGGTGCAAATAACGGTACCCACACCAGAGGGGGGGGGGTTCCAAAAAGAGGAAGTTCCATTTTTGTGTGGACCTCCGCTTTAACCTCTTCATCCTGGAAGGTTTTACCCCCTTCATGGGCAGGCCATTTTTTACGATACACTGTGTTACTTTAACTAACAATTGCACGTGCGATGCTGTGCCCAAATAAAATCAATGTCCTTTTTTTTCCCACAAATAGAGCTTACTTTTGGTGCTATTTAATCATCTCGGTGGTATTTTTTGCGCAATATAAATAAAAAAAAAAACAGACAATTGTGAAAAAATAACTAAACTAAATAATGTAAAAAATCTAATTTCTTCATCAATTTAGGTCAATAAGTATTCTGCTACATATTTAAGTCCCAATAAGCGAATATTGATTGTTTTGCGCAAAAGTTAAAGTTTCTACAAACTATGGGATATTTTAATGAAATTTTTATTTTTCCGATTTTTTTTTTTACTAGTAATGGTTTTTAGCGGAACAGCGACATTACGATGGACAAACTAAACAAACAAATAAATGCACTGTCACTGTACTAATGACACTGACTGGGAAGGGGTTAACATCCGGGTTAATTAAAGGGTTAAATGTGTTCCCTGGGAGTGCTTATTAACTGTGTGGGGAATACTTTGAATGGGGGGAAGACACTTAGCAGAAACACAAGATCTCAATCTTCCCCTCTCACAGAACAGCGATCTGCCTTTTTAACATAGACAGACCGTCGTTCTTCCTCTCTCGGAATGTTGCGGGGTGCCGGCGAACATCGGGTCTGCTGGACCCGCAGATTGGTTCCCACTGTACCCAATTACAACTGAAGCGGGTAGCCAGTGGTGCGTTTGCGTGACCCAGAACTAGAAATCACATACAGGGAAGAGGTTATGCAGAGGATTTCTCTCCAAAGGAACAGTGCGCAGCGGCACAGGTAGTAGTAAATATTTTTTACAGGGTGAGCTTTTTGCAGGAACTTTATAAAAGCAACATAGTTGCTTTGAAGCATATCTACAGGTCAAAATTTAAAATCATATATTTAATTGCACATTTCATTTCAATAAATTCCATCCTAATTCTATTAATCTGAAAAATCTTGAAATTCTGTGACATATATTCACTATGCCCTGTGAATATGCACTGCTGTGTCCATAGGTGTGCGCCAGGGATGTGCCAGGTGTGCCTGAGCATGCCTTAATCCCTATGTGTGGTGCCAATTCCCCCTACTGCTCAGACCACCCCCCCTTGTTGGGACCCGCGCTGCAGTGATGCTGGATTCCCCCTCTCCACTTGGCTGCTGCGGAGGATGTTGCAGCATGGAGAGCGGGGGAAAGGGCTAACAAATATGTAATTTACTGGTCCCTTCCTTTTCTAAATGAACACAGTGAACACACTCGCTCACTGTGCCCATTCATAACCAAAGCATAGTAAACTGTGTTTACTATGCTTCCGTTTTGAATAAACAGAAAGCCACACAGAGCACTTTCCATTCATTCACTGCCCAATGCAGCTGAGGATACAGAGAAAGGCATGCGTGTTTTAGCTTTGGGGTGCACACCTATGGCTGTGTCATACATTTTACAGAAATTAACTGCATTCTGAACTACAGAAGTGCTGAGAACCGGAGTTTCAGGAGGCAGAGTCAGTACAGGAATCACCGGGTTCAGACAGTAAGGTATCATGGGATATGTAGTTCTTGTAAACTGAGAGTAAACAGCAGAGGAGAAACTGCAATGCATGCAAGGAATCCAAGAAGTTGTGCAATGAGATGGCCTGCAGACAGGCAGAATTCATAGCATTAAAGGAGATTTTCAAGTAAGCTTATATTGGATTGTCAGAAATAACTATTTTTTGTATTGGTATTACAATGCTGATGTTATAAAATGAAAGTGTATGCTGTGATTATAGATCTAATTTAACCACTAGCCGACCAGCCGCTGTCAATATAATGTGGCAGGTTGGCTCTCCTGTGCAAACCACCGTAGCTGAAAGTCGACTCTTTAAACAGCTATAGCAGGCACGTGCATCAACTGCACAGCGGGGGACCCGATACGTGTGGCCGGCAGGCGCGATGTCCGCCGGCCAGGCGCAATCATGGGCATGAGAGCCAGAATCAGGATGTGTGTTTGTAAACACACATACACATCCCTGTTCTGACAGGAGAGACAGATCGTCTGTTCCTACTAGTTAGAAACCGCGATCTGGCTCCTCCTCTAGTCAGTCACATCCCCCCACAGTTAGAATCACTCATGAGGGAACACATTTAACGCCCCCTAGTATTAACCTCTTCTCTACCAGTAACATTTACATAGTAATCAGTGCATTTTTATAGCACTGTCAATGGTGGCAAAAATGTGTCTGATCTGTCCGCTGCAATGTTGCAGTCCTGCTAAAAATCGCAGATCGCTGCCATTGCTAGTAAAAAAAATAATAAATATGCCCTAAATCTATTCCCTATTTTGTAACCATTATAACTTTTGTGCAAACCAATCAAAAAACGCTTATTGTGATTTTTTATACCAAAAATATGTAGAAGAATATATATCGGCCTAAACTGAGGAAGAAATTAGTTTTTTTATATTTTTTTTTGGGGGGGGGGGGGGGGGGAGATATTTATGATAGCAAAAAATTTACGCTTATTTTTGTTTATAGCGCAAAAATAAAAACCACAGAGGTGTACAAATACCAATAAAAGAAAGCTCTATTTGTGGGAAAAACGGACGTCAATTTTGTTTGGGTACAGCGTCGCGCGACTGAGCAATTGTCAGTTTAAAAATGTCCTGGTCATTAAGGGGCTGAAGTGGTTAAGGTACTGTCCTAACATAACACACTACATTTGCCAAAATATGCAACCTTTGCGGAGCCCAACAGAACCTATTTGTGCCATTTTAGCATCAACCACAACAAAATCCATACAGACTATAGCAAACAACACTTCTTATTTATATTCAAGTGTTACTAAACCCAGGACCCCGGATTCACTATATCTGGTCTCCCATGGTAGAGAGAACATGGAAATACAATTATTTTAGTAAATATAAACTGCTAAACTACCATGTACGTTTTCTTATCAGCAGTATATAGCGGTCTTGTGACTTCTACCAGTGACTGGTTAAAGCTTTGAGGAGGAGTTTTCATACTGTTCTATTAGGATGCAGCATCCCTGATCCTCTGTCTGGACAATGCTGATTGGTCCTGTGCTGATCACATGCACCCTCCCAAGAAAAAATAAACTCTCTAGCAATAAACACCAAACTGAACATGTGCAGCCTGACCCAACTAACTGTCTTATCCAGACCTATTTTGGAGTCAGTGGAAGAAGAGGAGGATTTGTGCAAACAGGATCAAGCAGCCTTTTTAAACAATGCAGAAGATGAACCCCTTAGGTTCCACAGTGGGTAACAAGCATGCTTTACTGCATATACAGACTTGTTGTGGGTTTAGTAACATCTTTAACAGCTCACGAATACTAGTAGCAGCCCACAAATATTCTCAGATCGGTGAGCCCTTCTGACAAATACCATAACTTCCAGGTTAACAGTAAAGGCTGCAGCTGCCCTGATATCCAGAGATGGGTTAAAATGTGACATTCGGTTCCTTGTAAATTTTCTTTGCAGAAAGTCTTTGGTTTTCATCACAAAATTTTCCATAAAATCAATCTTTTTACTTTCACAATCCATTAACATTTTTGAACTTTATAATTATTTCATGAGAAGCTAGATTAAAAATGCGGACAAAAAGTATTTATTTTCCAAAGTACCGTAATAGTTGTAAATAGGCGTAAAACATTCCATGGTGCAGAATCATGCATAAAAAGCTATTAAACAAATCAACAGCAAAGTGTCACTTGTAATTGTTTTAAAATATTCACAACTGTGTATATGTACTGTAATTAGTACTCTCGGCTGCATCAACATTTTTAATTTTAAAAACAGTGTTTGGTTGTTTTTAACAGATTCATTACATTTTACATGTGCTGGGTTTTTAATGCAGAACAAAAGTTTATTTGCAGCACAGAATATATGATAACCCCAATGCACAAAAATATGCTACAAATTTTCAACAAATTTGAACTGGGAAACCTTAGATCTTGATTCAAATAGTGCCTACAGATAAAGGTGATATACAGTACCTGACTAAAAGACACACATAAATTCACATGGTGTATTTTTTTCATGCTCATAACAAAAATTTAGATTTGTAATGTGGGAAAAGTAAGTACACCCATTTAACACTCTCTAAAGCCCTCAGAAAGAACGTTGCGGGTATCTGCAACGTTCTTTCTGAGGGCTTTAGAGAGTGTTATGCCCCGTACACACGAGCAGACTTTTCGACATCAAAGGTCCGACGGAACAATTCCGGCAGACCATTCGATCGTGTGTGGGCTGCAGCGGACTTTAGATTTGTAAAAATCTGACAGACTTTAGAAATGGAACATGTTTCAAATTTTTCCACCGGAACTCCGCCGGACCCAGTTGCTACCGAGAAATCCGCTCGTGTGTATGCTAGTCCGACGGACAAAAACCGACGCTAGGGCAGCTATTGGCTACTGGCTATGAACTTCCTTATTCTAGTCCGGTCGTACGTCATCACGTTAGAATCCGTGGGACTTTGGTGTGACTGTGTGTGGCCAAGTCCTTTCATTCGGAAAGTCCGTCAGAACTCTGTCAGAACTCCGTCGAAAATCTGTCGGACCTAGTCCCTCGAAAAGTCTGGTCGTGTGTACGCAGCATTAAATGTAGGGGTTGACTTACTTTTCCCACATTACAAATCAAAATTTTTGTTATGAGCATGAAAAAAATACACCATGTGAATTTATGTGTGTCTTTTAGTCAGGTACTGTATATCACCTTCATCTGTAGGCACTATTTGAATTTTAAATCTAAAAAAAAGGTATTACAAAGAATGTAAAAGCAATTATTCCACTGGAAGATAAAGAATCTGTAATCTGTTAATTTCTCCAGTACCAGCTGGACCAGCAAATCAACCCAAGAGCTGACCGATTAATGTTAAAGAAAGTCTACAAGAACACCAAAATTTCATTGCATGGTAGTCAGATAAGTCTTGCAACAGTTGGGTTCAAAGTGCATATATATATATACAATGGCTAAGATTGCACCAATTCAGCCAGATGTTGGTTTGGTCAGAGTTCCATTAGACATGTTTGCCACAAATCAACAGCATTTCAGGAGAAGAACCCAATAACATCTGTGAAGCATGCGGTGCATGGTGGTGTGTAATGTAATGGGTTGGTCCATTTGCTACATCGGGGTCTGTCATATTATACATTCGGTCGGTCAACTATACATTCTTCATCATAAGCGCGTGATAAGAACGTGTCAAAAAGTTGAAATTGAGTCTTTCAAGATTATAGTAGTTTGAAATACACTAACAAATTCACCAAGAAATGGCTCATAGACAAGGAATAAAGGGTTTTCGGACTGCTCCAGTAAAAAAAGGCCCTGGTTTAATTCCAATTAAAATGTTATACAGGGATTTTGAAACAGACAGTTCATGTAAGCCAGGGTCAGCAACCCGGGGACATTTTCGCTGCTTTCCTCTTCATTGGACAGCCGTGAGTGGCCGTTATCACAGGGCTGGATGGAGATGGGAACTGCTAGAGTTTACTTTCTCATTAAATAACAGGTGACTGGTTGCTGGGCGATCCTAGCAACCAGTCATCAGCCTGTTAATGCGAAAAGTTAACTTCAGCAGATCCTGCCCCTATCCAGCCCTGTGATTTTCTTTCTTCTCTGCTGCTCTGCTTGCTGTACATCGGTGTAAGGTAGGAGAGTTCTACCTACACAATATGTGTCTGTGGGGTGGGGACAGAGGACACAAGAGTGGGGGGGTACAGGGGACAGAGGACACTACAGTGGGGGATGCAGGGGACAGAGAACACTACAGTGGGGGGGTGTAGGGGACAGAGGACTACAGTGGGCGGTGCAGGGGACAGAGAATAATAAGGGGGGGGGGGGGTTCAGGGGACAGAGTACACTAAAGTGGAGGGGTGCAGGAGACAGAGGACCCTACAGTGGAGGGGGGAGAAGGGGACACTGCTATAAGGGTACAGAGGACACTGCAATATGGGGGACCCTATTAAGGACCCCATCACCCCTGGGGACAAGGACCACTTCTCCCCTGGGGACAGGGACACCTTCTCACTTGGGGACAGGGACCCCATCAACCCTCCAAAGACATGCAGGTAGGCTAATTGGCTTCTGTCCAAAAAAATTGGCCCTAGTATATGAATGGGGACCTTGGATTGTGGGCTCCTTGAGGGTAGGGACCAATGTGAGAGTGCAATGTACAGGGATAGGGACAATTGTAGACACTCACTCAGGTTGAACTGGATGGACTGGTGTCTTTATTCAACCTTACTAACTATGAAACTATGAAACCCTGGGGACAGAAACCCCATCTCCCCTGTTTCAGAGGCGCCTTTGTCAGAAGATGATCGCTACGCATCAATGGGCGTTTCTTTTACTATAGAGTCATGCAGCTGTCCTCAGGTGCTGCTTTTCCAGTACCTACAGGGCACCTGACAAAAGCGCCTCTGAAACAACTTTCCATAGATGTTGGCTGGTCACCTGTGAGGACAGTCGGTGGTATTCCAACAGCAACCCTGCTGCTCTACGAAGCCTTATTTGACCCCCCTGAATAAGGGCGGTCGTTGGTTTTCTGGTAAGCCTCCATTTCTTATTCTTAGGAGACGGGCTGCACTTGTGGTGGAAACATATCATCTAATATTTTGTTTGTGGAAACTCATTTGGTGGACTATTTCATCCAGGAACTGTTTTTTGTGTTTAGATACGCGTGTTTGCTGCTTATGTAGTGATCATATTAACACATATGGACTATTATGATGTTTTTCTGATTATTTGAGCACATTGGACACATCACTTGTATGCACATTGTCAATCACGGTTTTACTTATAGTACTATATTCACTTGTATTATTAGTACATTACCCAGCACTGCACTTTTTTTCTATCTATAAGTCAATGAGGAGAGCCCGGGGGAAGGCTGAGCTGTGGTTCTATTTGTCTTATGGATGCATAGAGCTGGGCTAGCAGCGAGCACGCACCAGTGCTCTTATAGCAGGCGGTTTGCTATTGAGGACACTGGTCAAGAGGAAGGAGTCAGGAGCGCCGGTGGGTGGACCCAAGAAGAGGAGGATTGGGGCTGCTCTGTGCAACACCACTGCACAGAGCAGGTAAGTATGACATGTTTATTAAAATCTGAACCTTTAATGTCCCTTTAAACACAGCCATTTTTAGATTTCTAAATTCTAACCATGGAGTAATGACCTTTGCTATGAATTAATTTATTCAAACATTTGTGGGATACCATTACAATTTTTATGTTAATACTCCAGATCCCAACAGGCATACTTGCAAAATAACTTCTGTAATGGTAGATAACATGCCAATACCTTTGTCCTGGGTGTTACATAATGAGAAGTGCCACTTTCTATTTACTATAGGCACTCTAGTGTAATGGTGTGCATGCTATATATTTCAGTAGTGGCAGGTACCATATCTTAGTGACTGGGCAGAAAAATAATGGAGGCAAATTAATGTCTTTTGTTTTTGCCTTCAGTAAACTGACAAATGGTTTTAGACACCTTACATGATATATATTTTCAACTTTAAAATGAGTGGGTACAATGCTGGTACAAGCCCTTAGAGAAGGACAATCTATAAAACAACTTCAGAAAAAATGATACGACTGATACCAAGTACATTGCAGGTAATGTATGCTTTTTTTTTTTTTTTTTACTGTAAAGGGTTGCTCAAGGCTGCCAAGATGAAGTCTCCTGATGCTCTGGCCATCCAAAGTCATTCAAGGCAGCAAAATAGTCTGGCATGTCACACTGAATTGTAAACAATGTTAAGGACTCTAGAAATCTGTACCAGTCAAACTGTTCTTGTACCCAGTAGATTTGTTGTTTTTTGCCTTTTAAAATCAAACCAAATTTGCTCGCACTTTTCTTTTAATGAAAACCAAAACCAGTAAGTCCACTGCATACTAAGGATGATCTCTTGGCTAACCAAAGTGAAATCAGTTACTATATAATAAAACATGTAAACAAGCGATTACAGTTCTGAGCTGTTTTGTTTTGTTTGATCATTTAACCCCTTGACCACCGGAGTATTTACCCCTTCATGACCAGTCCATTTTTTTGCTATTTAGCACTGCGCTATTTTAACTGCTAATTGCATGGTCATGCAATGCTGTATGCAAATTAAATTTATATAATTTTTTAACACAAATAGAACTTTCTTTTGGTGATATTTGAATTTTGAAACAAAAACAATATTTTTAACTTCTGCTATAAACCATATCTAATAAAAATTTGTTTAAATCAAATTGAAATCAAATTTTGGCCAATGTATTTTGCTACATCTTTTTGATAAAAATGAAATTCCAATAAGTGTATATTAAATAAGTGAAAGTTATAGCACCTACAAAGTATAGTATACTGTATATACTGTTTTTTTTTAATTAATTTTTTAATACTACTATTGGTGCTAAATAGTGATTTATAATGACACTGCAACAGTGCTGCAGACAATCTGACACTAGCTGGTGCTGGGGGGAAATGACTACCCTGTTTCCCCGAAAATAAGACCTAGCTTGATTGTCGTGATGGCTGCAATATAAGCCCTACCCCCAAATTATCCCTAGTTAAAGTCCTTTTAGGTCTTATTTTCAGGTTAGGGCTTATTTTTGGGGAAACGGGGTAGGGGTTATTTGGGGGGTAGGGCTTATATTGAAGCCATCACGGACAACCACGCTAGGTCTTATGTTCGGGGAAACAGGGTAACTGCCACTGACATTAATGCCGCGCACACACGATCAGACTATCCGGCGGACTTAGTCTGGCGGACAAACCGCCGTAAAGTCCGCCGGGCTGTCCGAACGAGCAGACCTGCCCACACACGTGACTTTTATTATCCGCTGTACTTTTGAAATGAACAGACTTGCCCACACACACAGAGGAAAGTCTGTTCATTTTGAGCGCGGCTCCAGGTAGCTGGGACCAGCGAAGGAAGCGTTGCTGGCCCCGTCACCTGGTATGAAGTTAAAGGGGAAGCCCTATGCTGAAAAAACGGCATGGGGGTCCCCCCTAGGTTCATACCAGACCCTTATCCGAGCACGCAACCTGGCCAGTCAGGAAAGGGGGTGGGGACGAGTGAGCGCCCCCCCCCCTCCTGAGCCGTACCAGGCCGCGTGCCCTCAACATGGGGGGTGCTTTAGGGAAGGGGGGTCGCGTGCCCCCCCACCCCAAAGCACCTTGTCCCCATGTTGATGAGGACAAGGGCCTCTTTCCGACAACCCTGGTCGTTAGTTGTCGGGGTTTGTGAGCGGGGGGCTTATCGGAATCCGTGAGCCACTCCTACAGCGTTGCAGGACTTTTTTTACCATCCTCACAGCACACCGCTCCAGTGTGAAAGCATTCACATTGAAGTGAGAGGAGAGGTTCTTACAAGGCACTATTTTTTGCATTATAGCGCACCTGTCAGCGACCGCCGGGTAGATCGCAATTGATGGGTTGCTGACCCTGGGTATAGTCTAACACATAAATGTAGTATTTCACAACATGTGCGCACCATGGTACAGTTCCATTTTGGCAGCCCTGACTAATGCCGCGTACACACGACCGTAATTCTCATCGGAAAAAGCTCTGATGGTTTTTCGACGGAATTCCGCTCAAACTGTCTTGACTACACACGGTCACACCAAATTCCGACCGGCAAGAACGCGATGACGTATAACATGTACGATGGGACTAGAAAAAGGAAGTTCAATAAATAGTAGCCAAAAGCTTCCATCTCGTAGTTGAAGCTGAGCATGCGTGAGTTTCTGCGCATCTGAATTGCATACACACAATTGGAATTTCCAATAAAAAGCTTGGTCTTTTGCTGGCTGAAATTCCGATCTTGTGTATGTGGCATAACAGAAATTATAAGACTCCCAGGACTTATCTGAAATGTCATAAATGTTCACAAATGAGTCCTGATCACAGATTGTTGCATCATCGCGTGACATGTAATTCCTAGATTATCCCAATCTACTTATTTATAACTGTTGGCGCTATATAAATCCTGTATAATAATAATAATAATAATAATTACTTTACATGTTTTTCTATTTATCTAGAAATATGTTTTCTATATAAAAGTACAAACTTATTGGCACAAACCTATTCTGACTGCTCATTTCTGCAAAGTAATATGTAGATGCTTCTGCTATGATTTCCACTCTTTTTAAATCTGCTTTCATTGATTTATTTATGAGCTGGGGTTACATATTTAGATTGATATTTGAATAATGCATGACTTTTAATTTAGCAAACTTAATTACTACTTGAAATGGGAAAGCCAAAATTCAAATTGTATCATGGATATATTGCACACCCAATGGTGGACCATAAAAAAGGTTTGGGGCTGTTGGATAAAGAATTTCTTAATTTATCCCTTGTGCTATAGGTACAAAGTTGTAACAAGTATTACAAATAATAAATAAAATACATACAGCAGTTTTAGAGGAGAACTCCAGCCAGAAAAGTCTCATCATCAGCTCTGCTCTGTACTCTGTCCCAAAATATCTAAAGGCTTCATGCTCTGGGAAAACTAAGCAGCTATGGAAAAAATGTCAGAATGGAATTGCACCTTAAAAATGTACTCGAAGCAAACACACACACACACACACCAATTGAAACCATTAAATGTTATTTTAAAAAGAGGCTGTATATATATATATATATATATATATATATATATATATATATATATATATATATATCTATCACATTTCTGTATTTACTTTAGCTTCTTCTAATAGTTGGCACACTGGAAGAGCTATGATCAGCACTCTAAGCCCTTGTACACACTGTCTGAGATTCCTACTGAATGTGTCCGATCGGACCGTTTTGTCGGATATTCCGACTGTGTGTGGTCTACATCGGACTGTTTCCGTCGGAGTATCCGACGGACCAAGTTTTCCAACTTGTTGGTAAAATTTTCAGACAAAATGCTCCGATCGGACATACTCCGATTATGTGTAGAGAATTCCGATCGGACAAAGTGCCACGCATGCTCAGATCAAATTCCTACACCAAAGCTATTGGCTACTAACGTGAACGTAGTCCCGTCGTAATTAAATAACGTAATCACGTCGGATTTTCCAACAACTTTGTCCGACCGTGTGTATGCAACAGTTTCGGACAAAATCCGATGGATTTGGTTGTCGGAATCTCCGACCGTGTGTACAAGGGCTTAGACAATCAAAAATGGTCTGTACATTGCACAGTCCTGAGAATAGGGATGACCTCATCAATGTGCTAATGTTCCTGGCTTTGCTGGCTGAACTCAGGACAAAACAGGGTTTTGCTTTTGACAGATAAGACAATTCATGTATATTGTATTTTTATTTCGTAGTCTAGAGTTCTGCTTTAACCACTTAAGGACTGGGCCTATTTTTCAGACGCGGTGTTTACAAGTTAAAATCATTTTTTTTGCCAAAAAATTACTTAGAACCCCCAAACATTATATATTTTTTTTGCTAACACCCAAGAGAATAAAATGGCGGCCGTTGCAATACTTTCTGTCACACTGTATTTGCACAGCGGTCTTGCAAGCTCACATTTTTTGGGAAAAAAATAAAAAAAAAATTTCATATTGTGAAAGATAATGTTAGGCCGAGTAAATTGATACCCAACATGTTATGCTTCAAAATTGCGCCCGCTCGTGGAATGGCGACAAACTTTTACCCTTAAAAATCTCCATAGGTGACGTTTAACGCCGGGACAGGGTGCTTTAAATTTTATTTTTCTTATATATTTTACTTTTTTTTATTTTGACACTGTCCTTTAAAAAAATAAAATAAATTGGGTCACTTGTATTAATGTAAACATCCCCTTTAATAGAAAAAAAAAAGCATGACAGGACCTCTTAAATATGATACCTGGGGTCAAAAAGACCTCAGATCTCATATTTACACTAAAATGCAAAGAAAAAGAAAAAAAGTCATTTGAAAAAAAAAAAAAAATTCTCCTGATGTTGCTTCCGCCCTCCAATGCTATGGAGCCGTGCGGGGGTTATTTTCACCTCACTCGGCATCCAGGCAGTGAGGGAACTGGACGCAATCATCTTACTGGAGCCCGTGGTAGCGGCGGAGACGACTGGAGCGCAAAGGGGGGGGGATAAAAACTAGCGCAGTAACAACGGTATTTAGCATCAAAATACCCGACGTAGGGGTACAGCGATTTGCGTGAAGTGGTTAATGATTTTAAAAGAGTAATAGTAGTAGCATCAGCAGGTGTATTAAATTATGTGTATTATTATTAAAGCCTCATAGGAAACAAAAGTCAGATATTAGTGGGCTAAGACCCTTCAAGGGAAAGGGTAGCAAATCTGTCTCAGATAGTGCCTTCAAGAGATGGCAGGGACACATTTCTCACCTTGCTATCTGTCCCTATCTGTCTTCTAACAGCATATGGATTTTCACTGAATAATTTTTCCTTTACATACAAAAGAATGTAGAGGTTACCTTAAGCGAAAACATTGTGTCAAAATGATCAATAGGTCCAGACATGTATGCTAATATCTTTACTTCAAAAGTAAAGTTTTTTTCTTTCTCCATAATCAAAATGCCATTCCTCTTGCTATTCCATCTAACAGTACTTGTGCATAGAAGTTGTTTTAGCTCCTTCCTCTGGATACAGTGACATCATCTTTGTTTCATTATTGGCTCGAACAAGTTTTTGGTCTATTGTCTAAGGCAGCCTTTTTCAATAAGGGTGCCTTGAGGTTTTTTTACGGGTGCCTTGGTGCCTAAAATCTGTCCAAGAATGTATGCAAGCCAGCCTTACACAAAGCCACAGGTTTTTATTGTGCACCATTTCAACATTCCAGCCACCGGCGTCCTAACAACCATCACTATGTCACCAGTGTTGATAAGAAGGGTGTTGAACTCCTGCACACATCTTTGGTGGATCCCTCCCCTGCCCCTCCCCATCAACACTGGGGTCACATTAGCTGAGTAATGAAGAGAAACTGAGGGAGAGGGAAAATACAGGAATACCAGTGTGTAAATGTGTATATGCTTTGGAAGAATAAATCACCTCAAATGGTGGGTATCCTACGTGTGTCGATGCTGTGGTATTATGTAAATCTATTATGCCACGTACACACGACCGGACTTTTCGTCAGACTAGGTCCAACGGTCTTCCCAGCGGACTTTCGGCAGAGGTCCGACGGACTTTCTGAAGGAAACAGACTTGGCCACACACGATCGGACTAAGTCTGTTCGAAAGTCCGTTCATTTTGAATTTGATGTAAACGGGACTAAACAAGGAAGTTCAATAGCCAGTAGCCAACAGCTGCCCTTGCGTCGTATTTGGTCCGTCAGACTAGCACACAGATGAACTGTTTCCCTGATTTTTAGTCCGTCGGATAGATTTGAAACATGTTTTATTTCTAGGTCCCTCAGACTTTTGGGAAAAAAAAGTCCACTGGATCCCACACACGATCGAATTGTCCGACTCCGGTCCACCGGACCAAGTCTGCCAGAAAGTCAGATCGTGTGTTTGCGGCATTAGAACAATTTTTTACATTTTAGAAGGAGGTGCCTTGAGACTGTCTATAATTTTAAAGGGTGCCTTGAAATTATCTATATTTTAAAGGGTGCCTTGAGATTGTCTACAATTTTAAAGGGTGCCTTGACTGAAAAAAGGTTGAGGAACACTGTTCTAAGGTCAAGGAACTGTAAAACAATATTCAGTGGATTTTTACACAGTTTATATTGGTGCTATCCATGGATTTTTTAGAGAGCTGTGACAGGAGAGAGCAAAAAAGAAGTACAACAGCTTCTGTGAACAGGTACGGTTAGATTGGAATGACATGGGTCATTTTAAGTCTCCCTTAAAAGGAGGCATGAGAGGGCTGGACCAAATTCCACTTTTACAGGAAAAGCATACACAATAAGCTGCTTACTGTATATGTTTGAATTATATCACTTTGGCATGTGGTTCTTACTGAAGATACATTTTGCTTTCCCACTTTTTTCATACTATACTCAAACTTACTTTCATCTTTAACTGCTTGCCGACCGCTGGCTTTCAATTGACGGCTAGGCGGCACTCTCGTTGTGGGAGGGCGTCATATGACGCCCTCGCCTTTCCGGCCCACCAGAGGGCGCACGCGCGTGTGAGCTCGCCTTGTCACTGGGGACTCGTTGCGCGTGCCTGGAGGCCGCAATGTCCGCCGGGCACCCACGATTGCCCGGTAACACAGCAGGACCTTGGATCTGTGTGTGTAAACACACAGATCCACAGTCCTGTCAGAGGAGAGGAGACCGATGGTGTGTTCTCAGTACAGAGAAACACTGATCGGTCTCCTCCCCTTGTAAATCCCCTCCCCCTACAGTTAGAATCACTCCCAGGGAACATATTAACCCCTTGATGACCCCCTAGTGTTAACCCCTTCCCCGCCAGTCACATTTATACAGTAATCAATGCATTTTTATAGCACGGATCGCTGTATAAATGTGAATGGTCCCAAAAATGTGTCAAAAGTGTCCGATATGTCTGCCGCAATATCGCATTACTAGTTAAAAAAAAATAATAAAAATGCTATAAATCTATCCTCTATTTTGTAGGCACTATAACTTTTGCGCAAACCAATCAATATACGCTTATTGCGATTTTTTTTACCAAAAATATGCAGAAGAATATGTATCGGCCTAAACTGAGGAAAAAAAAAATTGGATATTTATTATAGCAAAATGTAAAAAAAAAAATATTTTTAAAACTTGTCACTCTTCTTTTGTTGTATAGCGCAAAAAATTAACACAGAGGTGATCAAATACCACCAAAAGAAAGCTCTATTTGTGGGAACAAAATGATAACAATTTCATCTGGGCATAGTGTTGTATGACCGTGCAATTGTCATTCAAAGTGTGATATTGCTGAAAGCTGAAAAATGGCTTGGGCAGGAAGGGGGTGAAAATGCACTGTATTGAGATTGTTAAGCATTTCTGTAGTTCTGTTTATGTATTTGTACAAACATCAGTGTGCATGTTGAGTTGCATTCATTTTCACCAGTGAACGTGCATTTCCTACAAAGTAAACCAAAAATGCATGCACTTGCATCCCTGAAAAACACTCCTAAGCATGTTTTGATCCAATTGACAACTATATAACGCTTTGGCAGAAAAAACACCTGATGGCATTTAGGCATGTTTGCAGGCGTCAAGCGTTTGGGTGTTAATTAATTTCACTGACCAGAAGAAATATTTCTTCTGGCCGGTGAAATGAATGTTCAAGTGTTAAACATGTCTAGCTTCTAGAGCTTTTCCTGCTAAAATGCTGTTGCCCCCTGAATGCACTGGCAATTTTTTTTTTCTGCCTCTAAAATCGTCTGCCACTAAACGCTGTTAATAGCCTATGTGTGCATAGGCACACAGGAAAACATGCAGGGGGGTTTAAAGGTGGGGGGGGGGGGGGAGCCTGGTGCCCCCAGAAGCAGCTGCAAATGTGTCCAGTGTGCATGAGGGCTAAAATACTTTCTGTACAGGAAAGCCAGTAAGGGGCCAGAAGTTCCCAGCTCACCAGTTAACCAACAAAAGGGAGTAGACAGGTGAACTACAGCTATGAAGCCCTAAGCTGGAAGGCTGTGTTTCCTATAAGTATCTGAAGGCTTTTTTTCCCTTCTGACTCAAGTGTACCTTTAGCAGTCTAGTATTGTGAAGGTCAAGAAAATGGCAAACAGGCAAAATAAAAAAGCAATTTAAAAACCAGCAGCTCTGACACAACGGTCTATTAGCACAGATTTTATGATGGCATCTATTAACATGCTCCAGGGTTGCGTGACATGGCATATAATATAGATGCTAAATGATTTCTAATGATCCAAGTTATATTATCATTGTGGAGCACACTTGGACATTTTGGATATATAAATACGCTGATAAGGGAGTTTTTAACTGCAGGGAGGCTCTTTTAAAAGATCTGAAAAATACCATTTCGAAACACATAAAATCTATGTAATTTTTGTGAGCAAGATGTAATTAAGAATCATTTCATGCCCTTGCAAACTGCAGTAAATATCAGATCATATATTAAATGTAGCCATGGGGTTTTATGCATTCCTAAAAGTAATAATGAAATACTCACAGGCATGTATATCAAGAGGATTAGTAAAATTCTCTTTGTGAGCAGTATTTTATCAAATACTTATTAAGGTTATATGTCACAAAAGACTGTTCATTTTCATACTTTCCAGTAAGATTTATTATTCTAGACAGCAGATTAAGAAAACTATGACAATCTGTAAGTGGAAATAAAGGGAACATAAATACAGAAGTTCAAAGTACACATGAAATATAATAAAAATAAAACTTTTAATTGCATTCCACTCAAAGTATATATGGAAAACTGATTCCATCACTTGTGGGTCTGGGCTTACAACGACATTCGGCCCCTGTATATGGCAGCTAGTCCAACAGAAGCCGGCCATTCTCCCAGCTTCTGTCGAGGAGTCATGACCGAAAAATGTCTGCCAATCGGCATCCCATCACGATGTGTTCTGGCAGGGGATGGGGGGGGGGGGGGATTAAATGCAAAAAATAATATCCCACTAGGTTAAAGGAAAAAAAAAACAGGATTTTTAAAACAGCTAACCTGTAAAATCCTTTTCTTTGATGTACATCAGGGGACACAGAGCCATAGTAGTTATTATGTGAATTTATATGGGCCACCGACAGGTGATTGACACTGGCACGCCCCTAAGGCAAGACGTGTACTCCCCTATATAACCCCTCCCATTACTGGGAGTCCTTAGTTTTGTAGCCAAGCAATACAAGTGTATAATAAGAAGGGAGGGCCCTCTGTGTCCCCTGATGTACATCAAAGAAAAGCATTTTACAGGTAAGCTGTTTTAAAAATCCTGCTTTCTTTTCTTACATCAGGGGACACCGAGCCATAGTAATTACTATGTGGGATGTCCCATAGCAATGGCAACTGAAGGGAGGGAGACACAACAAAAAAAGGAGGCCAGAAGACTCATACTGCAGGCTGCAGTACACTGCGCATGAAGGCAATATCCTCATGACCTTTAACATCGATTTGATAAAATCTGGTAAACGTATGAACTGAAGACCAAGCTGCGGCCTTACAGCTCTGAGCCATAGAGGCCTGATGATGCATTGCCCAAGAGGCACTAATCTCCCTGGTTGAATGTGCTGTAACATGAAAAGGAGGAATTTTCTTCTTTAAACCATAAGGCTGAATAATGACTTGACAAATCCACTTGGAAATAGTGGATTTTGACACTGCCTGTCCTCTTTTTTGGACGATCTGGCAGTATGAATTAAACATCTGTTCTACGAACCTGAGCGGTCGCCTTTAAATACACTCTGACCGCTCTCACTACATCAAGAGAATGTAGTGCCTTCTCTTCCCTAGATCAAGGCTCTGGGAAGAAAGAAGGAAGAGCAATATCTTGGTTTAAGTGAAAACCTGTCACCACCTTTGGTAGGAATTCAGGATGAGGATGTAACACTACTTTATCCTTATGCGTGATCAGATATGGCCCTTTACAAGACCACTAGTTCTGATACTCTTCTAGCAGAAGAAATGGCAACCAGAAAGACTATCTTTCTAGTCAAAAGAACCAAGGGAATTCCACGTAAAGGTTCAAAAGGCTGTTTCTGCAAATCCGATAAGATCAAGTTTAAATACCAAGGATTTAGAGGTGTCTTAATAAGGGGATTGAACCGTGTTACCCCCTGAACAAAGCTACGCACTAAAGAGTGAGAAGCCAGAGGCCGTTGAAAAAATATTGACAAGGCCGAGATCTGGCTCAAGGCCAGCTTCATTTCTAATCCCATTTGCAGGAAATCAACCTGACATATTTCCTGGGGTGCCAACCCCTGGATCCACACCAGGAAACATATGCCTTCCAGACTCTATAGTAAATGACTCTTGAAGCCGGCTTCCTGGCATTAATCAAGGTAGACACTACTGAAGGAGACAACCCACGATCCTTTAGAATGTGGGTCTCAATAGCCAAACCGTTAAATTTAGCGACTGTAAGGTAGGATGGAATACCGGACCTTGTGCGAGAAGGTCTGGCCATAATCGCTGAGTCCAAGGGACTCCTCCTGCCATCTTTATGATCTCGGCAAACCAAGATCTTCTGGGCTATGCTGGGGCCACCAGAATCACATCCTTTTGTTCCTGCTTGATCTTGCGTAGACGTGGAAGTAGCAGAACTGGAGGAAAGGCATAGATCAGAGAAAACTGATCCCATGGGAAGACTAATGCATCTGTTCCGCAAGCTAGCGGAGCCCTTGTTCTCGACACAAAGTTGTCGACCTTGTTGTTGAATCTGGAGAACAGGTCCATGTCCGGTGTACCCCACCTCTGACATATTGTTAGGAAGATGTTGGGGTGAAGAGACCATTCCCCCGTAAATAATTGTTGGCGACTCAAGTAGTACGCCTGCCAATTTTCTATTCCCAGAATGAATATTGCCGGTAGGCAAGGGACGTTGTGTTCTGCCCAAGTCAGAACATGATTCACTTCTTTTTGGGCTGCACGACTCCTCGTGCCCCCCTGGTGATTGATGTAAGCCACAGCCGTGGCATTGTCAGACTGAATCCTGACAGGACAGTCCCTCAGTCTGACTGTCCAGGACTTTAGAACCAGACCAACTGCCCGAATCTCCAAAATGTTGATAGGCAAGGTCCTTTCCAACTTGGACTATCTCCCCTGTACAGAATCCTCTTCCAGGACTGCTCCCAAGCCTAGAAGGCTGCCATCCATTGTCATCACTTTTCAGGAGACTGGTAGAAACGATTTCCCCTTTTGGAGGTTGCGGGATACCAACCACCAATTTAGGCTCTGACACATGTCGGGAGCCAGACGTATTAGAAAATCTAAGGCCTGGACCTTTTTGTTCCAGGCTGACAGGATTGTGTTTTGTAGCAGTCTTGAATGAAACTGCACGTAAGGGATAGCCTTGAAGGAGGCCACCATTTTCCCCAACAATCTCATGCACAACTGAATGGAAGGCCTTTTCTTTGATGAGTTGAATTAGCTCTATAATGGAACGGATTCTAGACTGGGGTAGAAATACCTTTTTCTGTATGATATCTATGACCAGACCTACGTACTGTAATCTCCTTGATGGTTTTAAGGAAGATTTTTCTAGGTTGAGAATCCAGCCTAGAGATTCCAGGTAGTTTACAGTTGTGACCAGACTGTGGTTTAGACCTGAAATTGAATGATCTAATAAAAGAAGATCGTCTAAGTAGGCTAGGACCGTTATGACTTGAGCCCTTAATCTGGCTAGAGGAGGTGCCAGAATTTTTGAGAACAAAAATAGCGGTGCTGTGGTTAGACTGAATGGCAGGGCCACAATGATGATGATGATGATTTTCCATTTCGAAGCGCAGAAATTTCTGGTGAGCGTGAAATATTGGCACGTGGTGATATGCATCTTTGATATCGATAGAAGCCAAAAACACCCCTCCTTGGAGGATGGCAACAACCGACCGGATTGACTCCATGTGAAAGGATCGGATGTTCAAGTGCTGATTCAGATCTTTGAGATCTAGAATAGGTCTTACTTCTCCGTTGAATAAAAAGCTGTGCCCTGTTCCTCTAAGGGAACCTCTGATATCACCGACTGGGATAATAGATGATCCAGCGCTAGTAGGAGAGCCTTCTTTTTCTCTGGGTCCTTGGGAACATTTGACCTTAGAAACCGAGACAGAAAATCTCGGAACTCTAGTTTGTAACCTAGAGAAACAGCAGAAGCCACCCATCTGTCTCGACATTGTTCCAGCCAGATCCTTGAGAATTGCAGGAGCCTTCCCCCCACCCGAGCGAGTGGGGGCGCCCCTTCATAAAGAGGCTTTAGAATTCTGTTTTGTGGGCTTTCTGCCCCAAGATTTCTTCTGACCTTGGTGCTGCCCTTGGGGTTTTCCCCTTGAACCTGATGGTTGAGGCCATTGAGACTGCCTAGAGGCTGATGCCCCTGGTACAGGAGAGGAAGCATGCTTAAAGGAGAAATGTTTGAATTTCTTCTTTACTGGTAAAAGAGAGCTTTTGTCATTAGAGATCTTTTGTAGGTATTTATCCAAATCATCTCCAAATAGCTAATCACCATGAAAAGGGAAACTGGCTAAGAGCTTTTTACATGGTGCTTCGGCTGACCAACTTTTCAGCCATAGAACTCGGCGAAAATGCACTAGTCCAAGCATAAGCCGTGAGATTTGAATGATAGAATCTCTCATAGCATCTACTACGCACTGTTGGGCCTGTTCATCAGGCAGAACTTTAAGCATCTCCTCAAACTGTTCCTTAATGGACTGGGATACGCCAATCGCGGCAAGAAGCGGCTGCACTACTGAACTTGCTAAAGCCATATGGCTTTTAGAAAGAAGTTCCAACTTTTTATCTGTTGGATCCTTTAACATTAGCGCATTATCCACCAGACATGTGAGATTCTTATTCACTGAGGCAATCGCAGCATCAATCGCTGGAACTCCCATTTCTTATAGAAGTCCTCTTCCATAGGATAAAGTGTGGAGAATCTCTTAGGAGGATAATATTGTTTATCTGCTACGTTTGACCTCACTATGGAGGGATAAAATAGCATCAATCTTCTTTTCCAAACCAGCAATGGTAGAAGACAAAACCTCTTGTGTGACATACTCAGGGGCTGAAGTGTCTAGCCTGACTGCAACTAAAGTTTCCCCTGATGTCTCATTCTGACTGGCCGCATCACTCTCAGAAGAGGATAACATTCTTTTGGAAACGGTTTTAGTTTGTTGTGTAACCACTGACCCTTTAGAACCCTTAGAGGAGTTCCTGGTCCCTTTGCCACTCATAGCTTTAAGCACAAAGCAGAGGCACTACCAGCAAAAGAATGTACACTGCTAGGCTATAGCACAGCACAATAGCTGCTATTAATCCTAGCCTCTTTACAGTACAATGTATCAAAGGGAAATGCCTGTGTCACCAAACTTGATCCAGCCAACCTCTTGCTCTGTCCCTCCACAGCCAGGCAGCAGCTATACACACAGTGCCTAAATCACTTCCTGCACATGTGGCTGGCATCTGACGCCATTAGCTACGCCCCCCACGTGTGGAATACAGCCCCCCCTTTCTTTTCAAATGAAAGTGCTTTCCTGTGCAAGCGGCGTCTGCAGACATGGCGGGGGGTAAATCCTCCACTGAGCGGACGTAGTCTACCCCCCTCTTTTTTTTTTAAAAAAGGCAACTGCTTTGGCATCCTATCCCCCAAAGGGAAAAAAAAACAATATTGGGGGCACAGGAGGAGACCAGACCCCCTTCTTACTGGAGGATCTGTTGCGGCCCGAGGAGAGGAGAATGAAGGCTTCTGTGCTGTTTCCAGCTTCAGGACAGTGAGTGCTCAATACAGCCCCCAGTGGTGACACATAGGCAAGACAACATTATACATAGAAGGAGAAATTCCTGTGAAAATCTCCCTTACCTTTTCCTCGCAGCAGGGTTTCATCAGAGATAAAGACCCAATTTTCACCCAGAACGGATCCGGTCAGCATGGCTAGCCCCAGCAAGGATTGCTTCCAGTAGAGCTCAGCACAGCACATCTTTACTCGTGACCAACACCTTAGACACTGGCGCAAAAACTGAGGACTCCCAGTAATGGGAGGGGTTATATAGGGGAGTACACGTCTTGCCTCAAGGGCGTACCAGTGTCCATCATCTGTCGTGGCCCATATATACCCACATAGTAACTACTATGGCTCGATGTCCCCTGATGTAAGAAAATAAATAATAGTGTGTACTAGGCTTCAGATGTAACTATGAGGCTCAAGGCAGAGCAGTGTATATGCACAGTGACAGGTGAGAAAGTGCACTGCTGCAGCATTACGTCATCTACTACATGAAGCTTGCCGCAGCAGATCCATCAAATGGTTGAACTTACCCCCTTTCTGTTTATGGCTGGCATCTTTTGGGGTGCTTTGTTCCTTGTTTGTGTATAGATGAATGTATTATTATTATTACTATTATACAGCATTTATATAGTGCCAACAGTTTGCGCTGTGCTTTACAATGTAGAGGTGTACAATTACAATAAAGTTCAATACAGTAGGAACAGGAGGCTGTTACATCCAATGTATATTGAATCACACCAGCTGATGGGGTGGTTTTGTTTTTCCTGGCAATAGCTTGGGTACCAAATTAGCGGAGAAGTCGCCATCACTGATCTAGACAGAGAGGCTGCAGAGAGATATGTGATGCGGCACTTTTTATGGCAGAGATTTTGCTGGCTGGGATAGAAATTATTCTACTTAAGCTGTCTGTTAGAATTGCACCATGCAGTTCCTGAAGTAGATTAATGATGAGACCTGTTACCTGTTTTAATAATTATACACAGATTCCCCACAGTTAATATAAAACCACTACAGGGTGACCCAGTCAGCAAACTCTGATTAAATTAGCTGTGGAGAAACATGGTTTTGGTATAAAAGTTTAACACTGAAGTACTTGCGTCATAAGGCAGTGATGTAAATTCAATCAAAATGCAAAATTAATGGAAACCAAAACATTCCACAAGGAGAGACGCTACCTGGAAGCGATTGTTTCACTAACATTTCACTATAAGAAATTCTTAGTGTTTATTCAGTTTAAGAAGAAATTAAGGAGCCAAAATAAAGACAGTTCAAAAATTAAGTTCATGCATTAAAAATCCTAAAAGTAAGTGGTGGTAAGCCTTTCAGTGGGCGTGGCTGCCATGCATGTGAGAGGAAGCGGGTAGCTGAGTTCCTGCTTACCATCTTTTAAAAATGTTTTTCTCTCTCCCTCCCTTGGCTTCTTGTTATTATAAAAATTTGGCAAAAGGAAACAGCAGGGGGCAGTGATCCATGACAGTGCTGGCAACAACAAACACCGTTTTCCCATCCAGCTAGATCCACCAGGGAGAAAACAAAGAAGTTGGCGGCCACTTACTTGGAGTGGTTTGAGACATGAGAGGCCGCTCATAGCCCAGGAAAATTAATCCTACAGCCAGATTCTTGTCACCAGCTGAAGTGGTCGACTCTGCTACTACTGTACAGGCAGAGAGCATTTAGAACAGAGACTGGAGGTGTACAGGTTGTTGTGAGTACAGCTTCAGCTACTGCTGTTCCTAGAAGAGATGGGGAAAGAGGGGGGGTGCTGAACCCACATTAATAGATGTGTTTGGTGATGATCAGCAGGGCATTGCATCCATATCTACACTTTCCAGGCAAGCTATAGGTGTCTCCTTGATCCTCCATAACTTGCAGAAAGTGTGAGTAAGTGAGAGTAAGCCCATCTGCACTCAAAGCTGTGTTAGTGATTTAGAAGATGCTTTTTCTCCATTCCATACTGTTATAAAAGTAGTAATGCACAGAACTGATGTCCACATCTCAAAAGCAGAAGACCTTGAGAATAGGTTGTGTCAGAACAATGTGTTGATAGTAGGCCTCTCTGAGAAAATTGAGGTAATTAAAGCGTGTGAATTTGCAGAATGCTGGATTCTGGAGATATTTGGAAATAAACATCCATCTCCCCTCTTTGCGGGGTCATACAGGGTCCCCATCTGTTTGCTGTTTTCTGGTAAGCCCTGCATACCTTTCCTTCTACAATTACTGAATTATACAAATAAGAAGTCAGAGAACTTTTTTAGTGGCTCTTGAATTATGTGCTTTCTTGATTTCTCCCCAGAGGTAGAGAAACATAGAACCCATTTCGAAGAAGACAAGAAGACAATGTTTACACTTGGAATATTCTTTGGCGTACCCAGCTCAGCCATGGGTGGTAAGTGGGAGCAAAGCACAGTTCTTTTACTCCTCCCAAGGGGTGCAATACAGTATGTTATTTATCATATATTGTGTGGCCCTGTTTTGGGCCCTATTAATCTGATCCTTTTTTCCCTTTTTTGGGGTATAGAGGCCACACGATTGTTTTTACAGGCTCTAGTTTTATTTTTGCACTTTATACACTTCAGTACCAGATACTTTTACGCCCAGGCCAATTTTCAGCTTTTTAGCGTTGTCATACTTTGAATGACAATTATTTTAATTTTTTTCACACAAATAGAGCTTTCTTTTGGTGGTATTTAATCACCACTGGGGTTTCCATTTGTTGCTAAAAAAAAAAAAGACCAAAAATGAAAAAACAAAACAAAAAAATCAGTTTCTTTGTATTTGTTATAAAATTTTGCAAACAAGTAATCTTTCTTCATAAATTTAGGCCAAAATTGATACTGATACATTTAAAGCATTTTAAGCATTCCAACTACCTGTGTTTTACATGTCATTCAAAAATGCACAATTTGTTATCTAAGATAGATCTGGCCTTAAATACTTCGGAATTTATCGCGATTGCCACTGAACCCCAGAGGATTTCAGACCACTCTCCTCTAGTTGTTACTATAGCTTTGGGGCGTAAAGGCCCTTGTACCCCTTGGTGTCCCTATCCATTTTGGTTAGTGCTTTTCCTGCGATCTGATGAGGTACAGTAGGTGCCGCCGATATTGTGTTTCAAGCGCGATCCTGACGCGCTGGTTCCCAGCGACAGGCTTCTCTAAACAGCGCGATCCTGTCGTGCTGGTTCTCGTGCTGGCTGCAATAGGAAAATGTCATTTTCCTATAGTAGCGAGCGAGCTGCGATAATGTCGCCTCACTAATGAAGCCTGCATGCTTTCTCGGGGGCATACCAGGCCCTTAGGTCTGGTAGGGATTTTAAGGGGAATCCCCTACGCTGAAAAAAACAGCGTGGGGCCCCCCCCCAAAATCCATACCAGACCCCTATTCGAGCACACAGCCCGGCCGGTCAGGAAAGGGGATGGGGACAAGCAAGCGCCCCCCCTCCTGAGCCGTACCAGGCCACGTGCCCTCAACATGGGGGGGTGGGTGCTTTGGGGGAAGGGGGTGCCCTGCGGCCCCCCACCCCAAAGCACCTTGCCCCATGTTGATGAGGACAAGGGCCTCTTCCCGACAACCCTGGCCGTTGGTTGTCGGGGTCTGTGGGCGGGGGGCTTATCAGAATCCGGGAGCCCCCTTTAATAAGGGGGCCCCCGGATACCGGCCCCCCACCCTATGTGAATGAGTATGGGGTACAATGTACCCCTACCCATTCACCTGTGAAAAAAAAAGTAAAAAAAAAAAACACAACACACAAGGTTTGAAAATAATTTATTGCACTGCTCCGGGGGTCTTCCGTCTTGGGGGGTCTTCTCGCCGGACTCCTCCACTATCTTCTGCTCTTTTACTAGCGGAGGAGCCCGGCTTTCTAATTTGAAGCTGCCCCCCGGGGGTCTTCTTCCGACTTCGGGGGTCTTGTCCCCCTCTTCGGTTCTTCTTGTCGAGCCTCCGCTTTCTTCCTTTAGCTCTTTTACTAGTGGAGGCCCGGTCTTCTGTCGCCGCGGCCCCTTCTTCAGACTTCGGGGGTCTTGTCCCCCTCTTCGGTTCTTCTTGCCGGGCCACCGCTTCTTCTTCCAGCTCTTTTACTAGCAGTGGCCCGGTCTTCTGTCGTCGCCGCCGCCGCTGCCACCACCGCCTTCCGTTCTTCTTCTTCTTCTGGAGATGTTGACTCGATGCTCCCTCCGGCCACAATGCCAGGGACGCGGTGTGCGGTGACTTATATAGGGACAAGGGGCGGGGTCACCGGTTGATGTCACATGGTGACCCCGCTCCTTATGATGTCACAGTCCCAGCATCCACCAGGACTGTGACATCATAAGGGGACAGGGTCACCATGTGACATCAACTGGTGACCCCGCCCCTTGTCCCTATATAAGTCGCCGCACACCGCATCCCTGGCATTGCGGCCGGAGAGAGCGTCGAGTCAACATCTCCAGAAGAAGAAGAAGAAGAAGAACGGAAGGCGGTGGTGGCAGCGGCGGCAGAAGACCGGGCCTCCACTAGTAAAAGAGCTGGAAGAAGAAGCGGTGGCCCGGCAAGAAGGACCTGAAGAGGGGGACAAGACCCCGGGTGGCGGCGGCGATGAAGAAAGCTGGGCTCCTTCGCTAGTAAAAGAGCAGAAGATAGCGGAGGAATCTGGCGAGAAGACCCCCCAAGACGGAAGACGCCCGAAGCAGTGCAATAAATTATTTTCAAACCTGGTGTGTTGTGTTTTTTTTTACATTTTTTTTCACAGGTGAATGGGTAGGTGTACATTGTACCCCATACTCATTCACATAGGGTAGGGGGGCCGGGCTGCGTGCTCGGATAGGGGTCTGGTATGGATTTTGGGGGGGACCCCACGCCGTTTTTTTCGGTGTAGGGGATTCCCCTTAAAATCCCTACCGGACCTAAGGGCCTGGTATTCCTCCGAAGGGGGAACCCATGCCGTTTTTTTTTTAATTTGCATGGAGTTCTCCCTTAGGATCCATACCAAATACAGTACCTGGCATTGGCGGGAATCCAATTCGGATCCCCACACCGGTGTTAACCCGTCCAGCGATGCTTGTCGCTTATCGGGAAAGGAAAATAAAAAATTTTCCTTTCCCGATGCAAGCCAGCTCGGCGCTGGCTCCCGCGACGGGGCTCGCAGGGTGTCAATCTCGCTGATAGAAGCCGCGAGATTGACACAATATCGCGGCCACCTACTGTAGAGTACTCTACTGAGACCTTTTTGGTTCACAGCGTTTATTCTGTCTACCATTGTATAATTTTGGATACCCTTAAGGCTCACGTTGATATATGTCAGCATAGTGGCACATTCCCGCAAAACGACATATGGGTACGTCTTCCCCTTTAAGAGCCAAAGCAGACACACGCCCGCTGCACGTGGCCTGCAGGTGCAACCGTCGCCGGCCACCCACGATTGAGGGCAGAACGGGGAGTTGTGTGTGTACAAAAAGATTTTTTTTTTCAAAATTGTCTCCCTGTTTTTGTTTAGCACACAAAAAATAAAAACCGCACAGGTGATCAACTACCACCAAAAGAAAGCTCTATTTGTGGGATAAAGGACACAATTGTCAGTTAAAGTGACACAGTGCCGTATCACAAAAAATGGCCTGATCATTAAGAGGGGAAATCTTAAGGTCTGTAAGTGGTTAAACAGATTAGCGCTATCAAGTGTTTTTACAATCCAAATTTCAAAGAAGTTGGGACACTGTGTAAATTCTACATAAAAACAGAATGCAATGATTTTCAAATCTCATAAGCTCATATTTTATTCACAATAGGAAATAGATAACATAGGAAATAGATAACATTTAAACTGAGAAAGTGTACCATTTTAAGAACAAAATTAAGGTTATTTTGAAATTGATGGCAGCTACACATGTCAAAAAAGTTGGGACCTCCATTAATGTATCAGGCAGTTATAGTGATCATACCTAAGAAGGATAAAGAACCCTTATATCTAAAATCATATAGATCCACCTCTCTACTTTCTAATGATATTAAAATCTTGGCTAAAATATTTTCGAATAGACCGAAAAAAGTAGTTTTGCATATTATACATGAAGGTCAGGTGGGCTTTTTGCTTAATTTCTCCACTGCTTTGAATATTAGATGTGTCTACTTGAATATGCAAGTCCCGATAAACGATCATACTAAGGAATCTTTTACACAGGTGTTGAATTTGAAAACAGCCCTAAAGCTCATTAATGCACCTATAGCATTAATAAGCATTTTGGATGTGTACAGGAATTCAAAGTGTGCCAGAAAACACTCCTCAAATGCCATGTGAGATGTGTTTTTTTAACTTTATACAAGGCTAGAATGGCAAATGATCACTTTTGATGCTTTGCAACCACACCTTAAATGCACTGTAAATGCTGTAGGCTTGTTTACAGTGAATTTACAGTGCATTTACAGTGCGTTTGTGGTAAGATTCAATAGAAGTGATCAGAGGCAGTTGCAAAGCATTAACACTTAAACTCTGCAGGCAGTGTTATTTTTGGTTGGGATGTGATTGCATTATGCTAAGCACTATATATACAGTATCTCAAAAAAAGTGGGTACACCCCTCACATTTTTGTAAATAAGACATTGCTGGAAAATAATGGTGGCCACACAAAATATTGACACTTTGGACCCAATTTGGACATTTTTGCTTAGGGGTGTACTCACTTTTGTTGCCAGCGGTTTAGACATTAATGGCTGTGTTTGAGTGGATAGCAAATTTACACTGGTATACACGCTGTAAACTCATTACTTTACATTGTAGCAAAGTGTCATTTCTTCAGTGTTGTCACATGAAAAGATATAATAAAATGTTTACAAAAATGTGAGGGGTGTACTCACTTTTGTGAGATGCTGTATATCTTTGTTCTGTAAAGCTGAGCTGTGATTGGTTAATTTCAGTTGCTGCACAAAGTGCGCTACCCTGGCTTAAAAAAAAAGCTCCTTATGCCTAGGTTCAGCCATGGTTCACACTGGTCATTTTTAAGTGTATTTAAACTTCTTTATAAACCCATGAAAAAGAAGATAAATGAGTAAGAAAATCAAATCAAAGTGCACAAGTTAACATCAATCTATTCTTCAAGGTTGTAGAATGTGAATAAATGAGAATGTAAAACCCAAAAATATGTGTACATAAATGCATTGTTGTACAATTCTTAGGAGCCTGACAAAATTAAGTCACACGTCGAAAATGTATGAAAAAACCCCCATAACATCAGACCATTATTAAAAGCTGGGGCCGCTGCTGGGCAGCCTGGAACATTCTGGATTAATTTCTCTGATAGATAAGCTGTTATGTCTCCTGTGGAAAGCTCACTCACCACATACTGTCTTAAAGATGTGCATGTCAAGCTAAAAAGCAATCTTTTGTGGGTCTAATTATTCCAGGTAGAATGATCAGAATCCCTAATATATAGGAAACTTTTGGAGCACAAATTCTCCTGTTTACAGATTCCAATGGTGTAACTATTGCCCTGTACGCAACAGATAAGCAATCAGTCTCTGGCATGTTGTTAGACTTGTATTTTAAAGTTCCCTTTGCTGTATAACACATATAACTATGTTTTTAATTACATCAAATTAGACAAATTTTTTTTATCATAAATTTATTTTATAGCCTCAAGTAAAGATATATAAGTTATTTAGGTATCTTGGAAACAGGCACTGTAAACACATATATATATATATATATATATATATATATATATATATATATATATATATATATATATATGTGTGTGTGTGTATTATGGCTGTTTAAAAAAACTGCTCCATTACATACTTCTTGAACAGACTTTAGGTCATGACACAGGAAGGAGTAGACCTGCTGAGGGTAGATAATGCAGGGTGTGTGCTAATGAGATCAGCTGGTCAACTCCTTCCTGTGTCATGACCTAAAGTCTGTGGCCGGAAGTAAGACAGAAGTAATAGAACAGTGATAGAATGGGATCTGTCAATGTAAACAAACAGATCCCAGTCCTGACAGGGGAGTAGAGAGAGATTGTCTGTTCTTAGTGACCAGGAACATCAATCCGTCTTCACCTCCAGTCAGTACACTCTCTTCACAGTTAGAAACACCTCCCAGGGAACCCCTTGATCACCACCAGTGTTAACCCATTTCCATGCCAGTGTCATTTATACAGTAATCAGTACATTTTTATAGCACTGATAGCTGTATAAATGTCACTGGTCCCAAAAAAGTGTCCAAAGTGTCCAAACTGTCTGGCACAATGTTGCAGTCCCGCTAAAAATCACTGATCACTGGCATTACTGGTAAAAATTATAATAATAAAAATGCCATAAATCTATACCCTATTTTGTAGATGCTATAACTTTTGCTATAACCAATCAATATACACTTATTGCAATTGTTTTTACCAAAAATATGTAGAATACATATTGGTCTAAACTGAGGAAGAATTTGTTTTTTGTTATATTTTTTGGGGGGATATTAATTATAGCAAAAAGTAAAAAAAAATTGTTTTTTTTTTCAAGATTGAAGCTCTTCTTTTGTTTATAGCGCAAAAAAAACAACAACGCAGAGGTGATCAAATACCAACAAAAGAAAGGTCTATTTGTGGGAAAAAAAGGACATAAATTTTGTTTGGGTACATTGCCCAATTGTGAGTTAAAGCGACGCAGTGCTGTATTGCAAAAAATAGCCTGCTCATTAAGGGGGGTAAATCCTTCTGGTCTGTAAAGCGGAGTTCCACCTGTTTTTTCAAAAATTTTAGCTACTGACTTTTAATAAACAGACACTTACCTGTACCACGGTTTATCGATGCAGCTACCCGGAGCCTCACTCCTCTCCCTCTCCTCTCTGCAGCGCCGTCATAGAAACTGTGGGAACCCGGCCATGACAGCTTACGGCTTCACGGCCGGGCGCGCACTGCACATGTAGGAGCCACGCTGCGCTCTGCTATTGGCCAGGCAATTTTCTGGGACCTGTGACATGTCCTAGAAGATTTCTGGCAGGGATGGACCGTCTAAGGCAAGAGGAGGATTTGCCTAGGTGGCCGAGAAGAGGAAGAAGTAAGTGGGACAGGGAGTCCCACTAAAAATAAATTACCCACTCCCCCCCCCCCCACCAAAAAGATGACATTCAAAATGTGACATGTTAGGGGGGTGAGGAGTGCTTAAAGCAGAAGTTCCACTTTTGAGTGGAACTCCGCTTTAAGTGGGTAATAAAGTTGAAAAATGTTCAGCAAAATGAATTTAACATTTGAATAGGAAATACTGAAAGATATATTGTGGCCATCATTTCATTATATGATGATTGTCGTACCTGACAACACTTGTTTTTATTAAAGAGCACACTGTTTTAAACTGCCATATTTTCAGATTTTGTAAATAATTTAATGGATTTGAAGATTACGTTTCATAAAGAGTTAATGTACAGGCATTCTTTCAAGTGATAATTAGCATTAAGGCTTGTACACACGATACAAAAATCAGAAGTAAAAGATGAACGATCTGACAATTTTCAGATCGTTAGTATGGTGTGCGAGACAAAAAATGGACGAACCATCGTCCGAAAATCTGATCGTGTGTACGAGACTTTAGTTAATGCTAGTCTGCAGAAATCTTGCAACATTTTAGAAAAACTGATCAACACTGTGCTGTCAAAGAATGTAAGCTGAGTTTGGATAAACAAATGTAGCACCTTAGGTGTAGGTACACCTTAGGTAGGTAGGTGCTAGAGTAGCGTTTGTGTTTTTACTGCCAGGTAAATTTAGGCAGGCCTAGCTGTGAGCTAGTTTGTTTTTGATCAGGGGGCAGGGGAGTGGTTTAGTGTAGCAGCAGGTGACTGACATGTGCTTCAGCTCTCTGGCGCCTCCTCTGTTTCCAGTGAGAAGGTTCTGGAAAAGAGGCACGGCAGGGGGTTGGAATGGCATGGGGTGTATTTGGGAGCCCTGACCAATCCCCAACTAGGATTGGCAGGGGGCAGGCCTCCTATATATACCCATGGTCAGCCTGTTGTGGGAGGAGTTGTTGGGGGAAGAATTGAGGTGATGGAGTGTTAGATTGTTGTGGGCCTGAAGAAAGCCAATTTCTGGTGGGGGGGGGGGTGAACTTAGGCCTGGAGCTCGGGAGCCTCTCTCTACATGGTCATTCAGAGGTGTCCTGGAAGAGGAGCAGGAGGAGGACAGTTGGGAGCACTACCGGGAAAGTCATTCAGGTGAGATCCATGCTGGGGTCAGTGAGTGAGAAGCACAGTGGAGCTCTGGGAGAGATATGCCAGCATTGGATGTGGAGCCAGAGGGAGAGACTGTGGTGATGTTGAAGTCAAGTCATTGCAGCCAGGATGGTTGGCAGGATTTGCATCAGACTTGCTGGGAGCAGTAGTCCACAAAGTATCAGCACATTTACCCTTTTCATCTAAAATGGTTTCTACCACAGAGGGGACTGCAGACCCCACCTGCAAATGGCTACTAGGAAAACGTTAGGACTTATTCAGAGTGAGGCCTAGCCATGTTTTAACAGTGACAGGAATCTAGAATTGGACAGTAGAGGAAAGCAAGTGATCTCAAGTAGTGTGCTGGAGGTGATGTGAAGTAGCAGAGACTATATTTATTTCCACTAAGAAAGATTCATCAATTGGGCATCCCATGTCCCTTTTCCCATCCCCTAATAAAAACAACAAAAACAAGCAAGAGAATGTTCATTGACTGGAGAAAGTGTACCTAAAATGGATGTCTGACCAAGCAGGGTGATGTGTGGATGCTGAAACACGCAGCGACCCCATGGGGCACAATTTACAGCATAATGCAAACTTTTAGTGAGGATGGGCAGATATCTCTCTCATCTACCATAATATATCATCAAAGGAGAACATAAAATAATAAACTGCATTAAAGAAACATATTGGCCACTTGTAGGACCCATTTATTGTGCACTTTTTACAATACCAATGGTGCTACAGCCATCAATTTAGTATACAAGTGCTAGCAGGTCCCCCTTGTTATCATTAAGAGGTCTGCCTGTAAAGATAGCAATAGTATAGCACCCAAATGTGCCTGATTTGCAGACTGTCCCCTTTGGAACCAAAACCCTCAGTTCCTTTTTGTTGCTCATTTGTCCCTCTTTTGCTCTGATGCATGGGTCTTTATAAAGAAACAAACATACTATTTAGATATACTGCAATAAACTGTATATTTAACCACTAAATTATTGCAATTGTTTACTTGAAATGCAGGTATGATGAAAAAGTAGTAGTGAGAGAAAAAAACACTTGTGAGTTTAACCAATCATTTTTTGATTTTCAATTCTAGATTGTCTATGTAAGTGCATTGCAGGGTTGTGTCATTTGCTTATATACCTTATACTAAAAAGTGTTCATCATTCTCATCTCGGAAAGCTGGGAAGTATGGCAATGGCTTTATACAAATAACAACGATGTAAAATGACTGAATTTAAGATAATAAAAACACATTCTGATGGCAGAAGAACTTGATGCAAGACCTTGAGTTCAGCTACTGTAAAAAAGAGAAAAGACTGCAGTACCAAGTTACTGTCACACATATAGTCACAATACCAACATTGTATATGCTGAACGAACCAAAGATTGTCTGTATGATGCAAGCAGTGGTTGAAAATCGATTTTTTTTTTAACTGGAATTTGCCTTTCAAGATTTCATTCAACAGAAGGAAGGGTTAGGTCACACAAGTGAATTTGTAGAAAAAGATTTTAACAGCTCCAGAATCACTCTCCTTAGCATCTTTGTTACTGGGAAATATTGAATTGCAGTCAATGGAAGAAGTAGCGGCAATTACAGCAATTTGTAGTTCAGTCGCTGAGTAATTTACTTTATACAGTATTTGCAATTAGCTACAAAACCACAACTACTGCAGCTACTCACCATATTCAATGTAGCTGCTAGTGATCATGGCATACCCGTTGCATAAACAGGCACCATAGACAGCTACAAACGCTAGTCTTTAGATAGAAATGAATCACAAAAAAAATAATAATAATCAGAGAAATGTACCTGTACAAACCTTTGCTACAGAGTTTCAAGTGTGACAAGGTCATTATTCCTGAACTAAAATACATAGTTGTATTATTTTTTCACCCTGCCAACTCTATTGCATTGAAGCATATTGTAACTGTACTGTCTCCCTATATACTGTAAAGCGATCCACAAACTGTTGCACACTATAAGGCTGCATTCCCACCTGAGCGTAGCGTTTTCAAGCAGAAAATTGTGTGAATTTGCCGCGATTTTGTGCAGGGCAAAAGGTCACCAATGTTAAAAGAAGAAAAACGCCCAAATCTGCTCAATTCGAGCAACAAAAAAAGGGTCTGGAACTTGTTTGAGCTTCAGGCGTTCGGCTTCAGGCGACATGGAGTGGAGATGTGAACCATCTCCATTGAGAATAATAAATTTTTTCCCCTCTAGCATTTTGTAGCTTCAGGCTTCAAGCTACAAAACGTTCAGGTGTGAATGGGGTCTAAATCCTGTATGATAATAAAAGTAATAATAACAACTTTGTTGTATTGTGAATATGAAACACTGAAATCACGCCAAAGATTCTACTATTATGAACTGAACATGTTAAAACACTATGTAGTCCATGCAAGGTCTCACCACTGGGGGGGGGCAGGGGGGGTAGTCATACTGGGTAACAGTCTGGAGCCCCTTTCCAACAGCAGCCCTGCAGTGACTGAGTATAGCTGTAATACTGTGAACTTGCTCCTCTACTCAGACCTCAATGTCTATGCAGTTCCTGTGGCTTCTTTTGAATGAATGAATGAATGAAATACTTGTATAGCGCACAATGCGAACTGAATCGCCTCTAGGCGCCGATTTGTCACATGACAGAGCAACAAGGAAAGTCTGTAGTTAGAAATTTCCTTGAAATTTTGCAAGGTTTCTTTTTTCGCAATAGCTTCAGCAAGCTCATACTGAGATTATGGACAAGGAATTTTCTGAACAAGAAATTAGAATGGCCATAAAGTCCTTACATCCATTCAAAGCCCCAGGCCCAGACGACTTCCTAGGTCATTATTATATAAAATATCAGGAAAGTCTGTTTCCTTATCTAAGCTCCTATTTTAATGATTTCCGATGAGGTAATTGCATCCCAGAACATGAGAATATGGCGTATATATACATCTTACCAGAATGAGGAAGGGAACACAGTGATTGCTCTAGATAAAAACTAAAAGTGCTAATCCGCTCCACCCAGCCAATGATTCTACTAACTAATAATAGGAAGCTGCCAACATAAGCAGTGATCTCTACACCAATACACGTAAAATAAAAATAAGAAAATATGTGGCGCTACCAACCCTGCTCAACTAATACCAGCAATAAATAAAAATAATTATTTTTTTATAATAGTGCAAATGCTGCAAAAAAGTGAAGAAAAAAGTGAAAAAAAATATTAACCTCACTTAGAAGGTATTCTGTGCAATATATCCAAACTGCAATCAATAAATATAGTAAATATAATGCAAAATAGATGATATAAATATGTATAAGATAACAATATTCACATAAGTGCAAATATAAAAGGAAAGTCCATCAGTGATAAATTATAATATAATAGCTTGATGATCAATGCAGTGCCAACTCCAATGGTGACCATAAAGAAAAGTCCATGCAGTGAAAAAGTAGCAATAATTCCAATGAGTGACAGTCCACCAATAATTCAGTGCTCAGCTTGTGCACCACCAGTTCCCCCCAGCCTCTCACCTCAGATATATACCATTATAGCGCTGGACATAAATAGATGCCACTTCTACCACTTCTCCTCATACGCCCAGCCTCAAATATATATCATCAATGGCCAATATAGCACTGTACATGTATAGATGACACTTCCACCACTTCTCCTCATACGTCCAGCCCGTTAGAATAAAAGGTTTATAGGTCGTGTAGGAGATGGGAAAAAGACAGAGAGGGGGCTCCCATGTGAAGTATGTAAAATAATAAGTTTATTTAGTGATTGCTCTAATTATCGTCCAATCTCGCTGATAATGTGGACTTAAAAATAATGTCAAAAGTACTAGCCTTTAAGATTGAACTCCTTCCTTGTACATTATATTCATTCTGATCAAGCGGGATTCGTTCCTAAATTTGCAGGCATCCAACCAGGAGAATTATTGATATTATTTTGGCTATTCATTTTGACTGAGATGGAAAAGGACCCCGACTGGGTATGTTGCTGTCTCTAGATATACGTAAGGCCTTTGACTCCCTGTCCTGGGACTACCTATTCTATGTTTTGTCTCAGCTTGGCTTTGGCCCTAAATTCTTGTCCACGCTACATGTATTGTACAGCTCGCCCACTGTGTCCTTAAAGTGTATTAATAAATGAGCATGGTTATCTCAACGCCTCTCACAACCCTCCCTAACCTTTTTGCAATACTTCAGCCCTTCTCAAAGATTTCTGGCCTTACAATAAACCATTAAAAGTCACGGGCATTAAATATCTCCTTACAGGACCGCATGTTAGAAACCCTTAAACTCTCGTATAAGTTTGATAGGGAACCTGAGGCTCTCCCTTACTTAGGCCCTTAGACCTTATACCGGATTTACACACCCTACACTCTTGGAATTATCCTGCACTATATAAAGGTTTAAAGGCAAATATGGCTAGCTGCCAACTCCATCTCCAATTGTGGTTTGGCAGACTGCACTCTATAAAAGTTAATATTCTTCCAAGGATTCTGTATTTCTTTCGTACTATACCAGTCGCTTTGGTTGGATCTGACTTGATAGCATTCCAAAGAAAGCTTTTTCTATTTATTTGGGGGAGCAAGAGGCCTAGGGTGAATAAGGACACATTGTATACAACAAAACAAAAGGGAGGCCTGGAAGTCCCTGATTTGCTCAAATATTTATATGCTGTACAGTTGGCCCAACTTATTAGATTTCATTCACACCAGCCCAACTCACTGTGGATGCAAGTGGAATCATACTCCTGTCTATGCAGCCAATTTGCCATGCCATGCGGTTACCAGCGAGAGACAGGACTCTAATTTTGTGCCCCCTTTCTCTCTTTCACTCAGTAGATGGGATAGGCTTTCTAAATCCCACAACTTTAAGTCTCCCCACTGCCTGTTGGCTAATTTGATGCATTTGGTTTGAGCACTGACAGGCTGACACCCCACCCCTTCAACCTCTGCAGCAATGCTGGCAGCACTCTTACATCTATTTCCCAAAGACAACCTCTGGATATGGCGCTGAGCACGTGCACTCAACTTTTTTGGTCGACCATGGCAAGGCCTGTTCTGAGTGGAACCTGCCCTGTTAAAATGCTGTATGGTCTTAACCACCATGCTGCAGCTCAGTTTCAGGGTCTTGGCAATATTCTTATAGCCTAGGATATCTTTAAGTAGAGCAACAATTCTTTTTACACATCCTCAGGGATGCCATGTTGAACTTCCAGAGACCAGTATGAGAGAGCGAGAGCGATAACAACAAATTTAACACACCTGCTCCCCATTCACACCTGAGACCTTGCAACACTAACGAGTCACATGACACCGGGGAGGGCGGCAAATTGGGCCAAATTTGGACATTTTTGCTTGGGGTGTACTCACGTTTGTTGCCAGCGGTTTAGATATTAATGGCTGTGTGTTGAGTTATTTTGAGGAGACAGCGAATTTACACTGTTATACAAGCTATACACTCACTATTTTACATTGTAGCAAAGTGTAATTTCTTCAGTGTTGTCACATAAAAAGATATAATAAAATATTTACAAAAATGTGAGGGGTGTACTCACTTTTGTGAGATATTGTATACTATTCTAACATGTACCTCAGCCAAACAGGATTACATGGTCAAATGGCAGCAAGACATTTAGGAAAGCTTTGAATTTGAGGAGTGGCACTCGATTGCACAGACAGCATTCAGATCACTCATCAATTTATTGATTATTGAAGCAAACTATAATTTACTCTTGAGATGGCACATAATGCTGGCCAGATTGGCTACCTATGTCCCAGTTGCTTCTTTAAATTGTTTTCAAGGCTGTGGTCAGGAAGAAACGGCATACCAAATATGGTGGCAATGTCCTAAGGTAAGGTGATTCTGGATCCGTTTTATAATTCCATTTTTACCCTCACTCTAACCAAATCTCCCAAATATGCCCCATTGGGTTGCAAGGTGGATGAAGCCTCAAGAAACCAGAGACGACCCCTCACTTTCATATTTGTATCTGCTAAAATTACCTTAGCTAGAAACTGTAAGTCAGCTGCTATTTCAGTTGAGCAGCTTAAAGTGGATGTAAACCCTCACATACAGTGGGGCAAAAAAGTATTTAGTCAGCCACCAATTGTGCAAGTTCTTCCACTTAAAAAGATGAGAGAGGCCTGTAATTGTCATCATAGGTATACCTCAACTATGAGAGACAAAATGTGGAAACAAATCCAGACAATCACATTGTCTGATTTTTGAAAGAATTTATTTGCAAATTATGGAAAATAAGTATTTGGTCACCTACAAACAAGCAAGATTTCTGACTGTATCTTCTTCTTTAACCACTTTCAGACCGGACCATTTTGCTGGTCAAAGACCAGACCACTTTTTGCGATTCGGCACTGCGTCGCTTTAACTGACAATTGCGCAGTCGTGCGATGTGGCTCCCAAACAAAATTGACGTCCTTTTTTTCCCACAAATAGAGCTTTCTTTTGGTGGTATTTGATCACCCCTGTGGTTTTTATTTTTTGCGCTATAAACAAAAATAGAGCAACAATTTTGAAAAAAAACACATTATTTTTTACTTTTTGTTATAATAAATATCCCCCAAAAATATATAAAAAACATTTTTTTCCCTCATTTTAGGCCGATACGTATTCTTCTACATATTTTTGCTAAAAAAATCGCAATAAGTGATTATTGATTGGTTTGCGCAAAAGTTATAGCGTTTACAAAATAGGGATAGTTTTATAGCATTTTTATTAATAATTTTTTATTATTTTTTTTTTACTAGTAATGGTGGCGATCAGCGATTTTTATTGTGACTGCGACATTGTGGGGGACCCATCGGACATTTTTGACACATTTTTGGGACCATTGTCATTTATACAGTAATCACTGCTATATAAATGCAGTGATTCCTGTGTAAATGACACTGGCAGTGAAGGGGTTAACCAGTGGGTGGCAGTGTAGGGGTTAAGTGTTCCTAGGGGTGTGTTACTAACTGTGGGGGGGTTGGGCTTTCATTTAGTGAACACTGATCTCTGCTCCAATCACATGGAGCAGAGATCAGCGCCACTAGTTGCTAGGCAGAATGGAGAAATGCTGTTTACAATGCATTTCCTCCATTCCACCGTCCCGTGAGACGATCGCGGGTATGCCCGCGGCGATCGAGTCCGCGGGTCCCGCGACCGGACTCACGGGGGTCCCGACCGATGGCAGGGCGGCATTGAAGATTGGACGTACATGTACGTCAATATGCCTGCCTGTGCCATTCTGTCGACGTACATCGTCGTGCGCTGGTCGGGAACCGGTTAAGAGTATCCTCTGTCCTCCACTCATTACCTGTATTAATGGCACCTGTTTCAACTTGTTATCAGTATAAAAGACACCTGTCCACAACCTCAAACGGTCACACTCCAAAGTCCACTGTGGTGAAGACCAAAGAGCTGTTGAAGGACACCAGAAACAAAATTGTAGACCTGCACCAGGCTGGGAAGACTGAATCTGCAATAGGCAAGCAGCTTGGTGTGAAGAAATCAACTGTGGGAGCAATAATTAGAAAATGGAAGATATACAAGACCACTGATAATCTCCCTCGATCTGGGGCTCCACACAAGATCTCACCCCGTGGGGTTAAAATGATCACAAGAACGGTAAGCAAAAATCCCAGAACCACATGGGGGGACCTAGTGAATGACCTGCAGAGAGCTGGGACCAATGTAACAAAGGCTACCATCAGTAACACACTACCTGCAGTGCCAGACGTGTCCCCCTACTTAAGCCAGTACATGTCTGGGCCCGTCTGAGATTTGCTAGAGAGCATTTGGATGATCCAGAAGAGGATTGGGAGAATGTCATATGGTCAGATGAAACCAAAGTAGAACTGTTTGGTAGAAACACAACTCGTCGTGTTTGGAGGAGAGTAAATGCTAAGTTGCAACAAAAGAACACCATACCTATTGTGAAGCATAGGGGTGGCAACATCATGCTTTGGGGCTGTTTCTCTGCAAAGGGAACAGGACAACTGATCCGTGTACATGAAAGAATGAATGGGGCCATGTATCATGAGATTTTGAGTGCAAACCTCCTCCCATCAGCAAGGGCATTGAAGATGAAACATGGCTGGGTTTTTCAGCATGACAATGATCCCAAACACACTGCCTGGGCAATGAAGGAGTGGCTTCGTAAGAAGCATTTCAAGGTCCTAGATTGGTCTAGCCAGTCTCCAGATCTCAACTCCATAGAAAACCTATGGAGGGAGTTGAAAGTCCATGTTGCCCAATGACAGCTCTAAAACATCACTGCTCTAGAGGAGATCTGCATTGAGGAATGGGCCAACATACCAGCAACAGTGTGTGACAACCTTGTGAAGACTTACATAAAACATTTGACCTCTGTCACTGCCAACAAAGGATATATAACAAAGTATTGAGATGAACTTTTGATATTGACCAAATACTTATTTTCCACCATAATTTGTAAATAAATTCTTTCCAAATCAGACAATGTGATTGTCTGGATTTGTTTCCACATTTTGTCTCTCGTAGTTGAGGTATACCTATGATGACAATTACAGGCCTCTCTCATCTTTTTAAGGGAGAACTTGCAGAAGTGGTGGCTGACTAAATACTTGTTTGCCCCACTGTATACCCAGTGAAGTGAACAACCTCAGATGATACACAGAGATGAAACAAATCTCCCTACACAAGTTTTACATGTATATCTGCTGTCTTCAGCTTGCTATATTCTTTAGAATGTGCACATCGTGTTAGAATTTTTTCTTCCTGTTCAGCACTGGGAGTGAAGTCTTGGCATACACTGTGTGACAGCTGATTGGAGGAAAGGAACACACCCCCACTCCACGTAGGAAAGAATGTGCAGAGCCATGCAGTGAATAGGCCAGCTCTCTGCTACTCTATTAATAGGAACCTCCCCAACAAAAATGTCAGGTTTTATCTCGGTTGTCAGAGGGCTTGATAGAAGTTATCATGCTGATAACAAATAAATGGAGCAGCAGAAAGACACGGGACCCAAGGCTTTGGACAGAGAAAAGTAAACACTACATATATATGTGCTTAGGTCAAATTTCATGAATCAAGTTTACATCCACTTTAAGCACAAGCTTGCCTGGCTTATGATCAATGAAAAGCTCTTGGTAGTTCTGAATGACAAAATGAAAGTGTCCGTGGATCAGATACTTGACTAATGATCCCTGACTAAAATGCCTTTGTGTGACGCGTGCTAGAGTGCAGGGTCTTTCCCCACCTCCTCTCTTTCCTTCCCCCTCATCTCTCTCCTTTCTCTCTGTTTGAAATATTCTGCATGTGCAATTCCAGGAACAGAAAATAGAACAACCCCTCTGATTGGAGGAGGGAACCGTTTCTTCCATATTGGAGGGTGAACCCCAAACCCCATCAATTCAAATTGTTTTTGTGTAACTAATATACCATATTGAGTTGACTGGGTATTAGAAGCCTCTTTATAAGATATACCGTAATTGTTGGACCAACAATTTTTGAGAATGATTCAAATGCCCACAACTAAGAGCCATGAAAATGCCAAAGAATGGGATTTTAGAGGGTGTACTTTTTAGTTAAAATGGTGCTTGGGGCTACATGCCTTCTGTTCTTCTTTTGCTTGATAACACATATTTTTTCTATTTGTTGATATATGAGCGCTTCATATTGTGGAATTTGTGTATTGCTTGAAATCTTTACTGTCATTTGTTTTCTACTGTTGAAAGGTGAAAACCTTTAATAAAAATATTGAAACAGAAATTTTGCAAGGTGCCATGCTGACAGGTCTGAAGTGCGATTGCAGGTACTTCAATATCTACTGTACCTTCATCAAATTTAGTTGATATTTATACATAAATATTCATTCACTGTGATGCCACCAACAATTTATGTACAGTATGTAGGTATATACATTCCATATATCACTGTGCCATTAATAATTTGTGTACATTGGGTGCCCTACTTTGATATCTGCCTGGGACCCAATTTAAACAGGCCCTGAGTCCTTGAGATACAGATGGCCCCTTACAACATGGGTTTTATTTACTAAAACTGGAGAGTGCAAAATCTGGTGCAGCTCTGCATAGAAACCAATCAGCTTCCAGGTTTTTTGTCAAAGCTTACTTGAACAAGCTGAAGTTAGAAGCTGATTGGCTACCATGCAAAGCTGCACTAGATTTTGCACTTTCCAGTTTTAGTAAATCAACCCCCACATTTCCACTGATGCACATATTCAAGCAATTCTGTACATGGAGGCTCTGGCCCCTCTGGGCAATCACAGCCATGTACAGTATACCTAGTATGATTAACCACTTCAGCCCCGGACCAATAAACACCTTAAGGACCAGAGGTCTTTTTCCAATTTCGCACTGCGCTGCTTTAACTGGTAATTGCGCGGTCATGCAATATTGCACCCAAACGAAATTTGCGTCCTTTTCTTCCCACAAATAGAGCTTTCTTTTGATGGTATTTGATTGCCTCTGCGATTTTTTTTTTTGCGATATAAATGGAAAAAGAGCGAAAATTTTGAAAAAAAAAGATATTTTCTTCTTTTTGTTATAAGAAAAATCGAATAAACTAAATTTTAGTCATACATTGAGGGCAAAATTTATTCAGCCACATGTCTTTAGTAAAAAAAATGTCAATAAGCGTATATTTTTTGGTTTTCGCAAAAGTTATAGCGTCTACAAACTAGAGTACATTTTCTGGAATTTACACAGCTTTTAATTTATGACTGCCGATCTCATTTCTTGAGGTGCTAAAATGGCAGGGCAGTACAAATCCCCCCCAAATGACCCCATTTTGGAAAGTAGACACCCCAAGGAAATTGCTGATGGGTATGTTGAGCCCATTGAATATTTATTTTTTTTGTCCTAAGGGATTGAATAATGACAAAAAAAAAATAAAATTTTTTTTTACAAAAAGTTGTCACTAAATGATATATTGCTCACACATGCCATAGTTATATGTGGAATTGCACCCCAAAATATATTCCGCTACTTCTCCCGAGTATGGGGATACCACATGTGTGGGACTTTTTGGGAGTCTAGTCGCGCACGGCACCCCGAAAACCAATCACCACCTTCAGGATTTCTAAGGGTGCAAATTTTTGATTTAACTCCTCACTACCTATCACAGTTTCGAAGGCCATAAAATGCCAAAATAGCACAAAACCCCCCAAAATGACCCCATTTTGGAAAGTAGACACCCCAAGCTATTTACTGAGAGGCATGTTGAGTCCATGGAATATTTTATATTTTGCCACAAGTTGCGGGAATATTACAAACTTTTTTTTTTTTGCACAAAGTTGTCACTAAATGATATATTGCTCACACATGCTATGGGCATATGTGAAATGACACCCCAAAATACATTCTGCTGCTTCTCCTGAGTACGGGGATACCACATGTGTGGGACTTTTTGGGAGTCTAGTCGTGCACGGCACCCCGAAAACCAATCACCACCTTCAGGATTTCTAAGGGTGCAAATTTTTGATTTAACTCCTCACTACCTATCACAGTTTCGAAGGCCATAAAATGCCAAAATAGCACAAAACCCCCCCAAATGACCCCATTTTGGAAAGTAGACACCCCAAGCTATTTACTGAGAGGCATGTTGAGTCCATGGAATATTTTATATTTTGCCAAAAGTTGCGGGAAGATTACAAACTTTTTTTTTTTGCACAAAGTTGTCACTAAATGATATATTGCTCACACATGCTATGGGCAGAAGTCAAATTACACCCCAAAATAAATTCTGCTGCTTCTCTCGAGTACGGGGATACCACATGTGGGGGACTTTTTGGGAGCCTAGCCACGTACGGGACCCCGAAAACCAAGCACTGCCTTCCGGATTTAAATATAAAATGCTACCAAAAAACCTGTTAGCGATGGCAGGGATCAGGCCTGACTCTGCGATCGCTGCAGTTATGTGTTTAGTGTTTTGTAAGTGACAGTGATCGATCGATACTGCACTTGGGTGGGCTGGGCAGAGGGGCAAAACGCAGGTGCTAGCAGGTATCTGGGCTGATCCCGCTAACAATGCGTTTTTTTGGAACCCTAAACTGCTGGGGACGCTAGTATAGATCTGATCAGATCAGATATTGATCTGTTCAGATTCTATAGCACTACGGGAGGTGTATGCTTTGCGTGTGGGTGTTAGCGGTACTGGCACTAACCTAGCGCTGCCTGGGGCGACGCAGACCCTGACCCTAAAACCTAATTGATATCACCCGCCGGGTGATCAGGGGGTTAAACCTTTATTGGGTAATAAATGGTGGGTGCCCTGATGCTATAAAAAACAAACTAACCAGAGTCACCCGTAACACTTATACGGTGATCAGTGGTGAAAGGGTTAACTAGGGGCAATCAGGGGGTTCAAATTTTTATTAGGTAGTATATGGGGGTCCCTGGCGCTATATAAAAACCTGACGGGGAACCTAAATAACTAACTGGCTAACCAGCGTCACCAGTGACACTTATACTGTGATCGCTGGTGAAAGGGGGTGAAAGGGTTAACTAGCAGCAATCAGGGGGTTAAAACCATTATTGGGTAGTATATCGGGGTACCTAGCGCTATAAAAACCTGGCGGTGAACCTAAAAAAATAACTAGCTACCTAGCGACACTAGCGACACTGATGCAGCGATCAGAAAAATGATCGCTTAGTGACACTGGCAAAAGGGGGTGAAAGGGTTAACTAGCGGCAATCAGGGGGTTAAAACCATTATTGGGTAGTATATCGGGGTACCTAGTGCTATAAAAACCTGGCGGTGAACCTAAAAAAATAACTAGCTACCTAGCGACACTAGCGACACTGATGCAGCGATCAGAAAAATGATCGCTTAGTGACACTGGCAAAAGGGGGTGAAAGGGTTAACTAGCGGCAATCAGGGGGTTAAAACCATTATTGGGTAGTATATCGGGGTACCTAGCGCTATAAAAACCTGGCGGTGAACCTAAAAAAATAACTAGCTACCTAGCGACACATGCAGCGATCAGAAAAATGATCGCTTAGTGACACTGGCAAAAGGGGGTGAAAGGGTTAACTAGCGGCAATCAGGGGGTTAAAAACATTATTGGGTAGTATATCGGGGTACCTAGCGATATAAAAACCTGGCGGTGAACCTAAAAAAATAACTAGCTACCTAGCGACACATGCAGCGATCAGAAAAATGATCGCTTAGTGACACTGGCAAAAGGGGGTGAAAGGGTTAACTCTAGGGGCAATCAGGGGGTTAAATCTTTATTGGGGGGTGATAGGGGGCTACCCTGGACCTAACACTAACTGTCCTGACAGTTTTTACTGTCACAACTGACACTGAATGCATTGATCAGTAAAGAAATGATCAATGCAATCAGTGACACTGTGACTGGGGGGGGGATCGGGGGGGCGATCGGGGGGGGGGATCGGGGGGGGTTTGTGTGCCTGTGTGTACCTACATGTCAGTGTAGTGTTGGTGCACACTTACTATTAGTCTTCTCCTCGTAGTCCGGTCAAAAAGACCGCCCCGAGGAGAATGACATCACTTCCTCCTTCCTGTGTAAACAATACACAGTGGGAGGAAGCTTCTCATTGGCCAGGAGCGATCCAGAGGGGGTGGCCGAAAACCAACGGCCATCCCCTCATCACGGAGCGCTCCTGGAGCGAACCGGACCGTCGTATCCAACGGGAGGGGGTCCGATCGGACCCCCCACCCGCTGGAAGGCAATCACGTACATCTACGTGATTGTGCCTGCCTGTGCCATTGTGCTGACGTACATTGGCAATACGGCGGTCCTGAAGTGGTTAAAGGAATTGGGGTTATACAGTTCATGCTGGGACATTTTCCATTTACGATCATGTAGCTCACAATTGCAGTGAGAATTGCCCTTGTTCAGTAAATGTGTTGTTCAAACATTAATAAATGCTGAGATGATAGCATCACTGAGATTATGTAATAATATATACACCTGTCATATTCACAGACACTTTAACACAATGTACTGTATATGCTATTTGTACAATCATATATGTAGTGTGCCATGACACAAAAATGATAGGTCTACAGATTTGTTCAGGCAACAGAACACATAACACAATACAACATTTTAAGAGACGCTTTTCATCTACCATTGCCTACTCAATATATAAAAGAGGGTAAATTAGTCTTTCTAAAGGGACATGCCCTGTTCCTCCTCTCTTCAGCCACATACATCTTGCCCCTGTCACACGACAGCTGCAATCGCCTTTAAAAGACATATTGTGTGTTCTTGTGAACATATTATCCCCTCTTTGTTATCCCATGGGAAAGAAAAAGCTGACTGTATCCAAGTATAAATCAGACCAAAGGACACACAAATCACAGTGCAAACAGCAATCACAATATACAAGTGCAGTAGTCATGTGCAAAAAAGATTAAGCAGCATTCACTGGGTGGAACACATAGTAACAAAAAAGTCTTAGTGCAGTGTAATCAATTGCATAGCAAAGTAAAATATGAAGGGCTCTTACTAATTAAAGACATTTAAATATGGTTATTGCTCTTTTTAATGCCATATTGAATAACAGCACATATCTGTGTTAGCTGCATCTGTAAAAGTACAGAAACAGGTCAATACAAGGTCTTAACTGCATAGGCAGCCTATAATATTACGAATTTAATTGTACTTGATTGATAATGTAATTTAGAAACAACACATTCTAATTTGACTCATGCAGAGAAATTTTAGTCACTAGAGCCCTCAGCTTGACATGTATGGGTTCTGCCATGCTGGAACCTTTCTGTGGGTGACCTCAGAATTCTGCGTATGATATCTTTCCTTAAAGCAGTAGTAAACTGCACCATTTTTTTTTAAACCCCGCAAGGTAAAGGCATAGGGGGTTATTTACGAAAGGCAAATCCACTTTGCACTACAAGTGCACTTGGAAGTGCAGTCGCTCTAAATCTAAGGGGTCGATCTGAAATGAGTGGCAGCTCTGCTGATTTTATCATCCAATCATGTGCAAGCTAAAATGCTGTTTTTTATTTTCCTTGCATGTCCCCCTCTGGTCTACAGCGATTTTACTTCCAAGTGCACTTTCAGTGCAAAGTGGATTTTCCTTTAGTAAGTAACCCCCATAATGTGCTAGTAGGCGATACTTACATTTCAATAAAGCATTGTCACCGCTGCCAGGCGCCTCCATATTTATCTGGTCTTCCTTTCCGGGTTTGCATTGGCCGCACTGCAATAATGTCACGGACCCTGGCATGGAGCTCTGAAGGAACGGCATGGGTATGCCATCCTTTCAGAGCGCATGCACCAGTGATGTCACCAGCTGCATGCAGTATGAATATCTCTTAAACCGTGTAGGTTTAGGAGAAATTTACTGTACCTAAAGTTAAACCTTATTGTAGGCTTACCTGTAAGTGCCAAAAAGGGTTTACTTCCACTTTAAAGCTGCATTCACACTAGCTTCGAACTACAAAATGCTCAGGTGAGAATGAGGCCGAATGCCCAACAGTGATTACACAGAGTCAGTTTTGACTGTGCAGATCAAGTCTGACTAGGGCTAGCAGAAACAATATGCCCTAGGATTAATATTCATTTTAACAATGAATGCTAATTTATAAAGAGTGACAGGGCCTCTTTCAATGTACTAAACACCCAGAGGAAATATATTTTTTACAGCATAGGAGGATAAAGGCACCATGGCTGCCAATCCATGATGCTTCCCTTAATCCCCCAAATCACATGCTTTTCAACTAGGGAAATTGTACCCAAGGGAGCACACCTGCGATTTTGGCCCTAAACCACAAACTACCAGCCATCCTATTCATGAAAAAATTTGTGTTTTCAAATGTTCAAATATATATATATATATATATATATATATTTTTTTTTTTAGCAATGTTTTCAGCACAAAGAAAACAGAGAACAGTTCATGTTTTTTTAAAAAGCTGCAGCATAATTGTAATATAAAGAGCAGTAACACTATTACCAATGTATATGGAATCAGACATCTTAGCCCTTGTACACACGGTCGGAAATTCCGAACACAAAATCCGTCTGATTTTTTCAGACGGATTTTGTCCTAAACTGGTGTTACATACACGCGGTCGGACAAAGTTGACGGAAAATCCGATCGTTCGGAACGTGATGATGTTTGTTCATTACAACGGGACTATGTTCAGCCTAGTAGCCAATAGCTTTGCTCTCGTACTTTTATCTGAGCATGCGTGGCACTTTGTCCGATCGGAATTCTCTACAAACGATCGGAAAAGTCAGATCGGATTTTGTTGTCGGAAAATTTGAGATCCTGCTCTGAAATTTTTTCCGTCAGAATCTCAGATGGAAAAAGTCCAATAGAGCCCACAGACGATCGGATTTTCCGACAATATAATCCGATCGGACCTTTTCCATCTGAATTTCCGACCGTGTGTACAAGGACTAAGTGTCAGGGAATAAGGCAAAGGCCTCATGCAGTATATAAACAAATTTTGTTCAAGCGCAGTAAATGTAGATCTTTTTCTCCAGGCTAACTCAGAGACAGAGACAACCGGTCCTACAGGAATGTCTATGGCTTTAAACTTTAACATCTTCCTGCTTGGCCTATAGCACAACGGCCGGGTGGTGGCTTTACCATCCTGACTAGACATAATATGACATCCTGTCAGAAAGCACCACAGGACACAGCTGATGTCTGATCAGTGTACTGACTTGCTGCCGTTACCATGTGACCACCATGACCAATCACAGCAGGTCACATGAAAGTTGTACACAATGGATGGCTTCCTTTCATGCCATCCATTGTGTACAATTGTGTTGCTAGCTGTGATTGGTCAATGTGATCACATGGTACAGACAGGGCCAATCATAGCTCATCTGTACCATGTGATTAGCTTTGAGGAATTTACAGCTAATCACAACAACAAAAAAATGGACTGAATCAGTTTCATTCAGTAAAATGCTTAGTTATAGCAATGTAATTCATGTAATTCCTTGCTATAAGCAAACAATGTGTAAAAAAACAAAGAAAAAAAAAACGTGATCACTTCCCCAGAGTAGTGCAATGTTACTATGGTAACATATTGCTCTGGTCACAGTGTGTTAAAAACAAAATTGTAAAAAAAAATAAAAAATTCAAAAAAAATTAAAATTTAAATATAAAAAATATATATATACTTTTCCCTGTACTGTCACCAGTCAGTGTCCCTGATCCCTGTCACGCCAATTATATGATTATGCTGTGCTGTTCTGCACTGGTGACAGTAAAGTAAAATAAAAAAAAGACAAAAATTACAACTTCAAAACTCCCGCCATGCCTCTTACTAAATACATTGGACTGTCTACTTTCCAAAAATGGGTTATTTGGGGGGTATTTGCACTGTTCTGGCATTTTTAGGGCCTCAAGAATTTAGATAGGGCATCAGTACATCAGAATTGATCAATTTTCAAATATATGCCATAGCTTGTGGACTCAATACATTTCCTACAGACTAAATAATATACACTGATTTGTGTTATTTTCACCAAAGAAATGTAGCAGAATACATTTTTGGCTACATTTATGAAGAACAGTTATTTATTCGCAAAATTTTATGCCAAAAACAAAGAAAAACACAATTTTTTCATAACTTTCACTCATTAGAAGTTGAATGCACTCAACCAAAAACAATCCCTTTAACGCCTGATGGTTAGTACAACTAAAGAGGGTGCACCACCCTAGTGCATTATCCAACTCACCATTTATTTGAAAATTAAGATAAAACAATTATACTCACACACTGATTTGTAAAGGCTCATCACATATGTCAGGAGAGAAGTCCATCAATGTATGTGCCCCAGGTCGGCACAGATGGCCTCATAAAATGTATTGCAGATGCTGATGCATTTCGAGGATATCCCCTCTTTCGCAGAGTTCTGCGGAAGAGGGGATACCATTGAAACACTTCAGCTTCTGCGATACACTTTTTGTGTCAATGCTATCCAGAAAATAAATTAAAAGTTCACTTATGCCCCGTACACACGATCGGACTGTCCGGCGGACTCTGGTCAGCCGGACAATCCGCCCGTGTGTGGGTTCCGGCAGACTTTTTGTTCCCAAAAGTCCGGCGGACTTAGAAGTTTTGACTCAAAATTGTCCGCCAGACAATCCGCCCGTCTGTGTCATACCAGGCTGTGTGCCCTCAACATGGGGAGGTGCTTTCGGGAAGGAGGGCCCGTCCCCACCCCCTTTCCTTTAAGGGTCTGATATGGACTTGGGGGGGACCCCCACTCCGTTTTCTCAGCCTAGGTGACGGGGCCAGTGAGGTGTCAATCTCGCCGATGATGGCGGCGACATTGACTTCCTGTGCTATTCCCGTCTACCTGGAGCCGCGTTCAAAATGAACAGACTTTTCTCCGTGTATGGGCAAGTCCGTTCATTTCAAAAGTCTGGCGGACTCCCACCATAGTCCGGCGGATTGTCCGCCGGTCCTAGTCCACCGGGAAAGTCCGGTCGTGTGTGGACAGGTCCGCTTGTTTAGAAAGTCTGATCATGTGTACGTGACATTAGTCTACGTAAACCTATTTTTAATGCAATCTACTTTAGCCAATATTTTGCAAGAATATTGTATATGCTGTTATAGAGGGAATGCAGATTCCTATTGTTTGGTATTGAGCTATACAGCTTCCCTGTCTCCCACTAAATGTTGGGAAGCTAAAAATAGCTGGCATGAAACACATTTACAAAGGGGGCTCCCGGATTCCGAAAAGCCCCCCGCCCGTAGACCCCCAAAGTCGGGAAAAAGAGAAGGCGGCGACAGAAGACCGGGCCACCGCGAGTAAAAGAGCTATAAGAAGATAGCGGAGGCCCGGCAAGAAGAACCAAAGAGAGGGACAAGATCCCCGAAGATGGGGGACAAGACCCCCGAAGTCGGAAGACGACCCCCAGATGGCGGCGAAGAAGAAAGCCGGGCTCCTCCAGTAGAAAAAGAGCAGAAGATAGCGGAGGACTCCGGCGAGAAGACCCCCCAAGACGGAAGACCACCAGAGTTGTCCAATAAATTATTTTAAAAACGTGTTGTATTTTTTTATTTACACTTTTTTTCACCAGGTGAATGGGTAGGGATACATGGTACCCAATATTCATTCACATAGGGTGAGGGGCTGGTATCTGGGGGCCCCCGGATTCCGATAAGCCCCCCGCCTGCAGACCCCGACAACCAACAGCCAGGGTTGACGGGAAGAGGCCCTTGTCCTCATCAACATGGGGACAAGATGCTTTGGGGTGGGGGGCCGCAGGGCCCCCCTTCCCCAAAGCACCCCCCATGTTGAGGGCACTTGGCCTGGTACGGCTTAGGAGGGGCGGACCTCCGCCACAAAGTCCGGCGGTTTGTCTGCCGGACTAATTCCCCGGATAGTCCGATCGTGTGTATGCGACATTAGTCTACCTAAACCTGATTTTAATGCAATCTACTTTAGCCAATATTTTGCAAGAATATTGCATATTCTATTATAGAGGGGAATGCAGATTCCTATTGCTTTATATTGAGCTATACAGCTTCCCTGTCTCCCACTAAATGTTGGGAAGCTAAAAATAGCTGGCTTGAAACACATTTACAGCACTTGCAGCAAGAGGATTTTAATCAATGGGCTATAGAGTTAAGTCTGGTGGAGAAAAAGAAGGCCTGGCAGGTATAATGCTTCCTGCATGCATTTAAAGGTTTCATCTTCAGGCTAACACTGAGTATTCCTTTACAGAATGAAAAACTATACTTTTATATAAGCATGACATAATCTAGATGCCTTTATAAAATAATAAAGTAGTCTAGACTTGGACCAAAGATTTGATATATACAATATCTCACAAAAGTGAGTACACACCTTACATTTTTGTAAATATTTTATTATATCTTTTCATGTGACAACACTGAAGAAATTACACTTTGCTTCAATGTAAAGTAATGAGTGTACAGCTTGTATAACAGTGTAAATGTGCTGTCCCCTCAAAATAACTCAACACACAGCCACTATTGTCTAAACTGCTGGAAACAAAAGTGAGTACACCCCTAAGTGAAAATGTCCAAATTGGGCCCAATTAGCCATTTTCCCTCCCCGGTGTCATGTGACTCATTAGTGTTACAAGGTCTCAGGTGTGAATGGGAGCAGGTGTGTTAAATTTGGTGTTATCACTCTCACTCTCTCATACTGGTCACTGGAGGTTTAACACGGCATCTCATGGCAAAGAACTCTCTGAGGATCTAAAAAAAAGAATTGTTGCACAACATAAAGATGGCCTAGGCTATAAGAAGATTGCCAAGACCCTGAAACTGAGCTGCAGCACGGCAGCTAAGATCATACAGCGGTTTAACAGGACAGGTTTCACTCAGAACAGGCCTCGCCATGGTTTACCAAAAAAGTTGAGTGCACGCTCTCAGCGTCATAACAAGAGGTTGTCTTAGGGTAATAGACATATGAGTGCTGCCAGCATTGCTGCAGAGGTTGAAGGGGTGGTGGGTGAGCCTGTTAGTGCTCAGACAATACACCGTACACTACACTGCATCAAATTGATCTGCATGGCTGTCGTCCCAGAAGGAAGCCTCTTATAAAGATGATGCAAAAGAAAGCCCGCAAACAGTTTGCTGAAGACAAGCAGACTAAGGACATAAATTACTGGAACCATGTCATGTGGTCTAATAAAACCAAGATAAACGTATTTGGTTCAGAGGGTGTCAAGCGTGTGTGGTGGCAACCAGGTGAGGAATACAAAGACAATTGTGTCTTGCCTATAGTCAAGCATGGTGGTGAGAGTGTCATGGTCTGTGGCTGCATGAGTGCTGCTGGCACTGGGGAGCTACAGTTCATTGAGGGAACCATGAATGGCAACATGTACTGTGACATACTGAACCAGAGCATGATCCCCTCCCTTTGGAGACTGGGCCGCAGGGCAGTATTCCAACATGAGAACGACTCCAAACACACCTCCAAGATGACCACTGCCTTGCTAAAGAAGCTGAGGGTAAATGTGATGGACTGGCTAAGCATGTCTCCAGACCTAAACCCTATTGAGCATCTGTGGGGCATCCTCATACGGAAGGTGGAGGAGTGCAAGGTCTCTAACATCCACCAGCTCCGTGATGTCGTCATGGAGGAGTGGAAGAGCACTCCAGTGGCAACCTGTGAAGCTCTGGTGAACTCCATGCACAACAGGGTTAAGGCAGTGCTGGAAAATAATGGTGGCCACACAAAATAGTGACACTTTCGGCCCAATTTGAAAATTTTCACTTAGGGGTGTACTCACTTTTGTTGCCAGCAGTTTAGAAATGAATGGCTGTGTGTTGAGTTATTTTGAGGGGACAGCAAATTTACACTGTTATACAAGCTGTACACTCACTCCCGACCCCAAACACACCTCCAAGATGACCACTGCCTTGCTAAAGAAGCTGAGGGTAAAGGTGATGGACTGGCTAAGCATGTCTCCAGACCTAAACCCTATTGAGCATCTGTGGGGCATCCTCATACGGAAGGTGGAGGAGTGCAAGGTCTCTAACATCCACCAGCTCCGTGATGTCGTCATGGAGGAGTGGAAGAGCACTCCAGTGGCAACCTGTGAAGCTCTGGTGAACTCCATGCACAACAGGGTTAAGGCAGTGCTGGAAAATAATGGTGGCCACACAAAATAGTGACACTTTCGGCCCAATTTGAAAATTTTCACTTAGGGGTGTACTCACTTTTGTTGCCAGCAGTTTAGAAATGAATGGCTGTGTGTTGAGTTATTTTGAGGGGACAGCAAATTTACACTGTTATACAAGCTGTACACTCACTCCCGACCCCAAACACACCTCCAAGATGACCACTGCCTTGCTAAAGAAGCTGAGGGTAAAGGTGATGGACTGGCTAAGCATGTCTCCAGACCTAAACCCTATTGAGCATCTGTGGGGCATCCTCATACGGAAGGTGGAGGAGTGCAAGGTCTCTAACATCCACCAGCTCCGTGATGTTGTCATGGAGGAGTGGAGAAGAACTCCAGTGGCAACCTGTGAAGCTCTGGTGAACTCCATGCACAAGAGGGTTAAGGCAGTGCTGGAAAATAATGGTGGCCACACAAAATAGTGACACTTTCGGCCCAATTTCAACATTTTTCACTTAGGGGTGTACTCACTTTTGTTGCCAGCGGTTTAGAAATGAATGGCTGTGTGTTGAGTTATTTTTGGGGGACAGCAAATTTATACTGTTATACAAGCTGCACACTCACTACTTTACATTGTAGCAAAGTGTCATTTCTTCAGGGTTGTCACATGAAAAGATATAATAAAATATTTACAAAAATGTGAGGGGTGTACTCACTTTTGTGAGATACTGTATACATTTCATTTATGCAGTGGGCTTTCACTGCAACTAAACGTTGATGCAGACTCCCTACAACAGCTGTTTGTCATGCAAGTTTTTTTCTTGTAGGGTTTTGTCTGCATTGCAGTCTGCAGTAGATGAAGTAAGCATATAGCTTACATATTACTTCTTTCACAGACAATGCAAAAGCACAGGCATAAAATCAGATCTACACCCCAAGTACATAAATATCATAAGACAGCATGCAGTTTGTGTATTTTGTACATACTGAATGCCATAAAAATAGTGGAATTACTTAACAGCAAGCAACTCAGCAAACAGAGCCGTTGATGTACTGATATCCTTAAAAAAAAAAAAAATGTGTGTCTCATGACAATTTACGTTTGAAATGCTGATATTACCATAGTTTTTGCACGTTTGATTGAAACTGCTTGTTCTAAGGGTACCTATAGACAGGGTGATGGTTGCAAGTGAAACAATGTATAGAAAGATCTGGGAAACTAGTAAGCCATGTAGGAGTGGCAATAACAGGCATCCAAATTACCATTATCTAATAGTGATTGAAACTCTCATTTGCCACATTGACATAAGCCAATTTATGGAAAGTATTGCACAGGATTATGGTACAGCAAGGAATGCAATTGGATATGAGCCATATGTCAGTTTACGACTGGCCTTTAAGTGGAACTATATATGAGGGACACAGTGTCAGACCCTGGCCACCTTTACCAACTTTTGACAAATGGCTTGTTAACTCACGACTAAGGATGAGCTCAGGCGTGTTCGTAAACAGCACGTGCAGAGCCAGCCAGGAAGTCGGCACTGCGGAGCGCTACTCACAGGCAGCGAGACATTGTCCTGATGCGCGGCTGCAGAGATCGGGAAATGTCTCACTGCCTGTGATTAGCGCTGTGCAGTGCCGACTTCCTCGTGGGCTCTGCACGTCGGGTGTGCAAACACGCCTGAGCTCATCCTTACTCATCACGCTGTCACTGATGCACAAAAATGACACACTCAGCCTTACCCTGTGCAAAGATGTTTCAGCTTGTAGGACCACAATTGAGTGCCAGCAGACAGAGTGATTATTGCTGGATTTGGTTAACTAAGCAACTAGCCCTTCATACCTCAGATCAATCACTGCAAAGCAGATATTTGTTATTAATATCAAGGCTACCAGGTGTCAAGGGATCAAGGGCACTGCATCTCATAGAAAGCCATCAATTTACAACATACAAGAAAACAGAGATTTTAAAGTATCTTACAATCAGTATTCATACAAGTAGCATTTAGGTAAATAATGAAAACTGGTTTATTGAATTGACAAGATGTTAAAATACCATCAAGACACAAATATTAAAACTATCACAGAAGAGCGTGCAGTTTAGGCTTTACTGCAGCAACTTCGGCTCTACATGTTTCACCACAATATGGCTTCTTTGGGAGTCTTATGAGTGGTGTGTAAATGGGGTGTTCATAAAAATCGCATAGACTAGACACTTTGTGCATCAAACTATGGCTATTTCATGTATGGCGACAGTTCCTGAATGGTCTGCAATATGACTTTGGACATGCGTTCCTTTCTGTGAGTGGGCACTGACTTGTGTATCCCTCTCCCGTTAGGTGGATGAGTTACTGTGATCTTAGATTTGTGCCACAACTCAGTGGATATACCATCTCGGGGCCTGTTTTGTTTCCTTCTACTCTGGTCTCACTCTATATGAATGTTAAAGAGACACCATCATTTTCACATGCTATAAACCATCAACTAATCCTAAAGCTTCTGAAATCTTAAAGTGCCCCATCTAATTTAAGGCATTAAAGTACAGCATCCTATGATGGATCTTTGCTGGCAAACTCTGCAATGGTAATGCTTTTTGTACGTCTAAGGTGGTAGACCTTGCAAGGTACCCATGTCTCCTATATAGCTAGGCACCCTCCAGTCAGGCACTCTCGGCCCCTCCTGCTTTTTATTATCAGCCGCATACACCTACATGTAGGTTTGTGTGCAGTCAATAATCCCAAGCAACACTTTCCATCAGGGGGGGATGGGGGGGCTCTCCTGCATTGTCTCCAACTAGTATTCCACACTATTATTATTTCAACACCTTAGTATAGGATGCTACCCTACTCTACACCGCTCTTTGCAAAATGCATTATACTCTCAGTAACTGGAGCTTGGTTACAAGTCATTATGTTTAGGCTCATTTTTACCTAGCTTTTTGTTGCTGGTTATTTCTTTTTGCATTTCTTGTGCAAAAATGTAATAAAATGTACTGTAGCTAGCAAAAGCAAAAAAAAGTATGGCACCTGTCCCTCCTATAGTCATTAATATGCTTTGATGCACAAAGTGCCTAGTCTATGTCATTCTCATAAGACTCCTGAGGAAGCCATATTGTGGTGAAACATGTAGATCCAAAGTCACTGCAGTAATGCATAGCTGCATGCTCTTCTATGATGGTTTTAATATTTGGATATTGATGGTATTTTAACATCTTTTAAATTCAATAGAACTGTTTTTATTATATACCTACTGTAAATGTTACTTGTACGAGTACGGATTATGGTACCTTTAAAAACCCTATATTCTTGTATTTTGTAAACAGATATTTATTGTAAATATCAAATGTTTACACTAATTATGACTCATAATAAATGGTGATAATACCCACTGTCACCACAGACTGGAATATCCAGAGATTTACCATATAGTAGCTCTCTTCAAAGGGACATGGATTGTTTAAGTTTGTTAGTGTGTTTAGTGCATTAGAGACAATTTTAAAACTTTTCAAAATACTGTTTAATATTAGAAAATAAACAAAGAGACAATGATACAACAGTAGAATGAAAAGAGTTTAAGAATTAAACTCTTAACGTCTGTTTTTGCAGGCTTGGCAAAGTCCAATCAATGAGCAAGATGGATCAGAGGCTCTCATAATTCTTGACTGATTTATCTGATTTGATGGTAAAGGGAGAGCTACAGACTAGTGAACATTCTCTCTTTTCTGGTTCTTAAAGTGGTGTTCCACCCAAAAAAAAAAATCCATGAGTGTGCCAAATGTATCTATTCCTTCTGTTTTACTTCCTTACAGACTGTAGGTCATTTGAGTTGACCAGGTGACCTCATTAGTGCACACCCTGCATTATCCACCCACCCACTCCCAGCTGCACATTTTTTTTAAATGAAATGCAATCAGTGATCACCGTTCTCACTAAATACATAATATACAATCAGCTTGCATAGTGTATGGCCATCTTTAGATAAGCACATAGGAGGGAGTCAACAATCACTCAGCTTTCAAGCCCCATTAACAACACTGCATAGCAGGAACTCGCATTCCCATATGCGTTTTTTTTTTGGGGGGGGGGGGGTTGGAGCATTTTCACTCATCACACATAGGGCAGTCCATCCACCTGAATGGGCTGCCCTACACACAGAAATCGCCCCAAAGAAGCTTAAGAAGTTTTTTTAGAGCGAAACTGAAATTTTTACTGCAATTCTTGGTGCAGCGCATTTCTGAAATGTAAGGAATGCACAGAAGTGAATGGAGCATCATTGTTCTTGTGTTACCACACCAATGTCACTTTCAGGCCCCATTCATATCTAGCATAGTGGGAACAAACATTTTGTGGCTCGTTTTTCCTGTGACACGCATAGGGCATCCCATTGATTTAAATGGGCCGTGCTATATGTGGCTTATGGGACATGTGTGTTGTTAACAAGTAATGGCACTGAAAGCGCAACTAGTAATTTTAGGTGTATAAAGGTGGCCCATACACTATACAATCTGATTGTATGATCTCATTTGGATTAACCAAATTTATATAATAGGAGGAAAACACCTATCTAGCCAATCACTCTACATCCAATCAGGCAGGCCCTTGCATTACATAATTGATGGTAGAATGCTGTTATTATTATTATTATAATAATAATACAGGATTAATATAGTGCCAACGGTTTGCAAAGCGCTTAACAAAATGAAGGCAGGCATTAAAGTTACATTACAATTTGGTACAAGATTAATCAGAGAGCCCTGCTCGTTAGAGCTTACAATCTAGGAGGGAGGGTCAATTGATTCAAAAGGTAATAGCTGTGGGGGGATGAGCTGATGGAGTAAGTAAAACCATGTATTAGTTACAAGCAGGATAAGCTTCTTTAAAGAGAAGGGTTTTCAAGGATCGTCTAAAGATGGATAGATTAGGGGACAGTCTGACAGATTGGGGAAGGGAGTTAAAAATAATGGGAGAAGCTCTGGAGAAATCCTGGAGGCGAGCATGGGAGGAGGTGACAAGGGAGCTAGAGAGCAGGAGGTCTTGGGAGGATCGAAGAGAGTAGCTTGGTTGGTATTTTGAGACTAGATTAGTGATGTAGCTGGGGGCAGAGTTGTGGGTGGCTTTGTAAATTATGGTTAGTACTTTGAATTGTATTCATTGGGTCAGTGGAAGCCATTGCGGGGATTGCCAGAGAGGGGTGGAGGACACTGAACGGTTGGTAAGGTGCATGAGTCTTGGCAGCAGCATTCATTATGGACTGAAGGGGGGATAGTTTATGTAAAGGTAATCCAATGAGAAGTGAGTTGCAGTAGTAGGCGAGAGATAACCAGGGAGTGAATTTGAAGCTTGGTGGTGTCATTGGTTAAAAAGGGGTGTATTCTAGAGATGTTGTGGAGGCTTTGGTGGCATGATATGGACAGGGATTGGATGTGGGCCTGAAAGGACAGTTCAGAGTCTAAGGTTACCCCCCTAGCACCCTGGCATGTGGAGATGGACTGATAGTTGTGCCCTTGATCTTGAAAGAGAAGTCAGGAGAAGTGGCATGTGGGGAAGGAAATATTTTGAGCTTGGTTTTAGATAGATTCAGTTTTAGGGAGTGCTATGACATCCAGGCTGATATGACTGTTAGGGAATTAGTGATGTGTGAGGAGACTGATGGGGTGAGCTGGGTGTAGAGAAATAGATTTGGGTGCCATCGGCATATAAATGGTAGCGAAAGCCATGGGAGGCTATCAGCTGACGTGTAGCTTGAGAATGGTAGAGGTCCAAGGACAGAACCTTGGGGGACCCCAACGGTAAGAGGTGTTGGAGAGGAAGAAGTGGAGTTGTAAGTGACACTGAAGGTGCGGTGAGATAGTTAAGATTCGAACCAATGGAGAGCACAGCCATGGACACCAAGCTAATTTAGTTTTTTGAGGAGGAGGGGGTGATCAACTGTATCAAAGGCAACAGAGAGGTCCAAGAGTAAGAGTACGGAGTAATGACCATTGGTTTTAGCTGTTAGTAAGTGGTTTGTGAGTTTTAGGAGAGCAGTTTCTCAGTTGAGTGCTGTGGACGAAATCCAGACTGAAGGGGATCAAGAAGGTTATTCTCAATGAGGTGGTCGCTTAGTCGCTTGTAGACTAAACGTTCAAGGAGTTGGGAGGCAAAAGGGAGTAAGGAGATAGGTCTTAGGTTGTTAAGAATGGTGGGGTCCAGTGAGGCCTTTTTTGGTATGGGAGTGATTAGTGCATTTTTCAGAGAGTTGGGGAAGATGCCAGTAGAGAGGGAGAGGTTGAAGATATGAGTTAAAGAGTGTAGAATAGAGTCAGGGGGTGATCGTAATATTTGAGAAGGAACAGGGTCCAGTGGGCAGCAGGTTAGGTGCGCGTTAGAAAAACGTTTATTGACTTCCTCTGTAGTAGCTGGGTTAAACATGAGTTAAACAAGAGTATCAATTGTACAGGAGGACAAAGAGTGTAAAGTGAGAGAGATATCTGTAGAATGAAGATCTAATGGAGATTGTACAATTAGATTGTAGTGTATGGCCACCTTTATACACCTAAAATTACTAGTTGTCCTTTCAGTGCCATTAATTGTTAACAACACACCAAATACAGAAGCAATCACACATTGTGCCATGTGAAAAAACGAATGGCAAATTTTACGCCCAGTAAAAAACACACAACCCACAAAACGCCAACATGTCCCATAAGCCACATATAGCACAGCCCACTTAAGTTAATGGGCTGCCCTATGCATGTCACAGGGAAAATGAGCCACAAAGCATTCGCTCCCACTATGCTATATGTGAATGCGGGCTGAAAGTGAAATTGGTGCGGTAACACAAGAATGAGGCCCCATTCACATCTGTGCGTTTCCTTGTATTTCAGAAATGCGCTGCACCAAAAATCACAGTAAAAACGCACCAAGCTCTGCTCCAAAAAAAAGTTCTGAAGCTTCTTCAGGTGGATGGACTTGCCTATGTGCGGTGAGTGAAAATGCACCAAAACACCCCCCCCCGCTAAAAAAAAAAAACGCATGTGGGAATGTGAGTTCCTGCTATGCAGAGCTGTGAATGGGGCGTGAAAGCTGAGTGTTTCTGTCCCTCCTAGCTTTGCTATTTTTGCAAAAAAAGTACTTGAATGCTATATTGGTACATAGAGGAGTTTGAATAAAAAATAAAAAAAAAGGTGAACAAAGGTCAAATTATCCCTTAGTCTGGAGGAAACAGCGCCCATGGTTGTCAAAAAGAATGTGTCATTTAGATTTTGCCCCGTACAAAAAATGTGGATGTTTTTTCCGACTGAATTTTGCTCACGCTTGGCTTGCATACACACCACCACACAAAAATTTGCTGAACTTTCGACTGTCAAGAACACGGTAATGTACTGCGATGAGAAAATTAAGTTCAATGCTTCTGAGCATGCGTCAAATTGTTTCCGAGCATGCGTAAGAGTTTTGTGCGTCGCAATTTGTATAGGCGATCGTAATTTCCGATCAGAACTTTTTCAGACCGAAAAATTGAGAACCTGTTCTCAATCTTTTGCTGGACGAAATTCCGCAAGCAATGTCTGATGGAGCATACACACGATCGCATTTTCAGACCAAAAGCTCTCATCGGTCTTTTGCTGGCCAATTTCCGATCGTGTGTACGGGCCATTAGTCTGACCACAGAATAGTTTTCCACTTTGCAACAGACCATTTTAAATGATCTCTGGCCCAGAAAGACAGCAGTGTTTCTGGTATGGCTTCTTTTTTGTATGATAGAGCTAGCTTTACCTTACGTTTTTGGATGGCACAGAGAACTGTATTCACAGTGATTTTTAGAACTATTCCCAAGCCCATGCAATGACCCAAAGATCATATGCAGCTTTTCACACATTGGTGAACCTCTGCCTATCTTTACTTCTGAGACACTGAATCTCTAAGCCCTTGTACACACGGTCGGAGAATCCGTTGGAATGTGTCCTATCGGACCGTGTCGTCGGATAATCCGACTGTGTGTGGTATGCATCGGACTGATTCCGTCGGACCCAATTTTCCAACATGTTGGAAATATTTCCCGACCAACTGGGCCGATCGGACATACTCCGATCATGTGTAGAGAATTTTGATCGGACCAAGTGCCACACATGATCAGATCAAATTCCTACATCAAAGCTATTGGCTACTAGCCTGAATGTAGTCCCATCGTAACGAAATTACGTCATCACCTTCTGAAAGATCGGATTTTTCACTAACTTTGTCCGACCGTGTGTATGCAAAAGTTTTCGGACAAGATCCGACGGGCAAAATCCGACGGATTTGGTTGTGGAAATCTCTGACCGTGTGTACAGGGGCTAAGACTGTTTTTTTTATATCCAATCATGTTACTGACCTATTGTCAAGTATCCTACAGTAATTAGTTGAAAAATGTTTTTCCAGCTCTTCCTTGCTAGTACCACTTGCGTTGCCAGCTTTTTGTTGCCCTGTGCCCACATTTTTGAGATGTGTTGCTGTCATCAATTTCAAAATTGCTTTATTTTTTTCTTAAAATGGTACATTTTGTCAGTTTAAAGCGGAGCTCCACCCTAAAGTGGAACTTCCACTCATCGTATTCCTCCCCCCCCCTGGTGCCACAATTGGCACCTTTCAGGGGGGAGGTGGGTGCAGATACCTGTAGTATATGGGTATCTGCACCCACTTCCAGGCATAGAGAGCTGCAGAATATCCGCAGATGAACGCCCCCCCCCCCATTGTGTTCTGGGAAACACACAGTTCCCAGAACACAACGGGGACCAGTGAAGACGCGCAGCGCAGTAGGGAATCGGGCAGTGAAGCCTGCAACACTTCACTTCCTGATTCCCTGACCGAGTATGGTGGCGGGGGCAGCCAAGAGATGAGCGATTGCTCGTCATCTGCTGCCGACATCGCGGGCACCCTGGACAGGTAAGTGTCCATTTATGCAGTATATGTAGCTGCTGGCTTTTAAGATTTTTTTAAGGTGGAGCTCCTCTTTAAACACGTTTATGTTTCCTGTTTTCTATTGTGACTAAAATATGGGTTTATGACATTGGCAAATCATGGCATTCCTTTTTTACGTAGACGATACATAGCCTCCCAACTTTTTTGGGAATTGGGGCTGGACTCCTACTGGGTTTAATTACCCTGCAGACCATGCATGACGGAGCTGAAAGATTGTTTATAGTTTTACAATAGGTCAATCCAAATTCTCTTAGAGGAAAGTGATAACCTTCTAGATATTTACTGTTAGCAGACATGGAGATGATAAGCAAACCCTGACATGCTGCAATGTTTTGTCCAGACCTCCTCTTAAAGGGGTTGTAAAGCTTAGTTTTTTATTTTCTAAATAGGTTCCTTTAAGCTAGTGCATTGTTGGTTCACTTACCTTTTCCTTCAATTTCCCATCTAAATGTTTTTTTTCTTTGTCTGAATTTCTCACTTTCTGTTTCTCCTCAGTAAACTTCACACCATCATCCGAATGGTGTTTAGTCAGCCAGAACAGCTTACTGAACAGCTTACTGAGGAGGAACAGGAAGTGAGAAATTCAGACAAAGAAAGCAAAGAAAAAAAAAAACATTTAGAAGGGAAATCGAAGGAAAAGGTAAGTGAACCAACAATGCACTAGCTTAAAGGAACCTATTTAGAAAATAAAATACAAACCTCTACAACCCCTTTAAGGCACAATTAGGTATTTAGGACTTTAGCAAATCCCTGTTTATTAGTAAGGAGTTCATGGAGATGCGCTCCTGGGATTGTGGAAAGGAATTCACTGCTGTTATGTGTCCCTATTCTACAAAAATGTAAATGTCAACGGAATTCTGAACAACATGGGTGTCTGGCCCTCTCACACAGCCTTTTGGGGTATCCAGTCCGCATTATCATCACAATACAGACAATTTTTTTCCATCTTTAACAATCCTTACCCTTATTTAGTGCATCCTACCATTGCATGACATTAAGATATACTGTATTCCTCCTGTATTGAATTGTGTTGTAACTGTACTGTTTGCCCCCATGTTTTAAAGAGGTGTGCAAACTGTTGGAGCTATATAAACCCTGTATAATAATAATATAAGCAACGATGCCTCTGTCAACAGAGACTGCCAGCATATAACATCCCTGTGTTAAGTCTATTTAAGGTATTGCAGAGCAAATCCCTCCCGCATCATACTGCCAGTCAGAACCTCTGCAACAATCCATTCACTTAGGCTGGATCTTCGAAATAGGAAAAGGGACATCAGGATCATGTAAGATGATGACTTTATGGAACTTTCACAATTTGTTTTTGAAAGTAATGGTTTACACTACATGTACCAGGAGTTTCTCTACTGAACATTGTTTTAATTGTGGTGCCTGGACTTTCACTTTAAGACCTATTTTAACACCTTGCCATCTAGAAAATAAGTTCCACTGATGAATATTCATAATTATATATGGATTTGCTGACAGTAATCATGGTAGCTAGTTTCTGCCTCAAGCTTCTTGTTATGACTCCTTAATGAGAATGACTAAAATCAAATGCAGGAATACATTGTCTCTTCTAACCTTTAAAAAGAGTTATAAATCAATTTACTTTAAAAGGAATATATAGTATTTTTGTTTGTTTTCTCTATCAATATTATGGTTAGGTTTACAAAAAAGAAACTATAATTTAAAAAAAAAAAAAAATATATATATAAACAAATCATATATTAATGTTATGTACCCTTCTACCCTGTACCCAGAAAATTGAACTCTAGTCCTCTTTTCATGATCATACTTAAAGTGGTATTAAACCTAAATCCAAAAATTGAATACATTACAGCTTATCAATCGTTAGATGTGATGGCTGCATTTTTTTTATTTTTTATTTAAGTCTCTTTTCCCTCTGATTTCACCTAGTGATCTGCCCATTGACACACCTTCTGTATTAGAGTAGCCCCACTCTGGATGAAGGAGCACATCAGGCACCTTTGGATAGCAGCATTGTCATGTACTAGCAGATTTAAATATACTAACAAATTGAAGCCAAACTCCAGCTAATACAGTATCTCACAAAAGTGAGTACACCCCTCACATTTTTGTAAATATTTTCTTATATATTTTCATGTGACAACACTGCACACATGACACTTTGCTACAATGTAAAGTAGTGAGTGTACATCTTGTATAACAGTGTCAATTTTCTGTCCCCTCAAAGTAACTCAAAACACAGCCATTAATGTCTAAACTGCTGGCAAAAAAAGTGAGTACACCCCTAAGCTAAAATGTCCAAATTGGGCCGAAAGTGTCAATATTTTGTGTGGCCACCATTATTTTCCAGCACTGCCTTAACTCTCTTGGGGATGGAGTTCACCAGAGCTTCACAGGTTGCCACTGGAGTCCTCTTCCACTCCTTCATGATGACATCACAGAGCTGGTGGATGTTAGAGACCTCGCGCTCCTCCACCTTCAGTTTGAGGATGCCCCACAGATGCTCAATAGGGTTTAGGTCTGGAGACATGCTTGGCCAGTTCATCACCTTTACCCGCAGCTTCTTTAGCAAATCAATGGTCACCTCGGAGGTGTGTTTGTGGTCGTTCTCATGTTGGAATACTGCCCTGCGGCCCAGTCTCCGAAGGGAGGGGATTGATCTGGGATCATGCTCTGGTTCAGTATGTAACAGTACATGTTGGCATTCATGGTTCCCTCAATGAACTGTAGCTCCCCAGTGCCAGCAGCACTCATGCAGCCCCAGACCATGACACTCCCATCACCATACTTGACTGTAGGCAAGACACACTTGTCTTTGTACTCCTCACCTGGTTGCCACCACACATGCTTGACACCATCTGAACCAAATAAGTTTATCTTGGTCTCATCAGGCAAAGCACATGGTTCAAGTAATTCATGTTCTTAGTCTGCTTATCGTCAGCAAACTGTTTGTGGGCTTTTTGTGCATCATCTTTAGAAGAGGTTTACTTCTGGGATGACAGCCATGCAGACCAATTTGATGCAGTGTGTGGCGTATGGTCTGAGCACTGACAGGCTCACCCCCCCACCCCTTCAACCTCTGCAGCAATGCTGGCAGCACTCATGCATCTATTTCCCAAAGACAACCTCTGGATATGACGCTGAGCATGTGCACTCAACTTCTTTGGTCGACCATGGCGAGGGCTGTTCTGAGTGGAACCTGCCCGTTAAACCACTGTATGGTCTTGGCCACTGTGATGCAGTTCAGTTTCAGGGTCTTGGAAATCTTCTTATAGCCTAGACAATCTTTATGTAGATCAACAATTTTTTTTGTCAGATTATCAAAGAGTTCTTTGCCATGAGGTGCCATGTTGAACTTCCAGTGACCAGTATGAGAGAGCGAAAGCGATAAAACCAAATTTAACACACCTGAGACCTTGTAACACCAACGAGTCACATGACACCGGGGAGGGAAAATGGCTAATTGGGCCAAATTTGGAAATTTTCAATTAGGGGTGTACTCACTTTTGTTGCCAGCAGTTTAGACATTAATGGCTGTGTGTTGAGTTATTTTGAGGGGAGAGCAAATGTACACGGTTATACAAGCTGTACACTCACTACTTTACATTGTAGCAAAGTGTAATTTCTTCAGCATTGTCACACGAAAAGATATAATAACATATTTACAAAAACAAATGAGGGGTGCTCACTTTTGTGAGATACTCTATGTTATAAGCAGTTATAACTGTTTTTCCCCCTTTTTGGAATAAAGGTTATACATAAATAAATAACAACTGATCATTGTAAGAACCCATGTTAGTGTTAAATGGTTTGTATTATTTCTGTAACTGATACATTGGGCAGCTCATTAGGGGGGCATTCTGTTAGTCAGGAACTGACAAGTTTAGATAAGCAGATTTTTTTTGTTTTATTCTATGGACTTGCTGTACAAAACCCACCTGCATTGACAATTGCGAGGTCATACAACGCTGTACCCAAACTACATTTTTATAATTTTCTTCATACAAATAGAACTTTTTTTTGGTGGTATTTGATCATCAATGTTTTTTTTTTTGCTAAACAAACTAAAAAAGACCAACATTTTTTTTTCTTTGTTTCTGTTCTAAAATTGTGTTTTCTCCTTCACTGATGATGCTGCACTAATGGGCACTGATGAGGCGACACTGATGTAGAAGTACTAATATTTAGAATTAATGGGTACTGATCGGCGGCACTAATATGCAGCACTGAGGGGCACCAATATGCTACACTGACATGCAGCATTGATGGGCACTGATAGATGGCACTGATGGGCAATGATAGGTGGCACTGATGGGCACTAATAGGTGCCCCTGATGATGAGGTACTGACAGTCATTACTGATGGGTATCTGAAGGGCTCTGACAGGTGTTACTGATGGGCACTGATCTGTAGCTGCAGCTGAGGTGGGCACCTCTGATAGGGGCTGCACTGCTAATCAATGTACTGATTATCATCACACACCCTCCCTCTGACAGGAGCGCTACAGACCGGTTCTCCCTGCCAGTGTGAACCGAGGAAAAGCCGCTTACCTGCACTTCCTGGTTCTTCCTGTGATTACCACATGATCAGCTGTGACCAAGGAGCCTCCATCAGGGGCTCCTTACCATGATCAGAGATGCGGTGTGTCAGAGTGACACACCACACCCACGGGCGCCCGCTGGCTTGTTATCCTGAAAGACATCATATGACGTCCAGTCAGGATAATGGAACGACCGCCCGGCCGTCATTCTGCTATAGGCCGGGCGGGAAGTGGTTAAAAGTGCAGGACTACTTGGACAGTTCCTGGGTATCCCTGTCTCATGTATGGTATACTGCTCCCACTACCAATTGAGGCTCCCACCCTTACAATATAGAGACAGTACAGTAGATGGATTAATACTGAGTTTACTCTAATATCTATTTTAATAGGTCAAGAGTCTGCTTTTTCAAATCATGTGAAATAAAGGGCAACAAGAATCTAGTATTCCACATAGGCACATAAACTACTGGAATGAACAGATTTTACCAAATCATAAAATAAAATCAATGGCAAGGCTTTGAAGTTAGCAGAGCAGTAATGTAATAACTGAGAAGGGAGAGCAAGTGCCTTTAGAGACAGCAATAATATTGGCGTACTACAGATAAAACTTGTTTCTTTATACTTCTAAAAACAATGTGCTGCTTGATGCATGCTATAAAAATAGACAATCTCAACAGTGTTGGCCAAATGTTATCCATATATTTCATTGATATAAAGTGAATGTGGGTTATATAAGGTAACTGTTTCAAAATGTTTACTAAAAAAGTACTTGTTGAAATAAAATGTCTATTAACTGCTTGCCGACCACCTGACGTAGGAGCACGGCAGCAGAGAGGCTCTCCTAGTACGTGATCTGACATGTCCACTTGCCAATCAGTGGGTGCAAGCCAATGACTGACCACTGTCACCCACTGATCAGTGAGGAGGGAGACAGTACAGAGCTCTGTCAATGTAAACAATACAGAGCTCTGTCCTGTCAGCGGGGATGTGACTGTTTTTGTTTCCCTGCAAAGCAGGGAATAAAAACCGACACATGCCCTTAGTGAAAGCACCTCAGAGTAAACGCATAAACACTGCTTAGGCACAAATTTAGCACTTTGATCGCCCTAGATGTTTAACCCATTCCTAACCAGTGTCATTGTATATTTTTAGCACTGATCACTGTATTAGGCCAAGTACACATGATCGTATTTCTCGTCGGAAAAAGATATGACGGCTTTTCCGATGGGATTCCGCTCAAGTTTGCCTTGCATACACACGGTCATGCAAAAGTTTGCTGAAATTTCGACTGTCAAGAACGCGGTGACGTACAACACTATGACGAGCCGAGAAAATGAAGTTCAATGCTTCTGAGCAAGCGTCAAATTGTTTCCGAACATGCATAGGAATTTTGCACGTCAGAATTGCCACAGACGATCACATTTTCGGCTAGGAACTTTTCCCGACCCAAAAATTGAGAGCATGCTCTCAATCTTTTGCCGGTTGGAATTCTGCCAGAGACTTGGGTACTCTAATGGCCTGGTGACAGGTACTTGGGTACTCTGATGGCCTGGTGACTGGTATTCAGGTACTCTGAAGGGCGGTGATAGGTACTCAGGTAATCATATGGACTGTGACAGGTACAGTACTCAGATGGACTGACAGGTACTCAGATGAACTGTGACAGGTACTCGGGTACTCAGATGGACTGGGACAGGTAATCGGGTACTCTGATGGACTGTGACAGGTACTCTGATGGACTGCGACAGGTACTCGGGTACTCTGATGGACTGCGACAGGTACTCGGGTACTCTGATGGACGGCGACAGGTACTTGGGTACTCTGATGTACTGCGACAGGTACTCGGGTACTCAGATGGACTGTGACAGGTACTCGGGTACTCATATGGACTGGGACAGGTACTCTGATGGACTGTGACAGGTACTCGGGTACTCTGATGGACTGCGACAGGTACTCGGGTACTCTGATGGACTGCGACAGGTACTCGGGTACTCTGATGTACTGTGACAGGTACTCGGGTACTCAGATGGACTGTGACAGGTACTCGGGTACTCTGATGGGCTGTGACAGGTACTCGGGTACTCTGATGAGCTGTGACAGGTATTCTGATGGGCTGTGACAGGTACTATGATGGGTGGTGACAGGTCCTCCTTATTGAGGGGGGCAATCAGTGTGATTGGTGTACACTGTAAGTGGTAACCAGATGTTACCGCAATCTCCTCCTCACACACGATTGGTGTATGAGGAGGAGAACCCAGTTTGTTTACATTTAGTGATCGGCTGTGAAATGATCACAGCCGATCACGTGGGTAAACAGCCGGCCAATGGCATTGGTGACGAGCAGTGTTCCCGGGAACACGCCGCAACCTGCACGTGCAGCATGGCCGATCACGTGGTAAACAGCCATACCCAATGGCTTTCCACTCCCCTCGGTGGCGAGCGGTGTCTCCGTGACACGCCTCCACTGGAGGAACAGGGATGCGTGCACGCAATCGCGCGCATTCCCTGTTTAAATGGGAGGCTGTCATAGGTCGCCTCCCGCCACAAGAACCGAGCCGCCTGGCTGTCATTTCACAGCCAGCAGTCAGCAACCAGTTAAAGTGTAAAAATAAAAAATAAAAGGTAAAATAAATAAGAAAAACATGTTTTAAACATGCCCCGTCCCAGTGAGCTAGCGTGCAGAAGTGAACGCATAGGTGAGTAGCGCACCCATATGAAAACGGTGATCAAACCACACATGAGGTATCGCCACGATCGGTAGAGCGAGAGCAATAATTCTAGCCCTAGACCTCCTCTGCCACTTAAAACGTGCAACCTGTAGAATTTTTTTAAAGATTTTTAAGGGTAAAAGTTTGTTGCCATTCCACGACCAATTTTGAAGCGTGACATGTTAGGTATACATTTACTCAGTGTAGCATTATCTTTCACAATATAAAAAAAAATTGGGCTAACTCTACTGTTGTCTTATTTTGTAATTCAAAAATGTTTATTTTTTCCCAAAAAGGTGCGCTTGTATGACCGCTGCGCAAATACAGTGTGACAGAAAGTATTGCAACGACCGCCATTTTATTCTCTACGGTGAAAAAAAAAAAATGTATAATATTTAGTGGTTCTAAGTAATTTTCTAGCAAAAAAAAATGTTTTTAACTTTAACTAAGGCTCGGTCCTTAAAGAGGAAGTAAACTCCTTCAAACCACTTTGACCTACAGGTAAGCCTAGATTAAGGCTTACCTGTAGGTCCAAGCAATATCTCCTAAACCTATATGGTTTAGGAGATATTTGCCCGAAAATGGGCACCGCTGTCTACGGCGCATGCGCCGTAGACAGCGGCGCCCAGGCGCACTAAATGCGGCAAGTCCAAGAATGGATTTGCCTAATTTGTCGACTCCCGTGCGCATGCGCGGGAGTGACGTCATCACGGCTTCGCCGAACGGCAGCGTCGGAGCTGCGAGACGCGACTCCCGTGCGCATGCGCGGGAGTGACGTCATCGCCGCTGTCATTGGTCGGAGCTGCGAGACGCCACCAGCAAGATGGACGCGGCGGACTACAGGGATCAGCGGCGACTTCGCTGGCTCCTGTGTCAGGTAAGTGACACATAATGAGCTACTATGCGATGCATAGTAGTCCATTATGCTTTACCTTTGCAGGGAAAAAAAGAGGAAGTAAACCCATCAGGGTTTACTTCCTCTTTAAGTGGTTAAAGTAACGTAGTGCCAAAAAGAAAAAGGGCATGGTCATGAAGGGGGTAAATCTTTCGGAGGGCAAGTGTTTAATAATGTAAGCACTCTGAGGGCATAATCACATCTTTGTGCTATAGGACAAGAGGCAAATTGCATGTTTTACCACAGGTTACCACAAGCATGTTAACGTTAACACACTATCACTTGCATAGTGTGCTGCAGTGGCATTCATTTTGAATGGCACACCAACACACTATAAATGTATTAGGCAATGTGTCACATTTGTGGGGCGTTGCATTAAAAATAAGGGTCATGTATATTTTTCATGCATGTACTACTGACCCACTGAAAATTAATGAACTGCGTGAATATTCCCAAAAATTATCTAAACACGTTTAACCACTTCAGCCCCGGAGGATTTGGCTGGCCAAAGACCAGAGCACTTTTTGCGATACGGCACTGCGCCGCTTTAACTAACAATTGCGCGTTTGTACAATGGGGCTCCCAAACAAAATTGACGTCCTTTTTTTCTCACAAATAGAGCTTTTGTTTGGTGGAATTTGATCACCTCTGTGTTTTTTAGTTTTTGCGCTATAAACAAAAAAAGAGCGACAATTTTGAAAAAAACTATTTTTTTACTTTTTGCTAAATATCCCCACAAAATATATATATAAAAAAACTTCCCCCCCCCAGTTTAGGTCAATATGTATTCTTCTACATATTTTTTGGTAAAAAAAAAATCGCAATAAGCGTTTATTGATTGGTTTGCACAAACGTTATCGCATCTACAAAATAGGGGACAGTTTTATGGCATTTTTATTAATATTTTTTTTTTTAACTAGTAATGGCGGTGATCTGCAATTTTTATCGTGACTGCGACATTATGGCAGACAGATTGGACAATTTTGACCAATTTTTGGGACCATTCATTTATACAGCAATCAGTGCCATTAAAATTGCATTGATTACTGTGTAAATGTGTCTGGCAGTAAAGGGGTTAACGCTAGGTGGCACTGTAGGGGTTAAGTGTGTCCTAGGGAGTGATTCTAACTGTGGGGGGGGCTGTGTGTGACACATCACTGATCATAGCTCCCAATCACAGGGAGCTATGATCAGTGACACTGTCACTAGGCAGAAAGGGGAGATGCTCGTTTACATTAGCATCTCCCCATTCTTCCTCTCTGTGAGACAATTGCGGGTATCCCCACAGACATTGAGTCCGTTGGACCCACGATCTGACTCACGGAGTTTGCGGCAGCGTACGCCTGCTATGCAAGCCCGATCAGGTAGTATAGCGTGACTTTGCGCAGAGGAGTCAACCTGCTGCAGTAAAACTGCGGCGGCTAGTCCGCAAGCGGTTAAAGCACCTGCACATGATTATAAATGTAACCACTTTAGTATTGTGCTATAGCCAAAAGATGGCTACATCTCAGTACTATATTTCTGGGAGGGTGTTCACAAACGTTCTCCAAGAACCTGCCCCCTGTGGCATGCATCAGGAGTATTCTGTGACCACTGTGTCCTTCGTGCACAGCTGATTACAGATTGGCGTAAAGAGACAATCACAACGTTTGTTTACCATGTGATCAGCTGTGTCCAATCTGGTTATTGGCAGTCCTTTCTCATGCGCTGTGTCTGTGTGAGGAAAGGAAAGCTTATAATCGGCAAGTCTGACACTGTTTACACTAATTATCAGCGCAGCCCCATCACTACAGCCTCCTCAGTGCCCATTAGTGTACATTAATGCAACCTTATCAGTGCCCATCAGTGTAGCCTCATCAGCGCAAATTAGTGAAGAAGAACAATTACTTATTCTTTTTTTTTTCTTTTCACATTTTTTTTCCTGCTTGCCTTCTGGCTTCACTGCCGTTGTCCTACTGTGCATGCATGAGTTGCACTGTGCTTTGTGAATGATCCCTCAGTCTTCTGGGACCTGTGTATGTCCCAGAAGACTGCAGGGGGAAGGAGGAGGGGCTGAACTTCCTCGTAGATCCCCCCTTCCCCCAAAAAAGTACAAAGTGTGGCAGTGGAGGGTGCAAACAAGTGCAGCTTCCTCTTTTGGGTGGTGCTCCACTTTAACTAAAGTGTCAAAATAATGTTTAAAAAAAGGAAAGCAAGTACTTTGCATTATGTGTGCTTTTAAACACACACACTGGGTCCCTTTAGTTGTCAGAATCCTATAGGATTATAGGCATCTGTATGTTTGCCAAGAGCATTCTTAGGCTGATGGCATATGCGTTGGTCTGTGCTAACTCTGCCTTTGTCAAGACATAAGCATAATCTTACAAGATACAAACATGCCACCATTCCATACTATATAAAGGAGATTAAATATAAACAAAACAAAGAACTCATATGCTGGTATGGCCATAGAGAACAACATCTAGTTGGGTGCATCTGAGGTCTCTGCCTTTGCAAAATTTGGTGAGATACATGAGGGGGAGAAGGTGTTTTTTAAGATACTGTGACCTATGAAGTCCGCACTCTAGAAAGCTTATTTAGTGTTCATCCAGCCTCCCATATTTCTCATCAAAACCACCAACTTCCACCAAAAAGTGAGATTTCAGTTTGGGGTGGACGTTGTCCTAAATATGCTTTCTAAATGAAAACATACATAAATGTCAAAGCGGCTGTGTGACAAAAGATTCACCTAGGGGTACTGTATTGTAATAGGGTGATTCATTTTCATTATTTCGTAGAATACACTTTATGAACACACATTTAATACAGATAAATGAGACTGTTTCATTAATACATAAAAAGCTGAACCAACCTGTAATTGCTACAGACAATTTGTCAGGATCCCAATATATTTTCCATTCGGCTTTGCGTATGTTTTTTTGAGCAGCTTTATGCTGCCATTTTAAACTCACGCTTGAAAAATGTTTGTTCCTTTTTTTCAGCATGTTGGATTTAATGTGTCTGTGTATTGTTTCAATTTTACCTTTGCCGTGATATACGAGTAGCAAGATTACATTACCGTTTCTACTGAATGTTGCAATCTATAACAACTATCAGCACATCCATCACCTCCCAAAAAAAAACCGAGTTTAAAACAAATGGATTACACAAATTAAAAACAAAAGCTGAAAAATGCTTTCACTTTTATAACTTTTAAGAAGATATATTTTATAATAACTTAAAATGTACAGTCTTCAGGGTCCCCTTTGGCTTGGTATTGGTGCTTAATTACTGATAACTTATAGACGTTCTAGAGCAGGGATATGCAATTAGCGGACCTCCAGCTGTTGCAAAACTACAAGTCCCATCATGCCTCTGCCTTTGGATGTCATGCTTGTGGCTGTCAGAGTCTTGCTATGCCTCATGGGAATTGTAGTTCTGCAACAGCTGGAGGTCCGCTAATTGCATATCCCTGTTCTAGAGCAATAGTCTCAAGGTGGATATATTACTGCTTCTTTTCCTTTCAGTCCTGAAGATACGAGACAGGAGTAATGTCCAATTTTAGTATCCAAAAGAAGACAAGACGACCCACTTGTCAAGTATAATGGTCTGACCTGATGAAGGTCATGCAGCTCATCTTCAAGTTGAACCTACATGTTTGGTTAATAAGCTCCTGACCAAATTTGACTGAATTATTAAGAGACATTGCTGTCACTTCCTATCAAATGTGTTTTACTGCATATATTAAAAGTGAACCAAGACTGCTGAAGCTGGTAAATCAACATCTATGTTTTTGTAATGGTCCTTACCATCTTCTCTCAGTCTTATTAAAACACACAAATAAGTACAAGCTTCCTGAACATCACTGAGTAGCTTTAGCAATACGCTGGCAGGATAGGGAGGGGCAACACTAAAGATTTTATTGCCTCCAGAAAAAAGATCCTCCAGTATAGCTGGCAGTTAAAGGCAAAGGTGTTATATAGGGGCAAAACAAACATTAAAGTGTTACTAAACACACAACAGTAAAATCAGTCTGTGAATACAGTAAAGCATGCTGGTTATACTCACTGTGGAACCTAAGGGGTAAACCCTGTGCATTGTGTAAGAGGATTATTGATCCCGTCTTCTCTGATCATCCCCTTATTCCACTGTCCACCAATCCATCTCCTGATAGAACAAAGTCTATGGAGTCACTCTGCACATGCTTAATTTGGTGTGTATCGCTACAGTTTTTTTTTTCTTGGGAGACTGCATGTGATCTGCACAGGGCCAATCAGCACTGTCCAGACAGAGGGCCAGGGGTCGCTGCCTTATAGCACAGTCAGAGTAGAATGAAAATTCCTCCTACAAGCTTTACCCAAGTGCTCTGCTGGGCACTGATAGAAGTCATAAGACTGTTTTAACTCAGGGGCAGCCCATTCATTAGGGGCTTTGCCCCCTTTCTTCTCGCCACCCCCTATATGCAATGGATGGGGTCATGCATAGCATGACTCTATCCCTTGCTGCCGTGGCCACCCCCTCTTCATGTGTCTGGCCCCTTTCAGGTCACCGGTTGCATGAATTCGAGTGGACAGGTTTTTTTAAGCACCTGATAAGAGCCACAGGCTCTAATAGGTTTCAAAATAGAGTGGGATCGGGTGGCAGAGAGTGCGCTGCGATCCCACCCAGGTGTGTTACAACAGCAAATTAATATTCACTGTTACAACACTGATCCTCCTCCCGGGTAATCGGTCTGATACCCATCACTCAATTGGCTGAAAGGACAGGCTCTCCTATTGGATGCCTAGGAGGAGGTGAGGAGAAGAGCCGAAGCATGGATACCTGGTCCCCGCTGGTGTTCCTTGGATGCCCGATGCCTCTGCACCTTGGATGCTTGATCCCTGTTGGCCCTCGGATGTCTAGATGGGGCAAGTGCCAGTGGACCAACCGGCAGACACCGGCTGGGGGGTTATGAGTTGCTGCGGGGGGATTCTGTTGTTTGCCGCCCCCCAAACAAGAACCCATCAGCTATTGCTATTGCTCTAACTGCTGATGAAAAAGGTATTTAGCAGTTTATATTTAGTAATATAATTGCATTTTCATGTTCTGTGTACTGTGGGAGACCATAAATAGTCAATGCAGGGTCCTGGGTTTAGTAACACTTTAAGAGGTCCAGCAGTTGGCAAATACAAACAGTGCTGTTGAAATGACCAGTTAAGTGATTGTAGTGGAGGTAAATTTCAGTAATGAATAGGCTTCCAAAAATGATACACTCCACAGATAATATAAAATCTGAAATTAAATGCTAAATAGGAAATAATATAGCATTCACAATAGACCATTGCACCCATGACACGTGCCCCAGATATTTAACTTTTTATGGGTGCCCTTTGCAGTAAGTGTTGCATTCATTCCAAGTATGACAGACATAACTATTTGAACCATCAAAAAATATTTTGTATCATCATAATACTGATACAATGAATGTTGGAATTGTTTATGGTTAAGGTAGTGCCATTTTTATTATATTCTTACCTTTTTGCACCACTTAGCCACTAGGCTAAGCCACTTGGCACTCTTTTGACTTTTAAGAATGTTTTTACCTTGTCATCACAATTTGAAATGATTTTCCCTATCTCCTAAGTATCTAAGTTGCATAGGGGGTTATTTACTAAAGATGGAGAGTGCATAGTCTGGTGCAACACTGCATAGAAACCAATCAGCTTCCAGGTTATATTGTCAAGGCTTAATTGAACAAGCTGATGTCAGAAGCTCATTGGCTACCATGCACAGCTGCACCAGATTTTGCCTGCACCAGGTTTAGTAAATCCAACCCATAGTGTTTCTGTTCATAGGGATGCCAAAGCAATAGACTAGCCACAAAACTAAGTTATTTTAAGTCACTATTTTGGGAAATAAGATGAAATATTGTTCTCAGGGTACATAAGACTTTAACTTTGTCCCTGTAGTAAAAAAAAGTTAGTAACCTAAGAAGTCAATTAATATTGTGTATGCAGGTATTACAGATTTCTTCACTGTATTTTGGAATCTAGATGTGGTGGTTGAAAATAACAAATTATATGTGCAAATGTGTAAGTGTGTAAGTGTGCATGTGTGTATGCACTCTCTCAACAAAGTAGGCTTACACTGTGAAAACCTACTAAGTAAAAACTATGCATGCATGCCAGAAAGGCAAACTTTAAACAAAGGATTTAGTAGTGTGAACCAAATACACTACATCAATTATTAAAGTAATAAAATATGTGCTTGGGAAATCCAGTATTTAGCTGACCCAGTGAGGTAAAACACTTCACAGCTAAAAGCTGAAGAAAATCATCTCATTAATAATGGACGATTCTCTGCACTGACAGCTGTTGTCAAACCATTCACAGTTTTTCAATAACAAAACCACCAGTTATTCTGCCTATTCAGCAGTACAAATTACTTAAATATTATCATATATTAAAAAAATTTCAATTAGCTGATGCCAACGTGTTGTGTTTAAACTTGCTTAATTTATCACATTTATTTTTCAGAATTAAACTCTGAGCTAACTGTAAATCTGTAAAATTAGAATGTGCAGGTTAAAGTGGATGTAAACCCATGGATTTAAACAGTTAAAAACCAAAAGGCATGTCAGGAATGCTAACTGCACATTGGCTGTGCTATCAGCCAAACTATCAAACCATCCAATGGCTGGTGTCATAACAAATCACATGTGCAGCACCATAGCAGTTGAAGATTAAACAGAGGCAAAGATGGCAGCTTCCTTGGCTGAAAACGATAGGGGAGTTTACTTCCACTTTAAAGATGGATTCCACCAAAAAAAAAAATATTAAAAGCCAGCAGCTATAAATACTACAGCTGCTGACTTTTAATAAATGGACACTCATCTGTCCCGGGTTCCAGCGATGCCGATAGATCGCTCGGCTATTCGGCTGCTGTCGCCACCATTCTAGGTGAGGGAATCAGGAAGTGAAGCGAATCGGCTTCACTTCCCAGTTCCCTACTGCCGCGCAATAGGAAATCTCCGCGCTGTCACTGGGACCCGTGTGTGTCCCAGCAGACAGCGCGGCAGGGCAGGAAATGGCGTAGACTCCCACGGGAGTCTATGCCCAGAAGTGGGTGAAAATACCTGTCTTTGACAGGTATTTCCACCCCCCTCCCCCCTGAAAGGTGTCAATTGTGACGCCGGAGGGGGGGAGGGATCCGATCAACGGAGGTTCCACTTTAGGGTGGAATCCCGCTTTAAGGTCTGCCATTTACTTGGCTAAAGGGATCCCTTCTAAAGGGAGTCACAGCTGTAGGCCTCTATTTTATTGGTGTACTTTATGTGAATCATGAGAAATCTAAACAAACCATGAACAAAAAAAAAAGAAAAGTTATATTTCAATTATACTACTTTTTATTTATAAAGTAAGCATGTGAAAGCTTGTATTAAAACTGAACTTCAGGAATTCAGTTACTTTGTAAAAAGTGCAGGCATACTATGAGTTAAAGGCAATGGGGAGCATGCCCCCTTCTTGACTTATCTCTATTATTTATAACTGACAGATTTATGGAGCCCCTGGAAGACCGCTATCGCTAATGTGCCGCTAAAGTTCCAGGAGCTCTGATGCTGGACCTTTTGGTCTTAACAGCTTTAGCAGAAGTCAGTGCAGTTGTTATGCCTGCCCATCCCATACTCCTGCCCAATCACAGAAGTCTTAGTATTATGTGAATTCATTCACAAAATACAAATGTTTCTGCAAACGGCCAGGAGAGATGGAGGGGTGGGCAGAGCTGCTGTGTGCTTCTCTCCTCTCAGAGTCTGGAATGTCTCCTCTGGGAGCACCATAAACCTGTCAGATTCAAAACTTCTTAGGCCATAACGTGGCAGAATATTAGATATACTTTCACCCATTACAGAACCAAAGATTCCCATCGAATTTCTACACATTTAGAAGTAATCCCTTAGACCCCTTTCACACCAGGGCGTTTTGCAGGCGCTATAGCGTTAGGAATAGCGCCTGCAAAACGCCCTAAAGAAGCTGCACCATTGTGTGTAGTGTGAAAGCCCCGAGGGCTTTCACACTACAGCGGTGCGCTGGCAGGACGTCAGAAAAAAGTCCTGCCAGCAGCTTCTTTGGAGCGGTGAAGGAGCGGTGTGTTTACCGCTCCTCCACCGCTGCTGCCCATTGAAATCAATGGGGCAGCGCTGTAATGCCGCCGGCAAAACGCCGCTATTGCGGCGTATTGCCGGCGGTTTTAACCCTTTTGCGGCCGCTAGCGGGGGTAAAAGTGCCCCGCTAGCGGCCGAAATGCGCCGCAAATCCGGCGGTAAAACGCCGCTAAAAATAGCGGCTTTTTACCGCCGACGCAAGATGCGGTGTGGTGTGAAAGGGGTCTTATTGAGAAATAGGTAGGATTCAATGTACGGATTAATTTGACTATGTTTATTGCACTGTTTGATTGTTATGTTAATGTAGATGCATTTGCGGCTGCGCCCGCACTTCAATTTTCCTGTTCTATGTGAATGGACATATGACTGTATTTGTAATGGCTTTACGATAAACAAAATAAAATTGTTGTCAACAACAAAAAAAAAAACCTGTCAGATTTAGATAGCAGAGATAAGTCCAGGAGGTGTCATAGTATGCCTCACATTTATCAAAGTGACTAAATCTAGCTTTAGTGGCTGGAATTCAACTTTAAATACAATGTGGTTTATGAGTGCATACAGTATATATATATATATATATATATATATATATACAGTATATATATATATATATATATATACACACACACACACACACACACACATATCGGACACTTTATTAGGTACACCTTGCTAGTACCGAGTTGGACCTGCTTTTGCCTTCACAACTGCCTTGATGCCATAGATTCAACAAGTTGTTGTAAACATTTGTCTGAGATTTTGGTCCATATTGACATGATAGCATTACGCAGTTGCTGCAGATTTCTCCACCACATCCCAAAGGTGCTGTATTGGATTGAAATCTGGTGACTGTGGAGATCATTGGAGTACAGTGACCTCATCATGTTCAAGAAACCAGTGGTGAGATGATTTGCGACACGGTGCATTATCTTGCTGGAAGTAGCCATCAGAAGATGGGTACATTGTAGTCATGGGATGGACATCATCAGCAACAATACTCAGGTAGGCAGTGGCTTTTAAAATAGATTTTTTTTTCTAATTTAAGCGCCCACCACTTTAGGTGGGTGCTATTAGTTTAGAAGTTAGGTTAAATTGCCAGTGCCTTACTGTATTTTGTACAGGTCTGGAGGTTTGTCTGGGTTAGGGAGGAGTTATAGGTTAGAGGGGGGTGTGACCACCTGTTCATCATCCTGGGAGAACACTCCCTTGCTCTCCAGAGGAATCTTCTGGAAAGGAGGCGGGTCAGGCTCTGATGGACAGGCAGTGTATATGGAGCTCTTGTCCAATTGTTAATTTGCTTGGTCTGGGGCGGGGCTCATACATATACACTGGGGTCACATGTTCCCTAGGGAGTTGGAGATGGGAAGCAAACTAATCCACACAGGCATACAGATGTGATGTTAAGGCCTAGGGCACGAAGGCCTGGAAGTTCAGAGATTCCAGTGCTGGATAGCCACACAGATCTTTGCCAGAAGGTGATGGAGGTTCAGAGACTCCAGAGCTGGAAGGTTGCCACCATGTTCCAAAGCAAGAAGTAGCTGCAAACCAACCAGAGTGAATCAGGGTTGGCATGGACCGTTCCTGAGCTGGCCTGGGAGGAAAAGGGCAGGAGGAGAAAGCAGGTGAGGCCTGGGACTGCTAGCGTTTCAATACCACATGCTTTTCAGAGGGGCATGCGTGTCAGCTCACTAAAGCAGAGGAACTATTCACTCAAACAAATTCTACTCCAGAGGCAACTCCTATTCTCTGCATCACTGAGGTGATAGCGCCCGCTGGATTCTGGAATAAAGCTCAAGTTTGAACATTCAACCCAGAGGCAATGTATATCTGTGCATCACCGATGTGATAGCGCCCGCCGAAATCTGGAATAAAGTTAAAGTTTTGAACTGTTCTACACATGTCCTTGCTTAAATCAGCCGTAGTGTATGAACTACTAGCAGCTCCCAAGGGAGTAGTGCGCTTCATAATCATACTTACCTTGGTGGATGGAACATCAGACAGATGCTGGAGCTGTCCCCCGGCATCTCTGCACTGAGAATCGAGCCACTGAACAGCGCTGATGGCTCAGATTGCACACACTCCTCCCCGAGCAGAGCAATGCAGACTATCAGTCAGCATCGATCCTGGTCTGCTTCTCCACACTCATTTGAGCGATGAACTGTGGAGGGGCGGGGAGAGGCCATCTCAGTGGCTCACTGAGATGCTGAGACTGCCATCAATCGAGGTAGCTGGTGGATCCAGACTTGAGAAGTCGGATGATGTGCTGCCTCGACTGACAGCAGTGACATCAGCGGAGAGCAGACTTCAGACTGCTCTCCGCTGAAAACGGGTCACAGGAGTGCAAAACTAATTGCACTCCTGTGACCCTTAGGCCGCGTACACACGCGGGGACTGTTCGCTCAACTTTGTCCGTCAAACAGTTTCAGCGGACAGTCCGCTCAAAATTAGCATGGACGGACTTGCCCACACACGACGAACGAACAGTCCGCTGAAACCGTGCGCGATGACGTGAACGGCACGTACGACGGGACTAGAAAACGACGTCCTATACACTGCAATGCAAACTTCGGCATGTAAATTCTTTCTGAGCATGCGCGAGACTTAGTTTGACGAACAAGCCTACACACGGGCGGACTGTCCGCTCAAACCAAGTTTCAGCGGACAGTTTTTCGGAATTTCCGAAAAACTTTGTTCAGCAGACTGTCCACTGAAACTGTCCACTGAAAGCCCACACACGAGCGGACTGTCCGCCGAAACACTGTTCAGCGGACAAAGTTGAGCGAACAGTCCCCGCGTGTGTACGCGGCCTTAGGAGAAGCCCAGCCTAAAGAGCTCAGGCTGGACTTTTCCTTTAAACGATGCTCAATTGGTAATAAGAGTCCCAAAGTGTTGCAAGAAATTACTCCCCACACCATTACACCACCATCACCAGCCTGAACAGTTGATAGAAGGCAGGATAGATCCATACTCATGTTGTTTATGCCAAATTCGAAACCTTCCACCTACCTCAATGTTGGAGCTGAAATCGAGACTCATTAGACCAGGCAATGTTTTTCCAATCTTCTATTGTCCAATTTTGGTGCGTCTGTGTGAATTGTGGCCTCAGTTTCCTGTTCTTAGTTGACAGGAGTGGCACCTGGTGTGGTCTTCTGCTACTGTAGCCCATGTGCTTCAAAGTTCAATGTGTTGTGCATTCAGAGGTGGTATTCTGTATAGTCTGTCTATTCTCCTCTGACCTCAACAATGCATTTTCATCCACACAACTATGGCTCACTGGATATTTTCTCTTTTTCTGACCATTCTCTGTAAACCCTAGAGATGGTTGTGTGTGAAAATCCCAGTAGATCATCAGTTTTTCAAAAAACTTAGACCCCCTGTCTGTCACCAACCACCATGCCACATTCAAAGTCACTTAAATCCCCTTGTATCCCCATTCTGATGCTCAGTTTGAACTTCAACAAGCTATCTTCACCACTTCTATATGCATTAATGCTTTGAGTTGCTGCCATGGGATTGGCTGATTAGAAATGTGTGTTACCAAGCAATTGAACAGGTGTACCTCTTAAAGTCACAAGTGTGTGTGTGTGTGTGTATATATATATATATATATATATATATATATATACACACATACATATACACACACACACGCACAGTGAGGGGAAAACGTATTTGATCCCCTATTGATCTTGTGCATTTTCCCACTGACAAAGAAATGATCAGTCTCTAATTTTATCGGTATGCTTATTTTAAGTGAGAGACAGAATTAATGAAAAAGGTATTTGATCCCCTTTTAGACAGCAAGATTTATGGCTACCAGGTGTCTTTTATACAGGTAACAAGCTGAGATTAGGGGCACTCTCTTAAAGGAAGTGCTCCTAATCTCAGCTTGTTACCTGTATAAGACTCCTGTCAGCAGAATCAGATTCCAATCTCTCCACCATGGCCAAGACCAAAGAGCTGTCCATAAACGTCAGGAACACGATTGTAGACCTCCACAAGGCTGGAATGAGCTACAAGACCATCGCCAAGCAGCTTGGTGAGAGGGTGACAACAGTTGATGCGATTATTTGCAAATGAAAGACACACAAAATAACTGTCAATCTCCCTCGGTCTGGGGCTCCATGCAAAATTTCACCTAGTGGAGTTTCAGTGATTATAAGAATGGTGAAGAATCAGTCCAGAACTACATGGGCGAATCTTGTTAATGGTCTCAAGGCAGTTGGGACCATAGTCACCAAGAAAACAATTGGTTGCACATTACGCCGTGAAGGATTGAAATCCTGCCACACCCGAAAGGTCCCCCTGCTCAAGAAAGCACATGTACAGGCCTGTCTGAAGCTTGTTAATGAACATCTGAATGATTTAGAGGAGAACTGGGTGAAAGTGTTGTGGTCAGATGAGACCGAAATCAAGCTCTTTGGCATCAACTCAACCCCAAGAACACCATCCCCACCATCAAACATGGAGGTGGAAACATTATGCTTTGAGGGTGTTTGTCTGCTAAGGGGACAGGACAACTTTACCACATCAAAGGGACGACAGACGTGGCCATGTACCGTCAAATCTTGGGTGAGAACCTCCTTCCCTCAGCCAGAGCACTGAAAATGGGTTGTGGGTGGGTATTTCAGCATGACAATGACCCAAAACACAAGAAAAGGCAACAAAGGAGTGGTTCAAGAAGAAGCTCATTAAGGTCCTGGAGTGGCCTAGCCAGTCTTCAGGCCTTAATCCCATAGAAAATATATGGAGGGAGCTGAAGTTTCAAGTTACCAAACGTCAGCCTTTAAACCTTAATGACTTGGAAAGGAACTGCAAAGAGGAGTGGGACAAAATTCCTCCGGAGATGTGTGCAAACCTGGTGGCCAACTACAAGAAACGTCTGACCTCTGTAATTGCCAACAAGTGCTAAATCATATTTTCCAAACATGTAAAATACTTATTTCACTCATTAACCACTTCAGCCCTGGAAGGATTTGCCCCCTTAATGACCAGGCCATTTTTTGCGATACAGCACTGTGTCGCTTTAACCACTTTCAGACCGGACCATTTTGCTGGTCAATGACCAGAGGTCTTTTTACAATTTGGCACTGCGCTGCTTTAACTGGTAATTGCGCGGTCATGCAATGTTGTACCCAAACAAAATTTGCGTCCTTTTCTTCCCACAAAAAGAGCTTTCTTTTGATGGTATTTGATTGCCTCTGCGATTTTTATTTTTTGCGATATAAACGTAAAAAGACCGCAAATTTTGAAAAAAAATGATATTTTCTACTTTTTGTTATTAGAAAAATCCAATAAACTCAATTTTAGTCATACATTTAGGCCAAAATGTATTCAGCCACATGTCTTTGGTAAAAAAAAAGTCAATAACTGTATATTTATTGGTTTGCGCAAAAGTTGTCACATCTACAAACTAAGGTACGTTTTCTGGAATTTACGCAGCTTTTAGTTTACGACTGCCTATCTCATTTCTTGAGGTGCTAAAATGGCAGGGCAGTACAAAACCCCCCCAAATGACCCCATTTTGGAAAGTAGACCCCCTAAGGAAATTGATAAGTGGCATGTTGAGCCCATTGAATATTTTATTTTTTTGCCTCAAGCGATTGAATAATGACAAAAAAAATTTTTTTTTTTTTTTTACACAAAGTTGTCACTAAATGATATATTGCTCACACATGCTATGGGCATATGTGAAATGACACCCCAAAATAAATTCTGCTGCTTCTCCTGAGTACGGGGATACCACATATGTGGGACTTTTTGGGAGCCTAGCCGCGTACGGGGCCCCGAAAGCCAAGAACCGCCTTCAGGCTTTCTAAGGGCGTAAATTTTTGATTTCACTTCTCACTACCTATTACAGTTTTGAAGGCCATAAAATGCCAAGATGGCACAAAACCCCCACAAATGACCCCATTTTAGAAAGTAGACACCCCAAGCTATTTGCTGAGAGGCATGTTGAGTCCATGGAATATTTTATATTTTGCCACAAGTTGCGGGAAAATTACAAACTTTTTATTTTTATTTTATTTTTTCACAAAGTTGTCACTAAATGATATATTGCTCATGCATGCCATGGGCATATGTGAAATGACACCCCAAAATAAATTCTGCTACTTCTCCTGAGTACGGGGATACCACATATGTGGGACTTTTTGGGAGCCTAGCCGCGTACGGGGCCCCGAAAACCAAGCACCGCCTTCCGGCTTTCTAAGGGCGTTACAGTTTTGAAGGCCATAAAATGCCAAGATGGCACAAACCCCCCCCAAATGACCCCATTTTGGAAAGTAGACACCCCTAAATTTAGGGGTACACTAGTGAGACTAGGTAATAAATGGCGGGTGCCCTGAAACTATAAAAAAATAACTAACCAACCAGCGTCACCTGTAACAGTTATATGGTGATCACTGGTGAAAGGGTTAACTAGGGGGCAATCAGGGGGCTTTATGCGGTAGTATATGGGGGTCCCTGGCGCTATAAAAAGCTGTGGCGAACCTAAATACCTACCTGCCTAACTAGCGTCACCTGTGACACTAATACAGCGATCAGAAAAACGATCGCTTATTAGGCTGGGTTCACACTGGAGCGATGCGGGAACGCCACAAATCTGCGGCGGGTTCCCGCATCACATGCCTCCCGGCGGCAGTTCACACTGCCCTCTGCGAACTGCTGGGAGTGTCAGTGAAATGTTAATGACACCCCCAGATCAGTTCGCATATCGCAGTGCGATCTGCAAACTCGGATCGCATGGTGTAAACACCCATGCGATCCGATTCTGCTGCGGACCAAAAAAAGGGTCCCGTGCGAGTTTGCGGCGGGTGCGGCGCGAATTCAGCCATACTATCTGTATGGCTGAACTCGAATCGCACAGAGATCGGATGTGATTTGCACTGCAGTGCGGTGTGAATCACATCCGTTCTCATAAACCGCTGCAATGTGAACCCAGCCTTAGTGACACTGGCGACGGGGGGTGATCACGGGGTTAAACCTTTATTGGGGGGGTTAGGGGGGTACCTTAGAACTAAAGGGGGCTAACCCTAACTGCCCTAACAGTTATTACAGTCACAAATGACACCCGCCAGGTGATCAGGGGGTTAAACCTTTATTAGGTAATAAATGGCGGGTGCCCTGAAACTATAAAAAAATAACTAACCAACCAGCGTCACCTGTAACAGTTATATGGTGATCACTGGTGAAAGGGTTAACTAGGGGGCAATCAGGGGGCTTTATACGGTAGTATATGGGGGTCCCTGGCGCTATAAAAAGCTGCGGCGAACCTAAATACCTACCTGCCTAACTAGCGTCACCTGTGATACTAATACAGCGATCAGAAAAACGATCGCTTATTAGGCTGGGTTCACACTGGAGCGATGCGGGAACGCCACGAATCTGCGGCGGGTTCCCGCATCGCATGCCTCCCGGCGGCAGTTCACACTGCCCTATGCGAACTGCTGGGAGTGTCAGTGAAATGTTAATGACACCCCCAGATCAGTTCGCATATCGCAGTGCGATCTGCAAACTCGGATCGCATGGTGTGAACACCCATGCGATCCGATTCTGCTGCGGACCAAAAAAAGGGTCCCGTGCGAATTTGCGGCGGGTGCGGCGGGAATTCAGCCATACTATCTGTATGGCTGAACTCGAATCGCACAGAGATCGGATGTGATTTGCACTGCAGTGCGGTGCGAATCACATCCGTTCTCATAAACCGCTGCAATGTGAACCCAGCCTTAGTGACACTGGCGACGGGGGGGTGATCACGGGGTTAAACCTTTATTGGGGGGGTTAAGGGGGTACCCTAGAGCTAAAGGGGGCTAACCCTAACTGCCCTAACAGTTATTACAGTCACAAATGACACCAATGCAAAAAAAAAAAAAAAAATGCTATTGGTGTCACTGTGACTGGGGGGGCAGGGGTGATTGGGGGGGGTGATCGGGGGTGAAGGGGGGGTGTGAGTGTGCCTGGCATGTTCTACTGTGAAGTGTCGTGTTGGTGCAACTCACCGATCCTCTCTCCTCGGTGCCGGAACGAAAAATACCGACACGGAGGAGAGATTACATCACTTCCTCTCCTGTGTTTACATTACAGGAGAGGAAGTGATGTCACGCCTCACTTCCATTCGTCAGGAGCGATCGAGAGGGGGTGGCCATGAATGAATGGCCGCCCCCCTCATCCCGGATTGCTTCTGAACGAAAACCGACCGCCGCTGGCACCGGGGGGGGGCCCGATCGGGCCCCCCACCCGCGGGAAGGCAGGGACGTACATGTACGCCCATATGCCTGCCCGTGCCATTCTGTCGACGTACATCGTCGTGCGGCGGTCGGCAAGTGGTTAACTGACAATTGCACGGTCATGCAACACTGTACCCAAACAAAATTTATGTCCTTTTTTCCCCACAAATCGAGCTTTCTTTTGGTGGTATTTGATCACCGCTGCGGTTTTTATGTTTTGTGCTATGAACAAAGAGCGACAATTTAAAAAAAAAAAGAAATTTTTTTTTTTACTTTTTGCTATAATACATATTTAAAAAAAAAACATAAAAAAAACAATATATATATACCGTATATACTCGAGTATAAGCCGAGATTTTCAGCCTCTTTTTTGAGGCTGAAAGTGCCCCCTCGGCTTATACTCGAGTCACCGCTGTCTGACTGCTCGATCAGCGTATCGAGCAGACAGACGGCGGACATTAAAATTCAAAAGCCGCGCCTCCTTCTCCGCCTCCGCCTGTGATAGGCGGAACACTGAATTTCCCAGCAGTCAGTGTTCCGCCTATCACGGACATCCGCTCATTCTCATACTACGGACGAGTATGAGAGGATGTCCGTGATAGGCGGAACACAGGCTGCTGGGAAATTGAGTGTTCCGCCTATCACAGGCGGAGGCGGAGGCGCGGCTTTTGAATTGTAGAATGGCCGCCGAGAAGAGCGGCGATCCTGGAGCGGCGATCCATCGGCACGACACGGGACGGAGGAGGCACGGGACGGAGGAGGCACGGGACGGAGGAGGCACGGGACGGAGGAGGCTCGGGACGACGGCGGCTCGGGACGGAGGCTTGGGACACAGGTAGGCTGGACACACACACAAGGCTGCACGGACACACACACACACACACACACACACACACACACACACACAGGGATGGATGGATACACACACACACACACACACACACACACAGGGATGGATGGATGGATGAATACACACACACACACACACACACACACACAGGGATGGATGGATGGATGGATACACACACAGGGATGGATGGACGGACACACACACAGGGATGGATGGATGGATGGATGGATGGATGGACACACACACAGGGATGGATGGACGGACACACACACAGGGATGGACGGACACACAGGGATGGACAGCCATGTCTCACCCTCGGCTTATACACGAGTCAATAAGTTTTCCAGTTTTTTGGGGGTAAATTGGGGGCCTCGGCTTATATTCGGGTCGGCCTATACTCGAGTATATACGGTATATATATATATATATATATATATATATATATATATAAATAAAACACATTTATTCATCAGTTTAGGCCAAAATATATCCTTCTACATATTTTTTGGCGTATATTGATTGGATAGATTTAGGGACTTTTATTAATTTATTTATTTTTTATTGTTTTACCAGTAATGGTGATTTTTTTTAAATAAATTCTATATTTAAGAAAGAACATGCGGAAATACAGAGACCACAATGGTGTATATCAAAATAAAGTAATCGTTCCCAAGAACATAGTCAATAGTCCATACATCACGATGTAAGAAAAAAATGGTCATCTATCAGAAGGGTATTACATTGAGCTTTTAGGGGCCAGAAGTCCTCCGTACTCCGCATTACCATTTTCCACAGCGATCACCATTTTTAAGAATAGGAATAAAGCCAGATACCAACTGGCTCTAAAGTAGCAGCAATCTTATACAGACATTTTAGGGAAAACAGAGAGAAGAAGATGGAAAAAGAAGAAAGAGGCGAAGAGAAAAAATAAATAATAACACACTGGGGGAAGGTATAGTACCACCATCCAATCATTCCAACTCCGTCCTGGGAGCCTCCAAAGTCATCCCACTTTAGGGAAACTAAGCCGCCAGCTTCCTGTGCTCCTCAGAGTAGATGAATTCATGCCAGTGAAAGCATGTTTTGGAAAATTTATTTTTCACCAAGTCCTCCATTGCGTGAATGTCCACCGACAGTTGCTGTGTCTGCTGCTAGCACAGGGGGATGCAGCCTTTTGCCGCAGTGAGCAGGAGAGGCAATATGGATCTCCTATAGATCTTACTAGGAATCTCATGGTGATGCAAAAGGAAGAACTCGGGGGTCGTCAATATCTCCCGATCAGTGAATTTCTGATCTATATGGTGTATCTCTGTCCAGAAGGGCTCTAGGATGTGGCAAAACCAGAAGATATGAAGGAGTGTTACAACCTCCTCCCCACATCTCTAACAAAGGTCCGTGCTCTGAGGAAACATTTTGTGGATCCTTTCCGGTGTGTAGTACCATAAAGTACTTTACATCCTGCCTCCTGGTGTTTGGCACAGATAGAAATTTTGTGGGAAAAAAAGATGAGCCAATCAACTTGTTTCTCTGTAAGTTGCAATCCCAGCTCACGCTCCCACTTGGCAATATAAGGAGGCCTAAAGTCCGGTGGTTGGGATACCAGTAGTTGAAGTCAGGAAATCACATGCATCCATGGAGACTACTCCAGGATTAGCTATTCAAGGGAGGTCAGTTCCCTCCCGAAAGCTGCCGGGAGGGCAGTGAACCAATATAATGAGACAACTGTACTTTTTGCCAAAAAGTGAGCCCCGTCCGGGCTGGGTTGTCCACAATCTGTTGCCTGTTCCTCCATTGTCCATTAGTGAGGGAGTGTCGGGCCTGTGACTGCCGACCAGTTTCAACTCCAGGAATCTAGGGTTGTTGAGTCCTGGACTGAAAGCTGGATTGGCAACGGGAGTGAGTGGAGATGGGAGAGGCGCGACAGAAAAATTGTGGAAGGTCCTCCGGGCAGTCTGCAATGTTACCCCCATCGTGAGATGGTCCGATATCCATTTTGGAAAGTACGTCTAACACCAGGGCAGCGACTCCCACTGGACCCCCGTTAGGGTTTATTCTACTTGCACCCATTGTTTCAGAGCGCTGTGATGATACCAGTCCAAAATATGGGTTAGGTGACATGCCGTATGGTAAAGGTTGGCATTTGGCAAGGCTATGCCTCCCTTCAGTTTTAGAAGTCACAGGACTGTTTGCGCCAACCGTGGGGGTTTCTGGGCCAGACATAATTGACAAGTGCTCAGTTCACTGCTCTTAGGAAGGAGGTAGGAACCCATATGGGGAGTGCCTGAAAGTGGTACAGCAGTCTGGCCATGATGTTCATTTTCACTATGCCACAGCGTCTGAACCAGAACACGCCATGCTGCCACTCCTGAAGATCCTTCTTTATGGCTGTCAGAAGAGGGGGGTGATCTGTGATTTTTGGCAGGACTGCGAAATTGAGGCAGACAAATCTGACCCCAAATGATACTTTTTGGGGATCAGTATCATTTTTACATTGATCAGAGCATTTTTAGCATTTAGCATAAGACAACTGGGACTACGCCAGGACAAGGTGTGAAACGTGTTAGTTTTTTAACATGTTTTTCCATATTTGATATGTGACTGCATTTGGATTTTATCGACCAATAAAGATGCCATTTCTCTGATGTGCGGCCATCTAGGAACTTCTTCTTATTTTCTACACTGCGCAGAGCCAGCATCTGAGTGTCTCATTAGGGATATACGTTTGTGGTGTGTCTGAGAGGCTGGAGCGGTAATCCCTTTTTGTTTACTGGGACTCTGTACTCTGGAGTGATGAGACCAAGATAAATGTTTTTGAAACTGATGGCTTTAAAACAGTATGGCGTCGCAAGGGTGAGAAGTACAAAGAAAAATTCATTATGTCTACAGTGAAATATGGTGGTGGCAGTGTCCTTCTGTGGGGCTGCATGAGTGCTGCTGGTGGCGGGGAGCTGCATTTCATTGATGGCACCATGAATTCACAGACGTACTGCTCTATATTGAAAGAGAAGATGCTACCATCAGTCCATGCCCTTGGTCGTCATGCACTTTTCCAACATGACAAAAAACATATCTAAGGCCACTGTTGCATTTCTGAAGAACAGGGTCAAAGTGATTCAGTGGCCAAATACTGTATGTCTCCTAATCTGAACCCAATCAAACATCTATAGGAAATTCTGAAGAGACAAGTTGAGCATCACTCTCTAGCCAGCATCCAGGCTCTAATAGGTCGTTCTTGAAGAATGGAAAAAGAGACATGTTACAACATGCTGTCAACATGTTCATTCCATGCCTAGAAGACTTGGTTTTGTCCTTTCAAATCCTGGAGGTCATACAAAAAAATAGATGTAGTTGCTTTTGTTGTGGGGTGTATTAATTTTTGCATCAACTAATTTTAGTAAAACTGAAGATTTTGTAATCTAAGTTATATTATTAACCTTACTTTCATGTATTGAGCTATACATATGTTCTATAAAAGTCAGTTTTGTCAAAATGTTGGAAATTGTTCTAGTGTTCATTGAGATATTGATTAAAATATTACTTTTCAAAAGGGGTGTACTCATTTATATTTAGTATGAATAAACAGTGCATTAAAGGTGATTACTCTTCCAGTCTTCTGGATATTATTAATATTTCTTTGCATATATTAAGTCAAGAATTTTTGCAAGGTTTAATTATTGATTTGTACCAGGGACTTCAGACCTTAGAGATGAGGTTGAGTCATTTAAATAATAGTAGGGGTTAAACAGTTCAGTAGGGAAACGAACATGGTATCCCAACAACTAATCTCTCCTTCAGGTTAAAAAACAGGTTAACTATAAACCATTGACAACATAAAGTGCCGTGTTCTATTATCAGAAAATGAGCTTCATTCCTTGGCTGCAGGTGGGTGGCACTTGCAAGAGAGAGGGGACGGCACCAAAGATTTGGCTGCTCAATGACCACGTCATTTTTTTGCGATACGGCACTGCGTCACTTTAACTGACAATTGCTCACTCGTGTGACACTGAACCCAAACAAAACTGACTTCCTTTTATTCCCACAAGTCGCTCTAAATCTAAGGGGTAGATCTGAAATGAGTGGAAGCTCATCCAATCATGTGCAAGCTAATCATGTGCAAGCTAAAATGCTGGTTTTTATTTTCCTTGCATGTCCCCCTCGGATCTACAGCGACTTTACTTCCAAGTGCACTTTCAAGTGTACTTGCAGTGCAAAGTGTATTTGCCTTTAGTAAATAACCTCCAAAATCTTTTACTTTAGCTATAATAAATATCCCACTTTTTTTTTCAAAAAAAAATATTTTTTCCTCAGTTTAGGCTGATATGTATTCTTTTACACATTTTTGGCAAAAAAAAAAAAATCGCAATAAGGGGAAAATTTAGGGGGTTGGGGAAAAGTTATAGCATCTACAAAATAGGGGATAGATGTATGGCATGTTTATTAATATTATTTTTTTTTTTTACTAGTAATGGGGGTGATCTGCAATTTTTATCGGGAGATAATTGCGGTGGACAAATTGGATACTCTTGACACATTTTTGGGACCATTGACAATTATACAGCAATCAGTGCTATAAAAATGCACTGATTAATGTATAAATGTCACTGGCAGGGAAGGGGTTAACACCAGGGAACGATCAAGGGGTTAACTTTGTTCTCTAGGTGTGTTCTAACTGTAGGGGGGTGGGACATCAGTGTTCATACTTTGTATGAACACACGATCTGTCTCCTCTGCGAAATAAGGCAACGTTGATTTGCCCAGCCGAGCCAACTTGCCGCAGTAAAACTGCGGCGGCTGCGCTGGAAGTGGTTAATAACCCAGTTGTCTATCAATAAGACTATGTCCTGTACTGCAAAATCAAGAAAACTAACTCTAGAGTAGTTTTTACTGAAAATATGGGTTTGATAAACCTTTGCGCTAATATTGTGTGACAAAAATTAAACAACCACCATTCTATTCTCCCGGGTTTCACCTTTTAACATGTGCTCAAAATACACAAAACAGATCTGGCAGCAAAAGGGTTAAATGCATGAAGATATTAAAGAGAATATTCGATGCACACTTACTAACAAAAAATATAAGGATACTAGATATTGTAAAAGCTGAATTATATTTTCTTTCTTTTCATTTTGGTTTACAAAATCCTACTGCTTTTCTAGTATCAGATGCTGCTATTTAAGTCTGATGCTGCTGTCACCACCTATGATGTGAAATTTCCAAATCACACTTTAAGTCTGCATCTGGTGTAGAGGGGATGTCTGTATTACTGGTGACACATCCTGGGAGCTCTCATAAACAAGAACACATTGTCACTAGATGAAATAGAAGGCATTTCAGCTCTAGGCTCCCTGCAGAAGGTGATTTTTGACTGCAGTTTCAGTTCTTATGTTAAATATCCCCTACAGTACCACATATGTCTATCATGGGGAAAATCCCAAAAAAGTGATGGCATTATTTAGCATATTGAATTAGACATATTCATTTTGTATTTACACCACTAACATTTAGTCAGGTTAGACATTAAATAAATCATTCTCAGGGACTACTGACACTTACAGAACTGTCTCCAGTACAGTTACAAAGTATAACTAAAGGAAAAACTTTTTTTAGACTTTGATCAAGTGAAGATGGATTAGCACACCTGTCAGTTATTGGTGACTTTATTGCTAAAACTGACAGGGTTTATAACCCTCTCTTACTAAAATTAAAAAACAAAACAAAAAAACAAAACACTTTTGCTTTTAGTTCTGCTTTAACGTTGATGTAAACCCGATTCATGAAATTTGATCTAGGCACATATGATTGCGGTGTTTTCTTATCCCTCTTTAAAGCACTAAATCCCGTGGCTTTCTCCTGCTCCATTCTTCGGTTATCTGCATGATAACTTCTGACAAGTTCTCTAACACGTGGTAAAATTAGCCTGAATTTTGTGTTAGGCCGCGTACACATGGGCGGACTGTCTGACGGACTTGGTCCGCTGAAACGTGTTTCAGCGGACAATCCGCTCGTGTGTGGGCTTCAGTGGACTTTTTCAGCGGACAGTCTGGCGGACTAAGTCTTTCGGAATTTCCGTAATATTGTCCGTCCAAACTTGGTTTCAGCGGACAGTCCGCTCGTGAGTAGGCAAGTTGGACGGACTAAGTATGGCGCATGCTCAGAAAGGATTTACATGGCCGAAGGTTGCATTGCAGTGTATTGGACGTCGTATTTCTAGTCCCGTCGTACGTGCTGTACACGTCATCGCGCAAGCTTTCAGCGGACTGTCTGTTCGTCGTGTGTGGTCAAGTCCGTTCATTCAAAAGTAGGACGGACTGCCTGTCGGATTGTCTGACGGACTTAGTTGGACGGACAGTCCGCCCGTGTGTACGCGGCCTTAGGGTGGGTGCTATAAATAGATGCGCAGAAAGCTGCTCTACTCACAACACAGCTCTGAAAGTCTGCCTATCTGGAGGGGAATGAGTGCCTTTCCTCCAATCAGCTGTCTCTCAGTGTAATCTAACACTACACTGTTACTGCTGAATGAGGAAGTGTATGCAATCTGCACAAACAGTATATAAAGGTGAAGACAGCAGATATACATGTAAAATTTATGTAAGGAGATGTGTTTAATCTCTGTGTATCATCTGAGGCTGTTCAATTCACTGGGTGTATGTGAGGGTTTACATCCACTTTAAGGTCTGGCTCACACAATTGTGGCTCTGTAAGCTGCATTTGCATGGGCACGGCAGCCCATTCATTTGAATGGGCTGCTGTGCCTGAGATTCATGCAGGAAAAAGGTTCCTGCACCATTTTTTAAATGCAGCGGCAATTCCTCCACTCACAAACGGGCTGCGTTTTTAGATGCATGGGCTGTGCCTGAGATTCATGCAGGAAAAAAAAGGTTTCTGCACCATTTTTTAAATGCAGCGGCAATTCCCCCACCCGTAAACGCACTGCGTTTTTAGATGAAAGGGGATCCAATTAAGAATGGATGCCAGCCTTGTGCATTTTTGAAGTGCAGCATATTTTGGCTGTGGGTGGTTGTAGGTGTGGGCACGGGTGCACCTGCAATAGTGTAAACCAGGCCTAAGACAAGATCCTAAAATTGCTGTTTAAGGACCCTTTCACACTGGGGCGGGAGCAGTGTCGGCGGTAAAACAGCGCTATTTTTAGCACCGCTTTACCGTCATTTTAGCGGCGCCATTCGGGAGTTTTAGCCCCCCCCCCCGCGAAAGGGTTAAAACCACCGCAAAGAGCTGCTGCAGCAGCGCTTTGCCGGCGGTATAGCTGTGCTGCCCAATTGATTTCAATGGGCAGCAGCGGTGAAGGAGTGGTGTATACACCGCTCCTTCACCACTCCAATGATGCTGCTAGCAGGACCGCTCCAGTGTGAAAGCCCTCGTGGCTTTCACACTGGAGTGACAGCAGCGGCTATTTCAGGACGGTTTGTAGGCGCTATTTTTTGCGCAATAGTGCCTGCAAAACGACCCAGTGTGAAAGCGCTCTAATACATAATGCATTTATTGAACCCTGGTATGTTTTCACATCTGCCACTTTCACTGTCTGGGTGAAGCTTCATTTTATTTCGCTCCTGCTTCCAACCTGAGTGGTTAATTGAACTTTAGTGCAATATCAGATAGCCTGCAACAAATCAGACAACTTGCACTCATTTTTTCATGGTGCCCTTACATTCATTGACAGATTTCAGTGGTTACAATTGAATAGGATTTTATCTGTTAAGTCAACAAGGGCTTGAGTGCAGGTTTATCATTATATCAATATTTTTTATTTTTGTCATGTTTAGCATTCACAATGCTTTGTATTGCCCCTATTTGAGTGTATGACACCTAGCTGAAGCATTAGGACTGAGGGAGATCAACATGACATTATCAGTCAGATTTTAATATCCAGGCAGTTGGTAATGAACTGGAAACTCTAGTGGGGGATCTCATTGCTCATTTTGCAGAAAATAACAAATCAGGATGGAATTCATCATGCCAGGATCTTGCCAGCAACCACACAAAAAATAAATCAGCTGGCCTTTAATCCAATCAACAGTGGGTGGTATAGGCAGGAATTTATGGGAACAACAGTGACAGAACCTAGCAAAGTTATATTAACAAGTAAGAAAACAGAACTGAAAAGAAAAACCCCCTTCTTGCTATTTTTTTATTATTATTGTATTATTCCCATTATATACAACAATATTCAATTTACAGTAATATTCAACAATTTATAAACAGAAAAGTCAGTACTACTACCCATACAACACATAGATATCAGAGCTCCCAGGTTGAGTCAGTTTACATCAGTTGACACATTTCAGCCTATAATTCCTTAGTCATAACCATTAGTTATGACTAAGGCATTATAGGCTGAAACGCATCAACTGACTTAATCTGTGTTTGTCCACTGTGGCTTTTCAAAAAAATGAAGAAATTTTAAGAGCAACAACCGGAGTGCGGATCATTTTTTCCACAATATTCATGTGTATAGTAGAGAACACGTGAAAAAATTTAATGACATGATAATTCTATTCAGAAAATGCAGTGCTAAAGGGCTTGCAAATGGCTGTGGTTGGGGGTGGTAAAAAAAGGCAGTTGAAGGATTGCCACATCATGCATACTAGGAGGCAGTATTGTACTGAGGGTGCATAAAAGTCGCAAGATTCAGTGCATGCATAGACATATCATTCTTCTTAGCAATCCTGCACACGTGCAAGGGATTCTCATGCATGTGCACAGATGTTGCAGGTCATTCCCCCCAATGCCAGAAAATAACAGCATCTAAACATATGTGCCGACCCCCCCCCCCCCCCCACCATACATTTGCAGACATAGGACAGGTTCTCTTCTAGGTCCCAAACACATGGCAGATACCTGCGGCAAATTTGCACAAGATATTTTCAGAGATAGTGGTGTGGTAAAAGGGCAGAGGGGAATGATGCCATGCTGAAGTTTTTTCTAGGAATTATATATTCCTAGAGTAAATTTCCTGAACCTCTTTTGCAAAGCTCCAAACGCTACTGTTATCTAGCCGATTCAAATAGCATGTTCCCCACGGCTCCCTTTGGTTCCTCCTGCAGACCCCTACAACACTACAGGAAACACTGGTGACTAAGGGTTTGGCCATAGGAACTAAAATCTAAACACTAGAAAGTGCGGGACAAACAGTGGTGCCTGGAGGTCTGTAAGAGAGTTTGGTTTCAGCAGTCTTCTCTTTCAAGCAAACTCATGATGTGAAATAAACTATTATGATGCAATAGGTACCATTAACATCTCTCCATGTAATAGCATGGGCACCATCAGCATAAGTAACACTAACGCAAGTTAGATCTGAAGCATGCTCCCACCACATACCAGAATATAAAGGGCTCTCAATGTTTATGATATGGTATATAAAAGTTATGTCTTGGCATTATATTATAGAATGCTAACAATATGCACACTGCACGATTTCCTGGTTCAAAAGTTCCCAGAATAAAATGTAACTATATTTTAAGCATAGTTTGTAATTCACTGGCCATTTCTGAACCTTCTGGGGGTAGTAATTGGAGGTGCTTGTTACCATATAGTGAGACTTTCCAACGTGTTTGAAGGTCTTGTGAGTGGACCAGGGAAAATCAAAGTATGGCCTGTGCACCATTAGGCAGATAGCAACAGCAGGTCCAGGAATTCAGGAAGCTCATTCAAGAAAAAGGTAATCTCTATGCCTGCTAGTCTTAGAGAAATACTTTATATGTCCAGCTATGACCAAGGTCATAATTATTTCAAAGTACACACAGACTTTTTCTTCCTATAAATGACTTCCTACATTTGGGATTATCCACACGCAAAAAAATAAATAAAATAGAATTTGCTGAAGGCTGATGAGCAGAAACAAATGATGTATATAGTAAAATACACTTACTTCGGATTAGTATATTGATCAATCAAAGTCACTTCTTCAACAATGTCTCCTGCAATACTTCGGACTAGATCAAAAAAATCATTCTCCAAATATCCTTCACTGGGAAGCCAGAATGACATGTCATTGGTCAAGAACGGAAACTTGCTTATTGGCTAGAAAAAGAAAATAATTGTTTTATTTCCTGCAGATGGATGAACATAAATGCAGAAATATTTACAACAGATAAAGTTAATAAAAAGTGAAATTCACTTTAGGAGTATTTTGACAATTCAAAAGTAAAGATCTCACCCCTAGAATAAACTTAAAGCAGAACTAAATCCATTGATTTAACCGTTTCCCAAAAGAGTTACAATCAAGGCATACAAAAAACACAAGAGGGCTTATTTTCAGCGGAGGTCTTATTTATTTATGGTAGGTACAATAATCGACATTTATTCAAATAGAGTAATGTCTTCATGACTATCTTAAAGTGGTTGTAACCCAAAAAAAAAATCTGATCCTTTAAAGCAGTGATTCTCAACCAGGTTTCAGTGGAACCCTAGGGTTCCTCCAGAGGTTGCTAGGGGTTCCTTCAGCATTGGGCAATTTCTACCTCTCAGATAAGTTCCCACTGACACCATTGATCTTTAATTCTTCCCAATGACCACAAGTGTAAAGACCATTCTTCCCATTGACCATCACACTAATGTATCATGAGTTGTAGATTTCTAATTTTTAGCATGGGTTCCCAGAGCCCGGAGAACTATTTCAAGGGTTCCTCTGTGTTGAAAAGGTTGAGAAAGGCTGCTTTAAAGCATGATAGACACAGTTTTTGTGCTGTGTCATTTACCCCTCTCTATGTTCTAAAAAACCCGGATTAAAACAATAAAATGTTTCTAAAAAAGTTTCCGTGTTCCATGTTTTCTCTGACCCTGTCAGCTCAGGAGTCAACATTACATTCTGCAATCCCAAAAATAAACCTTGGTTAAAGTCATTGTAAAATTATGTAATCCGTTTTGTAAAACGATTATATAATGTGCAGTATGTCTCCTTTTGTATCTTTATTGTGGAAAATACCTCATTTACAACTCATGTGACCCGCCGCAGCTCTTCTTTCCAGCTCTGAGCACAGCAGAGGGAGGGGCCGTTGATGACAGCCGGGAGGAGTGGAAACGATCTCTGGTGGGTTATGTGAGCGCGCAGCTATTTTACACAATGAAGTTACAAAAGGAGACACACTGCACATTATATCATGTTTTTACAAAAACAGATTTTTTTACGATTTTAACTAGGGCTTAATTTCAGGGTAGCGCTTATATTGCAGCCATCCAAAAAAAAATGCTAGTTCTTATTTTCGGGATAGGGCTTATTTTCCAGGAAACAGGGTAAATGTTACATTTGATTTTGCTCTCAATTGAATAGTCAAGTCATCATATGGCTGGTGTCATAACTAATCACATGTGCAGCACCATGCCACTGCAGTATCTTCAAAGTCAAACTTTTTTTACATTTTGGATACAGAAATGAATCATTAAAATCTCAGTCGGGAATATTTGGTATATACCCCATTATGGAAATTTTTCTTTACTTTCTGTCCTGTGAGAGGGGATCATTTGAAAAGTCATAAGGAAAAGAGAGGTTGTGTCTACCCAATGAGGCCACATACAGCAATAAAAACCTGACCCTTCCCTATTGTCTAAAAAATGGCTTTAGATATGCTTTAATAGAGCTAAATTATGATATTTAATCTCTATTATCTAGATTAGTAAGATTACAGGTTTCAATATTATGTGTAAAGAACTATGGATAAAAATGTCAGCTTAATAGAAAAAAAAAAGAATTCAAAAAGTACATTCATTTGGAGCAGATAAAACAATGAAAACCCTTCACCATATCACCTTTTTTGGTATGTTAAGGAAGTAAACCTATACAGCTATAATAATATTCAGCTTTAGTAGTTAGGTTGGCAAGAGAAAACATTTGACTTTATGCTGATTCATATATAACCAGGAAACTAGTTTTGTTGTAAAGAAATGGGACATGTTGTTTTAGTGCCAACTAGCTTAGAACACCTGAAAAGTGAAATTACCACCGAAAAAAAAAGTATTACATCCAAAAACCTTATACTATGTACAGTGGATATACAAAGAAATCACCCTGTTTAAAATCACAATTTGTTGCTTTGCAGCCTGAAATGAAGAGAGACACAGTTTTTGTTTTATTCAGCTGTATTTACTTAGACCCCTTTCACACCAGGGCGTTATGCAGGCTTTATAGCGTTAGAAATAGCGCCTGCAATCCGCCTGAAAGAAGCTGCACCGCAAATCCGGTGGTAAAACGCTGCTAAAAATAGCGGCGTTTTACCGCCCACGCTATGGGCGATGTGCTGTGAAAAGTGTCTTAGTGCAACCTATAACATCCAAATGAAAGACATAACATCCACATGTCAGGAAAAAAAAAATCAAAAACAGAATCACAGAGTTTTGTTGAACCAACTTTTGCTTTAATTACAGCCTTTTATTTTAAGTAATGTTTGTATCCGATTGCACACAATTTTTTATTTTATTTTTTGTACGTAAATATTATGGATAAATGTTAAAAAAGATGATACAAAGTCTACATACATTGTACATAGCCCTGTAACCAGTCAACAGGTCTTGTTGCTTCACACCCACATCATTAAAGTGGTTGTAAACCCACTTTTTGGACTTCTACCTATAGGTAAGCCTAGAATAAGGCTTACCTATAGGTAGTGGAAATATCTCATAAACGTATGCCGTTTAGGAGATATTTCACTTGTAGTCCGCTGAAAGTTCCTAGGGTGCATTCGCGGGGAAGAAACTAAACGAAGTGTCGTTTCTTCCCTAGCCTGTGCCGTTAGTCGTGGCTCCCATGCACATGTGCGTGAGTGATGTCATGTGGCTGCGGCGGATCACAGAGCCAGAATCCATGGCTCGGAAGAAAGAGGGCCAGAAGATGGACGCTGCCCACACAGGGGACATCGCTGGATTCTTTTTCAGGTAAGTGGCACATAATGGCCTAGTATGTGATGCATTCTAGCCCATTATGCTTTTCACTTGCAGGCTGCAACAAGCAAAAGAAGAAGTAAAACCCATCAGGGTTTACTTCCTCTTTAAGTTGGCACATTTATCAGTGCAGGACTATTTGAATGAATTTAAGCCAATCAAATAGGTGGCATCCACATCATCAGGATGGACCATCAACCAGATCAGAAGATCTTTCCCACCTTGCAGCTTTCAGTTTTAATGCAAGATAGAATTACAGACAACCCATGCCATGGTTTAGGTTAATGTAAGTTACTTCAAGGATGAGCTTAATGAAGCTTTTGTATTTGTTTGGAGTTCCACTTTAATTCTAACACAGATATGCTCATCTGTTTGCGCATGCTGCTAGCAAGCAAACACTGCAGTTGACAACTATATACTTTCTCATTTACCCTAGATGGTGCATCATGTGGTGTCTTCAAAGCATCCTAATTGTGAAAATGGCTTGTACACACACACCAGCTACAAACGATGTCTATGATTCATTTGGACTAATAAAACCCTCAATGAATGAGCTGTGAAATCAAAGTGTTTTTCACAGCCTGTTATATGAATAAACCTGTCAAATGAATTATTTTCTGCAAAGGAGAAGCAAAACAATATGAAGGATCTATCAGAATACATAGATGAGTGGCATATATTACTTTAAACTGCTCTCTTGCAATAAAATGCTCCACATCATGGTCCCCCTGTAAGTAATTACAAATGCTGCCATATGCACACACACAAAAAATATATCTTGGATTAATTGTTTTATATTTTTGCAGCAAGTGTCGTCTCTGACAATTTTTCTTAAAAAGAAAAAAAAAATTGACACAGCAGATAGAAAAAGCTTGAAATAAATGTGCATTACGCCGAGCTGCAGAGGAAAAACCTGTCTTCAGGGAAGCAAATATTTTTACCCATTTATCACCTAACTGAGCAACTGATCTACATAGCTTTCATCTGAATGCCGGTATTGGTGCCAATAACTTTCAGCTGCTCTCTTTAGTTTTAATTCATGGTCGTAAAAGCTGTGTAATACAGAACTAGTAAAAACGTTGTAGTATTTTGCTGGGATTAAGATTTTATTACGGTATATGATTATGCACATTCAAAATGAAAGCCTACTTTTGGATGTCTGCCATACAGAAACATGCTAGCATTTTTTTTTCGGAGTCACAAATTAAATGGTGCTTTCTGAAACAGGCTTTCTAAATTATCAGTGGGTTTAGCCAGTTCTCTCCTGAACCTTTTGATAACCAAAAACAAAATGTTCTATATATTAAATATATATTCCATATTTAATATATCAGCCTGAGAGGTACTTGGAGTTTCTTCAGGGCCTTCGGTGGAATTACCACTATTTGTCCAATGCACTCCCGCTTCTGGCCATCTGTAATCCACCATTGCTAAATGAGGATCTTCTCCTGCAAGGTGCTCATGAAATGAACGTGAACTGAGGGGCCACAGTATGTCTGGTATGAAGAAATTGCAATAACCCAGGCGCTAACTGAGTTCCCGTGGCTGTGCCTTTGGAGTATCAGGCAACAGTGTGTGTTAGGAGTCATATGAGAACTATGTCAGTAGCCAGAGAGGAACTTATGATAGGTGGAAGACAAGACTGACACGTTTTAATTAGGCAAATGTTATAACAACATTGCCTATAAGTCGAGTATATGAGACAATAATAATCAGGGTAAAAATACACCCTATAGATTGCTCCAAACAGCTTGTGTGCATAGCTGTTTTGTCTTGTCCACGTCGCTGGTCCTGTTTAGGGTCCAGGCTCTGAGCATCATGGTGTGCATATACCTGAAGCGGTTGTTAGGGTCTGGGTGCCATAGGAATGGACCATGGCCCTGTATAACATCCTGTGTCTAACTCACTGATTGCACCACATACCAAGGTAAGCACTGAATGCAGGATCCAGTGCCCTAAGCAAGCATTACAGGCTGGCCCCGCTGTTACGAGGTCCAAGTATGGTGCCCAAGGAATTATATGGGTACACTGGAAGGCGGTACCCAACAAAGTTTTTGCCAGTGTCTAATTACCAGAAAGTGGCAGCATATAACTCATGGTCTAAGGATTAACTTGTGTGTCCTGTACTGTACGATTAAGATAAATACATTTAATGATGTGCTATTGATTACATAGCTGCTTAATTCATGTCTTTTATTTCTGCCTAGAGTGCATCGTTAAAACTTATTTATGGCTTGTTATGTAAATATTTAGATGTCCATAGCGTGACGAAGTTCTAATGTAAAGACAGCAGATTAACCACTTGCTTACTGGGCACTTAAACCCCCCTCCTGCCCAGACCAATTTTCAGCTTTCAGCGCTGATGCACTTTGAATGACAATTGCGCGGGCATACAACACTGTGCCCAAATGAAATTTTTATCATTTTTTTCCCACAAATAGAGCTTTCTTTTGGTGGTATTTAATTACAGCTGGGAGTTTTATTTTTTGCCAAACAAAAAAAGATGCAAAAAAAAAAAATCATGTTAATAGTGTGTTATAAAATTTTGCAAACAGGTAATTTTTCTCCTTCATTGAAGTGCGCTGATGAGGCGGCACTGATAGGCTGCATTGGTGGGCACTGATAGGCTGCATTGGTGGGCACTGATAGGCTGCACTGGTGGGCACTGATAGGCATAGTTAAGGCGCCACTAATAGGCACAGATAAGGCGGCACCGATGGGCACAGATAAGGCGGCACTGATGGGCAAAGATGGGCACAGATAAGATGGCACGGATGGGTGGCACTAATAGGTACCACTGATAGATGGGACTAGGTGGCACTGCTGGGCACTGATGGGCGGCACTGGTAGATGACACTGATGGGCACGGATATGTGGCACTGGGGTGCAGCACCTTTGTAGAGGCAGATTGTGGGCACTGCTGGGTGGCACTGTGGGCACTGCTGGGTGGCACTATGGGCACTGCTGGGTGGCACTGACGGGGGGCACATATTTTTTAATGAGGTGGCACTGGCAGGGGGCAGGTGGGCACTGGCAGGGGGCAGGTGGGCACTGGCAGGGCTGGCCGTGATCGGGACTGACAGCGCGAGGAGGAATAATAGCCGATTACCGGCTCCGTTGTATCACATGATCAGCTGTCATTACTGACAGCTGATCACGTGATAAGGGGTCGGGATCAACCCCTTGCTCAGATCGGTGATCAGGCGAGTCTCATAGACTCGCCGATCACAGAGTGCGCCGCGCGCGCCCCTCAGGGGACGCGCAGCATGGGACGACGTCAATAGACGTAGTCCCGGCAAAGGAGGTCCGAACTGTAGCCGTCATTCGGCTATAGCGCGGGTCTCAAGTCGTTAAGGGCCAGTTTACACCTGACTCACACAGGAGCACATTCACATTCATGTGCAGTGCAATTTGAGCCCATTCATTTGAATTGGTTCAAATCACACTGGACCTTGCCAAAAGTCGTGCATGCTCTACTTTTCAAATGTGCACTGCACTGGATCACATGTTACTGTGGTGCCATGCGATCAGATGCAGGCAAACACATCGCATTTGCGATCTGTTTTGGGTGTTGTTAGGATTATATTGACACGCACAGCAGATCGCGCACCCAGTGCATTTTGAACGCAGTGCAGAAAACGCACACAGAACACAGGTTTCCCACACCGGGTTCCGATGTGAACGAGCCCTTAAAGATTATGGGCCAGTCCACCCAAAACTGGTAGTTCATTTTTCCGTAGGTGTTAAAGAGGTAAACCAGGAAAGTGGAGTGTTCTCAGAGCGGGAGAGGACACATCAGCACAGAGCCTTTATATTTGTTTGGCTTGATACAGATAGGTGTGCTCATAGCACCTATTAAATGTGAGTACCCTAATACAGGGAATATTGTCATTTTAAATAAAACTTTTAAAACGGTAATACACTATCCAGTTTCCTCTGTTTTCCATATGAATATTGCTGCATGCAACCATCCACGGATCTAAATGCTGACCATAATCCCAGAGGTGGTTCAAAAGCGTGTTTTTACAGAGCTTAGGTGCAGGGTCACATGCTCTAAGGCAGTGTTTCTCAACTCCAGTCCTGAAGGCACCCTAACAGGCCATGTTTTCAGGATTTCCCTCAGATGAATTGGCTGTGGTAATTAGTAAGGCAGTGAAACTGATGGAATCACCTGTGCAAAATAATGGAAAGCCTGAAAACATGACCTGTTGGGGCGCCATGAGGACTGGAGTTAAGAAACACTGCTCTAAGGAGAACACATACACCAAAGGGGACCACATGAGTGGACACGAGAACTTTACTGTTATATCATCTGTTTTATCATCTGCAATGAGCACCAGAAGAATGGCGTAGTTATGAATGGACTTTATGCTGCGATTTTATGGACACAGATTAATGCATGAATTAGTTTGGCACAAGAGCACTTTAAACATGGTTCACTTTATTTTTAGATTGATTATTGTATATTGATGCACTTGATGTATACTGTTGTCACTGCAATTATCTCACCATTGCAATTATCGCACAGGGTTGCAAATTTCTCTATCACATATGAATGCTACATGTGTATATAGAGGTGTTTATGCTACACAGGTTGTCATTGTGAGGATCGCATAGGATTGCAATTTTTAATTGGTCATTATCGCAACTTATAATCGCATAAGATTGCGTTATTAGATTCACTAGATTTTTTATATAGGATTAGAATATCTCACCACCACTATTTAACTGCAACCAGCCATATTATGATTTAGTACGGTAACTTATGATTATATTTGGATAGTGCAGCATTATATTGGTATAAAAAGAGCTAAATCAATTGCTTATGTCACAGAGATATCTGTGGGTGGCCTACCCGGCTCTCAATAACGTGGGAATGATCACATCCAAAATCTTTCAGGACATGGGTTTCAATAGCCAAGCCATCAATCTCAAAGACTATAAAGCAGGATGGAAGATTGGCCCCTTTGACAGGAGATCTGGTTGAGCTGGAATTGTTCACCGTGACAGCATAACATGTTCTTCTGGGCCCAGCTGGTGTGATCAGAATAACTGCCTTTCCCTCCACCTGTGTAACAGATGCTGAATTAGCAGAAATGCATATATTAACCAGTCCCATGGTGTCACTAGGGCATCTATTTGCAACTACTTGCGTGTCCCTTGTCCTGGAAACAAATCTGTCCAGTTTTGCATTGAATCCGGATGCCAAAAGATCCACATTGGGTGTGCCCCACCACTGGCAATGTGCGATGAGCACCTCAGGATGGGAAGACGGGTCTGCTTGCTAATTTTTCACCCCTGGGATATGAACTGCCGACAAAGCTAGAACATAAAGCTCTGCCCAAGACAGAATTTGGTCCACCTCTTCCTGGGTAGCCCGGCTTCTGGTGCCTCCTAATGGTGATATATGCCACAGCCATGGCATTGTCCGACTGGATCCTGACCAGAATCCCCTTCAACTGTCTAATCAATGCAACAGAGCGAGGTGGACCACTTGAAGCTCCAAGATGTTGAAAAGTAACAACATTTCCTGAGGAGACCAAGTCCCATGAACTGAGAGGGGCCCCAGAACAGCTTACACCTCCTTCACCCTCCACTGCATTAAAAAGAAAGACAACGTTGTCTGAAATATATTGAACATACTTTTTCAAGCTCCCCTAATCCCGATTACCATTATCTTTTTGATAGTATACTCCATCAGTATTATATATAGAGTGAAGTTGTAGGATTACTCCACTATTGGGGAGAGAGCCATAATATAATTTACAGACTCAACTCTGGAAAACAATTTTCCTCATTTTTATCAGTAATGTGATACCGCAGAACAACTCTCAATGCTGTTAGCATCAGTTATCCGTACCTTCCAGGCAACCATAAGAAACTACTTGCTTGCCTCCATCTTCAAAGGAGCCATCAACAACTCCAATGTCCTGTGCGTATTGGGACACAGAGAAATTGGACAATCCAGACACTAAATCCTATTGCTAAGATAGGCATCTCTTATGTCCACAGACACCAGGAAATCTCCCTGCTTGAGCACTACTACCACTGAACAAACGGACTATACAAAAAGGCCCAACCCTGAGAAACTTGTTCAGACTTTTGAGGTCCAGAATTGGCCAAATATTGCTGTTTGGTTTCAGAACTATAAACAGATTGGAGTAAAAACTGAGTAACTTTCTGGTTTCCAGAACCGATTTGATTACCCCTTGCACCAGAAGATGATCTGACACCTGAAGCATTAACGCCCTCTTCTGCTGGTTTGCTTAAATATTTGATCTCATAAACCATAGAGGAGGAAATTCCTGAAACTCCAATCTGTACTACTGAGTGTCTGTAGAAAGGACCCAGCTGTCTGAAATCACCTTACACCAGGTTTCTAAAAAAGCCAACAACCTCTGGGTGCCCTTCATTGCGAAGAGGACCTGGACTCTGGTTTCACTGACTTGGTTGACCAAGCCTATTTCTGACCTTGGGCCCGAGACATTCCTCTGGAACAACCTAGGAGCGCTGAAAGGGCTGCCTAAATTAATTTTCAGCCACTGAAGAAATGGATGCCCTATAAGCTGGATGCTTACTTTTCTTTCTGAGAGGCAAGAGGGAACTTTTACCTCCAGACATTTTTTGCATGTACTCATCCAGGTGACCCCAAACAAATGTTCCCATGAAAAGGGAATCCAGCTTATCAACCACAGAACCCTTTACATATTAATGGTCACCAGAACGAACCAAGAGATTTGCTGAATAGAGTACTTAAAGTCATCTACCAAAAAGACACAGAGACTGGGGCGACACCATTAGCCCCTTTGCAATGTCCCTTCGGCATTTCCCGAATTCTTTTCAAGAGATTGTTTAATGCAATCCTTAATCTTTTGTAAGCCAGGTTCTAAAGACCTCATTATCATTAACTGGGCAAGTCAAATTCTTATGGAGATACAACACTGTCATGTTTACCAAAGGTGCACTATTTTTTTTTATAAACTTTTCAGCCATTGGATAAAGTTTAAAAAATGTATTTGGCAGCACAAACACCCGGTCTGGGTAACTCCACACAGCATACAACATCTTGCCTGAGAACTCTGTGGAGGACGCAACGATCCTAGAGAGGAATGCTTAACCAACAAGGACTCAGAAGGTGGCAATCTGAAATCAGACCAAACCATCTCAGTGAGGGAATTTATTAATATTCTCTGTGCCTGAGAAACAGACAACCCCTGAGTTTCTTCAGGCTCAGCGTCTTCAGATGTGGAATCTGCTTCCTAACTGTCCTCAAATTCTACCTCCACTGCCTCTTCGTCTAGATCCACCCATTCCTCCTTTCTAACTGGGCAGGTGACAGACAAGGGGGATCACTCCCATTTCTTGTCACTATGTCTAATGGAGGTAAGCATATCAGCAATCTTTCCCTTCAAACCAACCAAGTGGAAGCCAAGTCCTCTTTTGTGACATAAGTTGAAGCAGATGCCCGTGCAGTAGCCACAATACCAGACAGATATAATGGCTCTGATGAGCTTGACACATCTTGTCTTTTGGGACACACAAAATCAGCAGTATTACGTTCTGTGTCCTCCCCACTGAATCTAGTTAACCAATTCCCCCAAGTAGACGTCATATGACGTCATTTATTTTGAGTGGAGATTTCTGGATGATGCCTGCAGCTACAGGCATCACTCAGATATCCGTTTTTTTCAGCGGGTGATTCAGTGTAAAAGCCATCTTAGTGGTTATTGCTTGATTGCTTTTATAGGTGGCCTGAGGGGACATCCCCCCCTCACCACCCTCTGGTGCTTCTCGGATCTCTCCCATGCAATCAGGAAGCCGGAGAAAGAATCCACCGGTGGTGGCGGATTATCATAAACCTATGACCCACGGAGGCCGGAAGCAACCTTATAACATCACGTCCGGCTCTGGCAGATGTAAACAGTGCCGTTTTTTTTTGCTGGAAAACCTGAGATTGATTTTTTTGCTCAGTCTATTCAGCATAGCATTTGAGAGATGTGGGGACTTTGAGCCTAGATCTCTCTGTAAAGAGGACCTGTCATGCCCTATTCCTATTACAAGGGATGTTTACATTCCTTGTAATAGGAATAAAAGTGATCACAAAATAAAAAATAAAGGAAAAGTGTAAAAATAAAAAAATAAAAATTTTACATACAGCATCTCACAAAAGTGAGCACCCCTCACATTTTTGAAAAAAAATATTTATATCTTTTCATGTGACGACACGGAAGAAGTGACACTCTGCTAGAATGTAAAGTAGTGAGTGTACAGCTTGTATAACAGTGTCAATTTTCTGTCCCTTCAGAGTACACCCCTAAGTGAAAATTTCTCAATTGGGCTCAATTAGCCATTTTTCCTCCCCAATGTCATGTGACTCAGTGTTACAAGGTCTCAGGTGTGAATGGGGAGCGGGTGTTATCACTCTCACTCTCTTATATTGGTCAATAGAATTTCAACATGGCAACTCATGGCAAAGAAGAAAAATAATTGTTGCTCTACATAAAGATGGCCTAGGCCAGTGATGGCAAACCTTGGCACCCCAGATGTTTTGAAACTAAATTTCCCATGATGCTCATCCATGCTGCAGTATACTTGAGCATCATGGGAAATGTAGTTCCAAAACATCTGGGGTGCCAAGGTTCACCATCACTGGCCTAGGCTATAAGAAGATTGCCAAAACCCTGAATCTGAGCTGCAGCACACTGACCAAGACCACACTGACCAAGTATTCCAACATGATAATGACCCCCAAACACACCTCCAAGATGACCACTGCCATGCTTAAGAAGCTGAGGGTAAAGGTGATGGACTGGCCAAGCATGACTCCAGACCTAAACCTTATTGAGCATCTGTGGGGCATGCTCAAATGGAAGGTAGCAGAGCGCATGGTCTTCAAAGAGGAAGTAAACCCTGATGAGTTTACTTCCTCTTTCATTCCCTGCAAAGGCAAAGCATAATAGACTACTATGCATCGCATAGTAGTCCATTATGTGTCACTTACCTGACACAGGAGCCAGCGAAGTCACCGCTGTCCCCTGTAGTCCGGTGTATCTATCTTCTTGGTGGGATCTTGCAGCTCCGCCGCTGTCATTCGAAGCGAAGCTGCGATGACATCACTCCCGCGCATGCGCACAGGAGCCGACACGCGCGGCAGCTCCGTCGTTGAGAATGCCGCGCTCAGTGCGCCTGCGCGCCGCTGTCTACGGCGCATGCGCCGTAGACAGCGGTGCCTGTCTTCGGCCAAATATCTCCTAAACCGTATAGGTTTAGGAGATATTTCTTGGACCTACAGGTAAGCCTTAATCTAGGCTTACCTGTAGGTCAAAGTGGTTTGTAAGGGTTTACAACCACTTTAACATCCACCAGCTCCATGATGTTGTCATAGAGGAGTGGAAGAGGACTCCAGTGGCAACTTTTGAAGCTCTGGAGAACTCCATGCCCAAGAGGGTTAAAGCAGTGCTGGAAAATAATGGTGGCCACACAAAATATTGACACTTTGGACCCAATTTGGACATTTTCACTTAAGGGGTGTACTCCCCTTTTTTGCCAGCAGTTTAGACATTAATGGCTGTGTGTTGAGTCATTTGTTGTACACTCACTGCTTTACATTGTAGCAAAGTGCAATTTCTTCAGTGTTGTCACATGAAACGATAGAGTGGATATAAAAAGTCTACACACCCCTGTTGTCAGTTTTCTGTGATGTAAAAAAATTAGACAAAGATAAATAATTTCAGAACTTTTTCCACCTTTAATGTGACCTATAAACTGTACAACTCAGTTGAAAAACAAACTCAAATCTTTTAGGTGGAGGGAAGTATAACTAAAATAATATGGTTGCATAAGAGTGCACACTCTTAAACTAATACTTAGTTGAAGCCCCTTTTGATTTTATTACAGCACTCTTTTTGGGTATGAGTCTATCAGCACGGCACATCTTGAATTGGCAATATTTGCCCACTCTTCTTTGCAAAAATACTCCAAATCTATCAGATTGCGAGGGCATCTCCTGTGCACAGCCCTCTTCAGATCACCCCACAGATTTTCAATCGGATTCAGGTCTGGGCTCTGGCTGGGCCATTCCAAAACTTTAATCTTCTTCTGGTGAAGCCATTCCTTGGTTGATTTGGATGAATGCTTCAGGTCGTTGTCATGCTAAAATATGAAGTTCCTATTTATGTTCAGCTTTCTAGCAGACGCCTGAAGGTTTTGTACCAATATTGACTGGTATGTGGAACTGTTCATAATTCCCTCTGCCTTGACTAAGGCCCCTATTCCAGCTGAAGAAAAAACAGCCCCAAAGCATGATGATGCCACCACCATGCTTCATGGTGGGTATGGTGTTCTTCTGGTGATGTGCCGTGTTGTTTTTGTGCCAAACCTATCTTTTTGGAATCATGGCCAAAAAGTTGGTTTTCATCAAACCATAACAATTTTCCCACATGCTTTTGGGAGACTTCAGATGTGTTTTTGCAAACTTTAACCGGGCCTGGATGTTTTTCTTCATGAGAAATGCGCCTCAAGATCACTTTAACCCTTTCATGACTAAGCCTATTTTTGGAATTTGGTGTTTACAAGTTAAAATCCATATTTTCTACTAGAAAATTACTTGGAACCCCCAAACATTATATATATTTTTTTTAACAGAGACTCTAGAGAATAAAACGGCGATTGTTGCAATATTTTATGTCACACGGTATTTGCGCAGCGGTGTTTTAAATGCAACTTTTTGGGAAAAGGTACACTTTCATGAATTTAAAAAAAACAAAACAGTAAAATTATCCCATTTTTTTTGCATAATGTGAAAGATAATGTTACGCCGAGTAAATAGATACCAAACATGTCACACTTTATAATTGCACGCACTTGTGGATTGACGACAAAGTACGGTACCTAAAAATCTCAATAGGCGACGCTTTAAACATTTTTTACGGTTACCAGGTTAGCGTTACAGAGGAGGTCTAGTGCTAGAATTATTGCTCTCGCTCTGACAATCGCGGCGATACCTCACATGTGTGATTTGAACACCGTTTACATACGCGGGCGCGACTTCCGTATGCGTTTTCTTTGCTTTGCGAGCTCGCGGGGACAGCGGGCGCTTTAAAAAAATTTTTTTTATTTTTTTATTTATTTTATTTATTTTAAAATTACTAAATTGTTTAAAAAAAAATAAAAAATTTTGATCACTTTTATTGCTGTCACAAGGAATGTAAACATCCCTTGTGACAGTAATAGGTGGTGACAGGTACTCTTTATGGAGGGATCGGGGGTCTAAAAGACCCCAAACCCCTCCTTTACACTTCAATGTATTCAGATCGCCGAAAACGGCGATTCTGAATACCGGATATTTTTTTAAAACCGGCGCCATTGGCAGCCGAGTAAACGGGAAGTGACGTCATGACGTCACTTCCGTGTTTACTATGAGGAGACTGGAACGAAGCCGATTACGGCTTCGTTCCAGTTCCTCCCCAGCGGCCGAAGGCATCACAGCAAGAATCGGTGCTCCCGATCGAGCGGGAGCACCGGTAACAGCGGCGGGAGGCGGCGGGAGGGGGGGACGTCCCCTCCCGCTCCTCCGGCATAACAGCCGAGCGGCTTTTAGCCGCATCGGTTGTTATGCCTGGATAGCCAATCGCCCGCTGAACAAAACGGTACCGGGATGATGCCTGCAGGTGCGGGCATCATCCCGGTATACCCCCCGGAAGCCGAGTACGCAGATCTGCGTACGCTCGGCGGGAAGGTGTTAATCAGTGTTTTTATTGTATTTTAGTGTAAATATGACATCTGAGGTCTTTTTGACCCCAGATCTCATATTTAAGAGGTCCTGTCATGCTTTTTTCTATTACAAGGGATCTTTACATTCCTTGTAATAGTAATAAAAGTGACACAATATATATATATTTTTTTAAAGAACAGTGTCAAAATAAAAAATAAAAGGTAAAATAAATAAGAAAAAAAATGTAAACGCGCGTTCACCGAGCTCGTTTGCAGAAGTGAACGCATACATGAGTAGCGCCGTCATATGAAAACGGTGTTCAAACCACACGTGAGGTATTGCCATGATGAGTAGAGCAAGAGCAATAATTATAGCACTAGACCTCCTCTGTAACTCAAATTTTTTAAACGTCGCCTATGGAGATTTGTCACCATTCCTCGAGCGGGCACAATTTTGAAGCGTGTTGGGTATCAATTTATTCTGCGTAACAGTTATCTTATTTTTTTAATTCAAAAAAGTTTATTTTTTCCCAAAAAAGTGCGCTTGTAAGACCGCTGCGCAAATACGGTGTGACAGAAAGTATTGCAATGACCACCATTTTATTCTCTAGGGTGTTAGAAAAAAAAATGATAATGTTTGGGGGTTCTAAGTAATTTTCTAGCAAAAAAAATGTTTTTAACTTGTAAACAACAAATCTCAAAAAGAGGCTTGGACCTTAAGTGGTTAATGTTGCTGTATGCCTCTTGACAGTCTCCCTGACTAGTTTTCTTCTTGGCTTTTCATAAATTTTGGAGGGACGTCCAGTTCTTTGTAATGTTACTGTTGTGCCATATTTTCTCCCCTCAGTGATGACTGTCTTCACTGTGTTCCATGGTTTATCTAAAGCCTTGGAAAATTATTTTATACTCTTCTCCTGACTGATACATTTTAACAATGAGATCCCTCTAATGCTTTGGAAGCTCTCTGCGGACCATGGCTTTTGCTTTAAGATGCAACTAAAAAAATGTCAGAAAAGACCTACTAGAACAGATGAACTTTATTTGGAGTTAATCAGAGGCACTTTAAACTTGATGACAGGTGTGTGCTGACTCCTGTTTAATGTGAGTTTGAATGTGATTGCTTAATTCTGAACACAGCTACATCCCCAGTTATAAGCGGTTGTGCACACTTATGCAACCACATTATTTTAGTTTTGCTTCCCAACACTAAAATATTTCAGTTTGTTTTTCAACTGAGTTGTACAGTTAATAGGTCACATTAAAGGTGGGACAAGTTTTGAAATTATTTCTCTTTGTCTCATTTTTTTACATCACAAAAAACTGACATTTTAACAGGGGTATGTAGACTTTTTATATCCACTGTATTATAAAGTATTTACAAAAATGTGAGGGGTGTACTCACTTTTGTGAGATACTGTAAGTTGCGATCGTTAGAACGATAGCAATAGTTCTAGCACTAGGACTCCTCTGTAACTCTACACTGGTAAGCGTAACCTATGGAGATTTTTATGTACTGTAGTTTGGCACCATTCCACAAGGGTGCGCAAGATGACATGTTTGGTATCCATTTACTCGGCTTAACATCTTTTATATATTACCAAACAATTGGGTTATCTATTGTGTTTTCTTGCATTAAATTAATTAAAGTGTATTTTTTCCCCAAAAATTGCTTTTGAAAAATTGCTGCGGCAATAGCGTGTAACATAAAAGATTGCAATGGCCGCCATTTTATTCCCTAGGGCGGTGATGGTGAACCTTGGCACCCCAGATGTTTTGGAACTGCAATTCCGATGATGCTCAACTACACTGCAGAGTGCATGAGCATCATGGGAAATGTAGTTCCATAGGGTCTCTGCTAAAAAATATATACTTTTTTTTTACAATGTTTAGGGGTTATAAATTTTCTAGCAAAAAATTTAAATTTTTACATGTAGGAAAGCTCCTCAGGACGTGCTGCATGCAGAATGCATAGAAGCTGAACCGCTGATGTTATATCCAGTCTTTCACCCACATAACATCCAGCCCATTGGAACACAAGCCGGCTCCAGGAACATGAGTGGATGTGCAGGAAATATGAACAATCGAGCTGGTTGTGTTGGCGCCCTATTAGCATCTATTAAATGTGAGTATTTCAGCATTTCCACATGACTAAAATGTGTTCTTGTCAGTCATGTGGCGGTTGAAAGATACACTTGGTGGATGTTAAAGTGGAGTTCTACAAAAAAAAATTCTCTTTGACTGTGCTGCATGCTCTTAGCTCCTAGTTTACACAATGGCCTTTTTTTTTTGGTTAAATACTTGTTTTTTGTATTTTAACATTAGTTGCTCCTTGCGATCCTCTAGGCGATTGCGTCACTAGGCGATTCGCAAGTGTTCCTGGGATAGCAGCGTCATGTATCCCATGACTCCTTGCGAATCGCCTACTGCTGGAATCTTGTGTATGCAGGGAGAGAGAGTAGCTGTCAGAATTCATATAGTCATAGATATGGGCAGAAATCAGCACAAAATGAATTGTAGTAAATATGGCACCAACGTCCTTAGAAATTATAAAGCACTTTTGTTGAAATTATAGGACTTTAAAGGTGCACTATATAGAAATTCACTAAGAGTTGATATAAAAATATACAAAATATTTATAAAGAAAATATTAAAAAAGTAAAGAATACAGTTTAATCATAGCCATAGTGTCAGAAACCATGAATCAGACCGAGACAGAAGTACAATTAAATCACACTTTGTTTATTAAATAAAAATAAAAAGGTAAATAGAGAAAACTTAGTCAAAGCATAGCCAAAGTCCAGTAACCGAATCGAGTAGTCAGCCGGGCCAGAGTTCAAAAACCAGATTGGGTAATCAGCCAAAAAGTCAGGGGATCCAAGTAGAGCAACCACAAGCAGGATAAGGAGCCAGAAGAGATGTCAGCAAGCCAGTCTTAAAACAGAACCACAGGAGATGGTTTCTTGTGATGTGACCAAGGCGAAGGCAGAGATAAAGTGAGCTGGACAGCTTTAAGTAAGCAGGTCAGACGAGCATGATCCGGAACAGCTGGTAACTGTGGAGACAGATGAGAGCTGGCAACTAGCCGACAGCTGAGCAGCCGGCCCAGAGAAGGAAGGTCTAAGCCAGCCCTGACAGTACCCCCTCCTCAATGACCCCTCTCCCTCGGAGGGCCACCGGGCTTGAGGGGAAAACGTCTATGGAGCTCGCGGAGGACAGGGGCATGTATGTCCGAGGATGAAACCCAGGAGCGTTCCTCCGGACCGTACCCCTTCCAATGCACCAGGTACTGTATGCGCCCACGGAACCTACAGGAGTCAAAGATGGATTGTACCTCATGGTTCTCAACCTGAATAGGGTGAGGACGTGGCACCGAGGTGGTAAATCGATTGCAGACCAACGGTTTCAATAAGGAGACATGAAACACATTTGAGATGCTCATACTAGGAGGAAGGTCCAACACATAAGCCACTGGGTTAATCCTGTGAAGGATACAGAAAGGCCCAATAAACCGAGGTGCAAACTTCAGTGAGGGAACATGAAGTCGGAGGTTGTGAGATTACAGCCAGACCCTGTCCCCAACCTGGTAGGAAGGCGCAGGCAGGCGTCTGCGGTCAGCATTGAGTCTGTACCTATCATTAGCATGATGCAAAGCCTCCTGGACTTGTACCAAGTGGAAGGAAGACCACGGAAATGCTCCTCTAATGCAGGAATACTCTACAGAACAAATGAGTCAGGCAACATGGAAGGTTGGAAACCATAATTTGCCATAAATGGAGACAATCGGAAGGCAGAATTCAAGGCACTGTTGTGAGCAAACTCTGCCCATGGTAATAGGTCTGACCAGTTGTTATGGTGGTGAGAAATATAGCAACATAGGAATTGCTCCAAGGGCTTATTGGCTTGCTCTGTGGCCCCATTAGACTGCGTGCTTCCGAGAAGTACCGTAACTATGTTTAAAGTAAGTAAAAGCGCACAAAATATGACATGTTAGAAATGTTCATTTACAGGTTGAGACAGTTACAGAGCAGTCTTTAAAAAAAAAAAAAAGAATGTTTGGGGGACTGGAACTCTGCTTTAAGAAGAAAAAATAACTTTATGGAAATTCATTTTTTTCTTTTGGATTATTTGATGCTTAATACTTTTACGATTTCATGTGATAACACAGTGTTTAATTTATTGTATGGTCAAAGTTTTAGATTTTTTTGTTGTTCACAGCACCTCCTTCAAATTGGGAGTTAATACTTTTGTTTGATATATGGATTTCTGTTGATTTTTTTAAGGTGGCAACAATAGATTTAATTTATTTTTACACATAGGGAATATTTATTTATTTTTTTCTGTGGCGCAGAGTTTATCAATCTCTATATTTTAGCATTTGTTGATAGTTTTTAATAATGTGGGTTTAATGACACTTTAAGACAGTTGATTTTGACACATTGATTTAAATGGGCTGCCTAATGCACCACAATGGAACAAACACTGCATGCACCACTTTCTTCAACACAGCGCACTACAATGCATGGCTCTGCGTAGCCATGTTTTATAGTGCGCTACAGTGCAGGTGCAGTGGTGTGGCATTTAAAATAAATTGGCACCACATATTGTGCACTGCATTAGTATAAATGGGCCCTAATGCAAAAGAGGCATGATTCACTTATGTGTGCTGTTATTTCCTACTGTTGACAGAGCTCTAAACACGTCAATTACTAGGCTCACATCCTGTTATCTTTGATGTACGCAATAAGACTGTGTAACAGATTCCTAGGGAGAGATGGAGAAGGCTGCAGGAAGACACTGCAGTCTATGTAGAGAAGACAGTTAAACAGAGGGCAACAATAAGCTGTTTTAGGATGATATTTCATAAGACTGTTCATTCATCATCTTGTTTTATGAAGCACTGCAGGAAAAGTAATGTTGAGTAAGAAGAAAATCCACTTACATTTTTTTTCTGTTTCTGTAAGGAATTGCACACATTCTATACATACTGTACCTTTTATTATCCAGCAGTTCACTATAAATATAACAGCAAAAAAACAAGACATACTTGTTCATTACTGATCTAATGCTTTACTTTGCTTATCCATTTTACATATAAATGATTGTGTAAGAATTTTAAAATATGTTATACTTGTTCCAGCCTTGGGGAGTACTTAGTTGTGCCAAAAGCATGAGGAAGGTGCAGAGGTAACCAGTGGATGAAGAGGTGTGCAAAGGTGACAAAAAAATGGCAACCACCCTAATCTATAACTGGCCTTTGCAGCAAGGAGCACATGGAAAGGTGACACATGTCACAAAGCAACAAACAAAAATTTCCAGCTCACTTACCAGCCAGCCTACAACAACCCGAATTTATCTTGTCTAACAAGTCGCGTTAAAACCAAGGTATTTTGTTTACTGCAGCGGCACGTCATGTCACTCCAGTGTACTGCAGTCACCTGGCTAGTAAGTGAGCTTGTTAATTTTGTTTGTTGTTTTTTGACATGTGTCACCCTTCCATGTGCTCCTTGTTGCAAAGGCCAGTTAAGGGTGGGGGTGGTTCATTTGTTTGTAATGTTAGCCCTTGTACACAAGGTCGGAGATTCCGATGGAATGTGTCCTATCGGACCGTTTTGTCGGATATTTTCCGACTGTGTGTGGTCTCCATAGGACTGTTTCCGTCGGAATATCCGACAGACCAACTTTTCCAACTTGCCGGTAAAATTTTCCGACAAAATGCTCCGATCGGACATACTCCGATCATGTGTAGCCTACTCCGACGGACAAAGTGCCATGCATGCTCAGATCAAATTCCTAGACCAAAGCTATTGGCTACTAGCCTGAACGTAGTCCCGTTGTAACGAAATAATGTCATCACGTTATGTACAATCGGATTTTTCGACAACTTTGTCCGACCGTGTGTATGCAACAGTTTCGGACAAAATCCTTCAGACAAAATCCGTCAGACAAAATCCAACAGATTTGGTTGTCAGAATGTCCGACCGTGTGTACAAGGGCTAAGTAATTGGTGAGGGGATGCACGTGTCCAGTACGTCCCTGTACCTTTAAGGAGGGGTGGGCTCCCTCCAGGCATTCCTACCTTTAAAGGTGTTAAGTCTATTATTTTATTTACTGCCAGCCCCTCTATTAGAGGCTGGCATACCACACTATGCAAGTCCTTTGTAGAAATGAGTGTTCTAAATACCTCTTTATAGCTGTCTTCAGACCGGTCACGTGACTCGAGGCCGCTTTACAGCTCTGAGACATTGCTTCTGTGGGAGGGGCCATAACCTCTATCTGACGTCAGGCGGGGAGATCAAGTGACCTCCCACAGAAGCAAAGTCTCGGAGCTATAAAGAGGCCACGAGCCAAGTGACCAGCCAGAAGACAGCTCTAAAGAGGCATTTAGAATGCTTGCTTTTACAAAGGACCTGCATAGTGTGGTATGCCAGCCTTTGGGCTGGCAGTGACCAATGTAGGATTTTTAATAGTAATGGCGGGGACAGAGACACAGAAAAGGCACTGACAGGCAGGCAGGAGGGGGTGAGGGTGAGAAAGGAGAGCAGGGAGGACAGCTACGTATGACAGAGGGATGTACTCTGACCATGGTGGTGAGTGGTCAGTGGTCAGTATAGAGAGGGCATACAGGAAGTAGCAGGATCAGGGAGTTTTTTTTTTACAGTTTAGAGGAGAGCAGATTACACAGCACAAGCACTGTGCTGTATAATTTGCTTTACGGGACCAGAATCTGAATTTTTTTTTTTTTTTGGTTTTAAAAAACACTTTAATCTATCCATTACTACATATGTTCTCCAATTCAGGAGACTCTCAAAATTATAGAGTTAGGACTGTAGTACACTGGGGTGCCATGACGTGGTCGCTGCAGCTAACACATGTATTTGCAATTGTGCGCAAACTAAGCCCCTTGGTTTTTAATGTGAACTGTTAGACAACATCAATTTGGTTTGTTGATGGGTGGCTAATGATCTGGAAATGTTTGTTTGTTGTTTTTTGGTGTACAAAGGTGATCAGTGGAGGGAGGAAGTGCAGAGGTGATCAGTGGATGGAGAGGGGTGCAGAGGTAATCAGTGGATAGAGGGGGTGCAGAGGAGATCAGTGGAAGGAGGGTGTGCAGAGCAGGAGACCAGTGGATGGAGGTGGGTGCAGAAGTGACCTTTGGATGGAGATGGGTGCAGAGGTGACCAGAAGAGGGAGGGAGTGCAGAGGTGACCAGTGGAGGGAAGGGTTAAAAGGTGACCAGTGGATGAATGAAAGAAGTGCAGAACTGATCAGTGGATTGTGGGGTGCAGAGGAGATCATTTGATTGCAAAGGTCACCTGTGACTGGAAGGAGGGGGGTGGCAGAGGGGACCAATGGATGGATAGGGGTGCAGAGGTGACCAGTGGATGGAGGGAAGGGGGTGCAGAGGTGACCAGTGGATGAAGGGCAGGGGGTGCAGAGGTGACCAGTGGATGAAGGGCAGGGGGCAGAACTGACCAGCGGATTGGGGGGGGGGGGGGTGAAGAGATCACCTGTGGCTAAAAGGAGGGGGGAAGCCAGAGGTGATCAGTGCATGGAGGGAGGGTGCAGAGGTAACCAGTGAATTGAGGAAGTTGCAGAAGTGACAAGTGGATGGAGGGGTGTGCAGAGAAGACAATTGGATGAAGGGAGGCAGAGGGTCAAGGGGGTGCAGAGGTGACAAGTGGATGGAGGGGGTGCAGAAGTGACCAGTCGATGGAGGGAAGGTGTGCAGATGATACCAGTGGATGGAGGGGCATGCAGAAGTCTCCAGTGGATAGAGGGGCATGAAGAAGTCCCCAGTGGATAGAGGGGGGCACACTGGCCACCAGTATACAGGTGGCACACTGATCATGAATGTGCAGGGAGGTACACGGAACACCAGTGTTCAGGCAGCACACTGACCACCACTGCACAGGGGACACACTGACCACCAGTGTTCAAGGGGTAATTTTACCACCAATATACAGGAGCACACTGGTCACCAGTATATAGGGAAACATTGATCATGATTGTACAGGGGACTGACCACCAATATACGGGGAGCACACTCACCAACATTGTACACGTGCACAATGACCCCCACTGTAAAGAGGGACACTGAGAAAGTTGTACACAGTCCTGACCCCACACTCTATATGTTATATGGTATGTTTCACAATGAAGAGGGCACACTGACTGCTATACTCCTGGGATAATTATTATGCAATTCTGGGAGTTTATTATTATGCATTGTTGGAGATAAAAATATGTTCAGTCCTGGGCTTTACTACTGTGATGTGCTGGGAGGTAATTACTGTGCATGCTGGGGGTTTATTATTCTGCAATGCTAGTTATTTGTCGTGCAACGCTAAGGGGTTAATTATTGTGCAATGTTGGGGGTTACTTATTCTGCCTGCTGGGGGTTAATTATTATACCTTGCTTGGGGATAATTAGTGTGCCGTGCTGGGGGTTATTATTGCTGGGCCTGACACTTGCTGGAGGTTTTTGCTGGCCTTGACACTTACTAGGGGTTATTGTTACTGATCCCATTTGAGCTTATTTTATCCCAAGGCCTTATTTTGTCTATACATAGGGGGAAAGGTGGCGCTCTACAAGTCCTTCACCATAAAGAAGAACCAACTTTTTGGTCACACCCACTGTTGTTAAAGAGGGAAGAATTTAGATACTAACTTCAAGCTGAACTCCAGGGAGATGTAAAATCTTCCCTTGCAGTGAGGCTCCCCCTGCACTGCAAGGATTATCTGCTTATTTCTGCCCAGGGTAGAAGTAAAAAGCATCCTTACTTACTTTATCCCTTACTCCCCCAGTCTCCCTCCACACTATAGGACTGGCCCCTGCAGTCTTTTCTCTAAGACACTCTGGCATTTGCAGGGCCAATAGTCCTTGTATGTGAGGATGCAGAGGGACTGCCCATAAGCTGGAATGTCAGGGAGAAGAGCTGGCTGCTGGGGGAGTGAGGGATGAGGTAGTTAAATGAGCATTTAATCCTTTCAGTCCGAGGTGAGTCTCAGTGCAAGGGATGTATTTTGTTTTCCCGGGGTTTAGCATACACCTGTGCAATGATGTGCATTTATATTTGAATGAGTAAAAACTGCAGCTCTGAGTAGCAGGGTCACCTGAAAATATAGACATTGATTTCCAGTATTTATATAGCAATGACATATTCATATTGCATAACGAACTGTACTCTTTTTTTTTTTAGACCCTGTCCTCAAAAAAAGCACACATCTAATGTTCCTACCTCAGTAACAAACTAGGGCCAAATTTATGGAAAAAAAAAAAAAAAACTACCAGCACTGTATGTCTTTGGAATATGGAGCAATACAGGAGAAGTCATGCACAAATGGACAGATAGGGTCCATAGCGGGTTTTGAAAAATTGACTCGGAGCTGCTAGGCAATAGTGTAATTATAGCCCTGTGAGCAGGCCTGGAGGTAGAGGGATAAAAAAAAAGAACATCAATGAGCAGCAGGTTCACCCTCATCGGACTATATAGGCATTATCTGGCTGTATAGCATGACAGAAATAAATGAATGAATCACAGCAATGTCTGGGGAAAGTAAAGCCCCGTACACACGAGAGGACTTATATCCGACAGACTTCCGAAGGAGTTCCGTCGGAGTTCTGCCGGAGTTCCGACGGAGTTCTGACGGACTTTTCGGCTGAGCGGACTTGGCCACACACAATCACACTAAACTCCGACGGATTCGAATGTGATGACGTACGACTGGATTAGAATAAGGAAGTTCATAGCCAGTAGCCAATAGCTGCCCTAGCGTGGGTTTTAGTCCGTCGGAATAGCATACACACGAGCGAATTTTTCGAAGGGACCGGGTCCGGCGGAGTTCCTTCGGAAAAATTTGGAGCATGTTCCATATTCTAAAGTCCTTCGGACTTTGGCGAGTCAAAAGTCCGTTGCAGCCCACACACGATCGAATAGTCTGACGGACTCAGTCCGTCGGACTTTGGATGTTGAAAAGTCCGCTCGTGTGTACGGGGCTCTAGAAATAATTTGGTAGGTAAACCAAGTTGCATATTGTATTTTGACAAGGAAATCTAGTTTTTATTTCCATTTACTGTGATGTTACCTGCTTACATCTGTAAGCAAGGTATAGTACTTTTTGTTTACAGGTGGAGTAACCTTTGAAGTTGGACAAATACTTTAGCTGCTCAGCATGGAGCACAGGTACTGTAGTGGTAAATATATAAAACAAAAATCTCATGAAAATCAAAGAATGTCAAAGCTGGTTACAAGCATGATGAAACAGACCGTGACACATTCTGCAGTGTTAATATTGCATTGATTACTTAATCAGTTTATAGGTATTAATGTCAAAATTGTTGAAGATTTCATAAAATAAGATATTAAAACAAAACTGAATTAAAGGACAGCTAAGAGATGTTTCAAGAAATATAGTGAAAGAGTTAAACTGTGCAAATTATTAAGCACTTGACTTTACGAACATATTTGTACAGCTATATATCCTAAGAATTAAAGAGGAACTCTAGAAAAAAATTCTCAAACTGTTTAAATACAAAAACCCTCCTTTGCAGTGGGGCTGCACTTTAACTGCATGGAATAAAATACTTGTTTTTGTTTAGGGGACATAGATGAGCAGTTTTACTTACCTGATCCTCCACTCCCACAGGCTCATCTGTGCTGCTAGACTAGTCCTGGCAGCCACTTCTTCCCTACATTCCAGTGATCTGATGCTCTCTAATGTCTTTAATGCCACGTACACACGATCGGACTATCCGGTGGACTTAGTCCGGCGGACAAACCGCTGGAATTTTCGAACGAGTGAACCTGCCCACACACGACCAGACTTTTCCGGTGGACAACCCGCTGGACTATGGTGGGAGTCCGCCAGACTTTTCAAATGAACGGACTTGCCCACACACACGGAGAAAAGTCTGTTCATTTTGAATGCGGCTCCAGGTAGACGGGACTAGCAAAGGAAGTCAATGTCGCGGCCTTCATCGGTGAGATTGACACCTCGCTAGCCCCGTCATCTGGTATGGACTTAAAGGGGAAGCCCTATGCTGAAAAAACCGAGTGGGGTCCCCCCAAAGTCCATTGCAGACCCTTATCCGAGCATGCAGCCCCGCCGGTCAGGAAAGAGGGTGGGGACAAGCGAGTGCCCCCCTTCTACCAGGCCGCGTGCAAGAAGGCGGCGGTGACGAGGACAGCGACAGAAGACCGGGCCAACGCTAGTAAAAGAGCTGGAAGAAGAAAGCGGAGGCCCGGCAAGAAGAACCAAAGAGGGGGACAAGACCCCCGAAGAGCGAGACAAGACCCCGAAGTTGTAAGAAGACCCCAGACGGCGGCGACGATGAAGAAGAAAGCTGGGCTCCTCCGCTAGTAAAAGAGCTAGCAGAAGATAGCGGAGGAGTCCGGCGAGAAGACCCCCAAGGCGGAAGACCACCGGAGCTGTCTAATAAATTATTTTAAAAACTTGTGTTGTGTTTTTTTATTGACACTTTTTCCCTCAGGTTTTCCCTCTGGGCTCGCGAGGTGTCAATCTTGTCAATTGAGGCGGCGGCATTGACTTCCTTCTCTAGTCCCGTCTACCTGGAGCCGCACTAAAAATGAACGGACTTTTCTCCGTGTGTGGGCAAGTCTGTTAATTTCAAAAGTGCGGCGGACTAGCACACAGACGGGTGGATTGTCTGCTGGACAATTTTGAGTCAAAACTTCTTTCTAAGTCCGCCGGACTTTTGGAAAGAAAAAGTCTGCCGGAGCCCACACGCGGGCGGATTGTCCAAGTCCGCCGGATAGTCTGATCGTGTGTACGTGGCATAAGACTGATTTAAGGCCCACATCCCTGCATTGGACATTAGGATTCAGAGGAACAGTCTATCACTGGAGTATGGAGCACCATCTGCCAGGAGTGGAGATGATCAAGTCAGTAAAAATCCCTTTTCTATCCCCTAGACATAAACAAGCATTTAACCTATGCAGTGGGGTTTTTACTCTTACTGGAGTTGGACTGTAATTTGCCAACAGATTTGTAAATCTGTTGAGTAGTTTGTGATGCACATATTCAGGTGAGCCAGTTTCATGTGCTGCATGCTGAAAGTTACATTGTATCAGATCTGCTTTTCACTGACTTGTGAAAAAGTAAGACGCTTGAAATTGATGCCATTGGATTTACTGTATGATATGAAATAAAAGTTTCACTGTTCTGCTGTAATTTTTATTGTGGATTTTCTATATATTAGGTAGGTCCAGAACTGAAGAGTAACAGAAGACTGAAATGAATGCCATTTACATACAGCGATATTGTAACATATACAGCATATACATTATATATATATATATATATATATATATATATATATATATATATATATACACACACAGGCATAGCCCACTTTTATGTACACAATGAGGTTTATTTACCAAAGCTTAATTGAACAAGCTGGGGTTAGAAGCTCATTGGTTTCTATGAAGACGTGAACCTGATTTTGATTTTCAGCTTTAGTAAATAAACCCCATTGTGTACTTAAAAGTTAGGTATGCCTGTATATAGTATATAGACATATTTTTACTGTATATGTAGCTGTTTATCTACTGTTCCTCATTAAATTGCACAAATACCTTCAAAAAATAACCTTCTCTTGGCTGGAAAGTGTCAGGATAATGTGAGGCAAGAGTGATAATATTAGCAAGCACAGAAAATCAAAGGGCAACTGTCACTTTTTCCTAATAAAAGTCATTCCCTCGCTGGCTGAATTGCTGGGGAATCTTGATCACTAGCGAGGGAGCAGTGATGGAACAACAACTCTTTGCTTTGGCCAGTGAGAGAGTGCCAGTGATTAATGTGAATAAACTGCTAGCAATTCTGCTTCTGCTGCTGTCGGTGGCGATAGAATTCTTAGTGTGCCACGGGCCTTAAAGAAACTTGTCAACCATTTGAAATATTTAAAAAGAAAGGTCCTGTCTAAATGCATACGCTATTGCTTTTTTAGCCAGAAAACCCTCTTCTGAATACTTTTCTTTCTGTAAATAAAATCTTGACTTTTCATTCAGATTTTTCCAAAATAAATCTTCTTGTGTAGTTGGACCACTTCAGGGGTGGAGGTGAGTAGGCTTTATCACACAAGTCAGGATCTCAGCAACAAAGTATCACTAAATCAGGCAAGTGCGCAGAGGAAGGTTTTCATGCTAATACTCTTGCACATGAGAGTAAAAAAAACACTTTTTTTTTATATTGATTTGAAAGTACAGTAGATGCATTCTTGTCTATGCAAACAGCTGAGTAAAGACCGGTAATACAGTGTTGGGTACAGAGTTGTAAAACAAACATAGAAAATTGTATATTTGAGTACAGTAATTTAAACGCATACGTACGTTTAGTTGCAAATAAATGAGTATATTGCAACACTGACAATGAAGAAGAATTTTACTCATATATGCTTAACCACTTCCGGACTGGTGCACGACGATGTACGTCGGCAGAATGGCACAGGCAGGCAAACTGGCGTACAGGTACGTCCATTTGAATTTACCTGCCATCGCCTGAAGGTCGGGACACCCATGAGTCCGGTTGCGGGTCCCGCGGACTCGATCGCCGCGGGGATTTCACGGGGAGGCTGAAAGGGAAGATTCCAATGTAAACAGCACCCCCCGTTCTGCCTAGCAACACTGACACTGATCTCTGCTCCATGTGATTGGAGCAGAGATTATTGTTCACTAACACACAGCCCAGTCCCCCCAAGTTAGTAACACGTCCCTAGGACACACTTAACCCCTTCACTGCCAGTGTCATTTACACAGGAATCAGTGCATTTGTATAGCACTGATCTTTCTGTCAACAAGATCCTGAGGATAAACATCAGTAAATTATTATTGTATGTGTGAAACTGGCCTACATTTACCACAGTTACAGGAAAGAAAGAAAAAAAATCGCATTGAGATTTTGCACTTTCCCGTGCCCCACGGTCAAAACATTCCTATCCTGAACTCAATGCTTCCACGTTCAGGAGAGGGAGGTTGAAGCTCACTTAAACATGACAGCTTCTAAACTGTCAAAAGCCTATGTGTACATTGACAAATAGGCTTTTATGGAGTTGCGTTTAGGAGCTTTGGCAAAATAAACCCCACCAAAAGTGCATACACTCAAGTTAAGGAGCTGCCAATGTAAGCTAGTGTACATGAAGCCTTAGGCTCACTTTTAATATATAGACTAATGCCCCATACACACGGTCAGACATTCTGACCACAGGATTTTGGCCGAAACTTGTCTTGCATGCATACAGTAGCACAAAGTTGTTGAAAAATCCGATCGTTTGGAACGAGGTGACGTACATAACGTACGACGGGACTACATAGAGGCCAGTAGCCAATAGCTTTTGTCTCCAAATTTTTTCTGAGCATGCGTAGAAATTTGTGAGTCGGAATTCTCTACACACGATCGGAAAAAGTCTGATCAGATTTTGTTATTAGAAAATTTTTGATCCAGCTCTCAAAATTTTTCCGTCGGAAATTCCAACAGAAAAAGTCCGATAGAGCCCACACAAGATCGGATTTTCCGACAACATTATCTGATCAGACTTTTTCTATCGGAATTTCTGACCGTGTGTATGGGGCATTAGAGAGGCTCACTTATAATATACATGTTCCCAGTCTAAAGTCCATAAATCAAGCACATGTGCTTGTAGAGTAGAAAGGGAAATCGTCCTGAAAGTCTAAGATAATCCATTACTTTGGTGTTGATGATTTTTTAGTTTATTATTTTATTTTAGGTTGACAGAAGCCTGGAGCTAACAGTTCAACGTGAGAACTGCGTGTGCCCAAATAGTAGTATCAAAAGCTAATGATCTAAAAGATGAGGCTTGACCCCTTTTACCTAAAATCGCTTCTTTACTGCCAATATGCCCACAGAGTCACTCTCCTTCTACCTGAGTCCTTCTCACCTCTTTTGCAAACTTTCCAGTAAACAAGGCTAGTTGCCAGTGACCATTGAGGCTCCTGAACAAACAGTATATGTAATGCATAGGATCTGTAACAATCTTACAATTGATTAATAGCTTGTTCTGCTTACTGGGATGGCAACAAGGTGCCAGCTGTCCTTATTTCTTCAGAGAGTTTCACCTCTGCAGTAACAAATAAAAGCAATTTGTGGCATAATGACATTAACACTTTTACTGCTCCTGGATGCACTGGCAGTTTTTTTTTCTGACTCTAAACGCAGATATGTGCATTCACACATAAGCTAACAAACAGTGGCATCTAGAGACAGGGAAAAAATGCCCAAAACCTCTATGGGGCAAAAAAACAAAACAGAAAAATAAACGTCCAGTGTGCAAGTGGCATTACTAGAATGTGATGTGAGTGGAATCTACCCAACAGGGACACCAAGAGAGAGCAATACATATCTGACAATGGTTCTAACCCTTCCCCACTGTCTCCCCTTCCAAAGCTAAAAAGGCATTTGGGTTGGAGTGAACTTTACCACTTATTATCACTCTTTCCTTAGTCTAGATCAGTGTTTCTCAAACCTTTTTCAGACAAGGCACCCTTTAAAATTATGGACAATCTGGAGGCACCCTCCAAAATTATGGACAGTCTTGAGGCGCCCTCATGCTAAAATGTAAAAACTATTCTAATAGTAATACATAATGCAGCAACATCAATACATGTAGGACACCCAACGTTAGAGATGATTTATTCTTCCAAAGCAAATACACTTTTGCAAGCTGGTACTGATGAGTATTTCAATGTTTCTCCATCCCTTAGCTAATGAGACCCCAAACCTGATAAAGAGAGGCAAGGAAGGGTCAAACAAGGATACTATGCAGGTGACTGACATCCTCCTTATCAACTGATGTCATTGGTCGTAACAATGAAAACCTGTGGCTTTGTCTATGACGCCAGACTGATAACAAATGTGTTTTGTTTAGTGGGATTCTATTTAGGGTCACAGAACAATGCAATGTCTCAAGAAAGTCATACTAAAACATGGAGACCCAATATTTGAAAAGGTTAACCATCTATTTATAACCCTAACACAAACAAAGTAAAAATACATTAAGCTCAAGCAGGCCATAAAATAAAGAAATTTCAGATGGATGCTGATAAACTGGGTGGTCCTGTTGGCACCCTGCTGCCTGATAGCCTTTAATCTGAAAATGAAAGAAGTCAGGTGGAAAAACAGCAGCTGCTTCCAGTCAGATGCAACCACAGTTCAGGTATTCTGACAGGCATGGGTGTTGGCTGCCAGAGTACAATAGCTGGCAGAGGATATTCATCCAACCACACTGTCTAGCCAATGGGGAAAAAGGCGTTAAGGAAGTAAAAGTGAAAATAGAAGTTGGTAAAGTGGATTTTACACTGAATTGGATAGCTTCTATCTAAATTGCTAGAAAGTTGTGATATTAGAAAGGGAGTAACAATTACCGCTATGCACAGACACTGTTACATAGGATAGCAACAAAGACCAGTCAAGTTCCTCCACCCCAAACTCGCTCATCCATGTCTTTATGGACCTTGCTTTGTACACTGGTGCACAATGATGTTGGAACAGGAAGGGGCCATTCCCAAACTGTTCCCACAAAGTTGGGAGCATGAGATTGTTTTGGTATGTTGTCGCCTTAAGAGTTCCCTTCACTGGAACTAAGGGGCCAAGCCCAATCCCTGATACATAACCCTACACCAAAGTCCTCCCTCCACCAAAATGATTTGGACCAGTGCACAAAGCAAGGTCCATAAAGACATGGATGAGCGGGTTTGGAGTGGAGGAACTTGACTGACCTGCACAAGGTCCTGACCTCAACCCGATAGAATGCCTTTTGGGATAAATTAGAGTGGTGACTGTGAGCCAGGCCTTCTCGTCCAACATCAGAGCCTGACCTCACAAATGCGCTCCTGGAAGAACATTCAAACATTCCCATAGGCACACTAATAAACCTTGTTCATAGCATTCCCAGAAGAATTGAAGCTGTTATAGCTACTAAGGTTGGGCCAACTCAAAACTGAAACCTACAGACTAAGACTGGGATGTCATTACAATTCATGTGTGTATAAAAGCAGTCGTCCCGATACGTTATGTGATATAGTATATATATGGTGGCATTGCCCTAAAGTTGATTGTTGATCCACATATATAACATAATCAGGTTAGTGCTTGTCAGGGCTAGGCTCAGCCCTTCCTTCTCTGAGCTGGCCAATCAGCTGTCAGCTAATTGCCAGCTCCTATCTCTCCACAGTGACTCACCTGTTGATAATATCCTGCTTGTCAGTCCTGCCTACTTAAGCCGTCCAGTCCAGATGATCTCTGCCTTTGCCTTGGTCACATCTCTAGAGACGCTCTCCTGTGTTCCTGTTAAAGACTTGCTTGGCTGACATTTCTTCTGGCTCCAGATTCTGCTTGCTGTTCTACTACGCTGTTCTCTGGCTCCCTGACGTTTTGGCTTGTCTGACTATTTGTTCCGGTTCCTGAACTCTGGCTATGTTTTGACTACGTTTACTCTGTTTACCTTTTTTTTATTATTACTAAACAAGTGTGATTTACCTGTACTTCTGTCTCAGTCTGATTCATGGTTTCTGAACTGCAACCTGACCTAGAATTCTTGGGAAGCCCTGCTGCACAGAACAGTCTCTGACTTTTACAAACATGAAAGAAAACTAGCCGAGTTTTTATTTTTTACTGGCAGGCAAATGTTGACTTAAATCTTGGAAACTCAATTTTGTAAATTTTGTAGAGGTTATACAATGGGTGTTGAGCACCATGATGCATGAGAAACTCTGAAAACCTAATGATATCCACCCTACATTTCTGAAAATATGGGATCCATGGATAGAATATAACAGCCATATGAACCTGGACCATTCTCTCCTTTTACTTGAATTTATTTATCAAAGAAATAGGGTGACCATGGGCTTAACCCCAGAAGCCTCCCCATCCTCCCCCTCCCCTCAAGAATCCTCTCCCCCTACTAATTCCTTTCTTAGCAAACTCCCCTCCATACCTTCTTCTTTTCACCTATTTTCAATATCCTCTTTCCTCCCTATCTCTTGACTTTATCTTTCCCACATTTGTCCCCAACCCCCCCCCCCCATTTAAAAAAAAAATCCAAATTAGGAATGGTATTATTGCCTGATATTCCCAGCATACTTCTATTGTGCAACTGCATTCTTACCGTGTGCACCTCTGTATACTTTTGTAATTAAAAACAATAAAAAAGTTTTCTAAAACAAAAACCATAGCAAAACAAAAACCAAAAAAGACACAGTACACGTGGAAAGAGACGCCAGCAATCACAATAAAAAAAAACAATAGTACTTTTCGGGACCTTAAGAAGTATCTTCATAGAGCGCATTATATGATTCCTAATGAAAAAAATTCTCATCAGTTATTTCAGCATGGCTGCAACACATACTGTTATAGAGGAAAGGAAAGTCACCTTTCTATCGTGTGAATGCAGAATTTGAAAGAAAACTAGAATATAACCTCTGTCTTTCTAAGGCTATGAAAAATAGCGTAGCATATTGAGAAATGTAAGAAAGACAGATTAATAATACAGCCTCTATCCTTTTTTGTCTGCAGCTTAAAAGCCAGTTAACTTACCAATATAATCTTGGATTGTGGGAGAAAAAAAGGAAGCATTGTGAGGAGACCCAAGAACATACAAACTCTATAGAGACCGTGCTCTGCTAGGAATCAATTTCAGGAATCCAGCATTAGAAACTATAAACTACGGTACTGACTTACTCTGCCCATTTCATTTGATTTCTTCCAAAAATTCATTCTAGATAGAACTAGACTTTCTGAGATGACAAAAGACAAACTTCTATTGCCAAACTACTCAGTATCAGCCAGCGTGGAATTCCAGACGGAAGAAAGTCTCAAAATTCAAAGGCAGGGCAGTGCTAGAGGGACACGAGATATTGGTCTAGTTATCTAAAACCAAGCAGCCTCTCCTCGCAGAACTGGATACATTACATTAGTGGTTTATCATAAATATAAAAGAAAACAGAAGAGCGCTAATACCACAAGACAAGTCATAAGGTATTTGTACTCTTCTGTTTTTGCATATTGCATTGTACCTATAGTTTCCTCTGCATTATCTTTGTATTCAGCATAGTTTTCTTATACTAGGCTAATCCATACTAAATGTTTGTATCTTTGTAACATTTTTCTTTGATGGCATATCATAAACTTTACCGCAGACTTCTTAAACGGTGTTACCCTGACATTTTTATATTCCTGATATGTGGCCGTTGTACCTTGTACTTATATGAGAAAGTATCCTGTTACCTTTGTATTGCTTACTTTTTGTGAAATCCCTGGTGATCCTACCAGTCCCTCTGCATTCCTATTAAAAACTGACGACACTAGACAGGAGAGCACAGTGTGGTTAGTTTACTAGCTGTGCTGGGAACTCAGCCTGCTCTCCTCCTGACAAGCCCCACCCCCACCTCACAGTCTTTCACTGGGAAGATCAGTGTGCTGCTGTTTCTCCTCACCAGCTCTTATGTAGCTGCTGTCAAAGAGAATGTGATCATTAATAAAAAAGGGAAAAAGGGTATTTTTAATGTTTTTTTTATATCTATGCAAAAATGTTTTGCCTTTCATTTATATTTTATACTGAATGGGTTGTTTCACAAAGCGATTGTTTACAATCACTTTAAAGCATAGCCACTGTTGTTATGCAGGTACTCAGTATCATTAAAAAGTAATTAGGTCATACAACAAGTGAGTAAGTTGAAAATCCAAATAATATCAATGTTTAGGTTTGCTCGAAATTACGGTAATTTTATGCATATCTATAGTAAAATAATTTTTCCATATATCAGGACTATAGCTTACAGAGGCAGAGTAGGATTGAACACGTGGTACACTGGGCTTATAATTACAGGTGGCCTAACCAGTTATCAGCTACACATTGTTTACATCAGCAGTCACACCATATACTGTAAATTAACAGAGCTCATTTGGCTGTACTTCTCCTGAAGCCTGCTGTTGACTGACGTCACAGAGCTGGTCCAGGCTCGGAAAAGTTTCCGATCATATGGTTGGGATCCGCCTACATGCCTGGACCGGCACCTGGCTCATCCTCCCAGTGAGTCGCTGAGAGCCTTAGCTGGCCACTTTTGCCCCCGCCACAGTCCAATGCTCTAGTGAGTCCAGGGGCCAAGCAGAGAGCCAGTGACTAACAGTAACTAGCACTCTGCTCAGGGAGCTCTGAAAACTGAGCGATCGGCAGTGTTTGAACGCTCGGTTAGAGCCAGTGGGTGACAGATGCAGCATCGGACAGATACTGCATCCACCACTTCTCTTTTAATTTACACACATTTATAATATTCTAATATTAAAAGCCAGATCAGGAAATTTCCCCAATGACGTTACCGCTTTGCTAGAAAGGTTGTGGCTGGGTTGGATCCCTACTGCATATTTGCTGCGAGTTCCCCTAATTTGCCATTTTTGATAGGATATTGGCTTGCAAATTAAAAAGATTCTAGATACAGAATTACTGGATGCTCCAGGCCCCTTTCTGCCCCATTTGCCCTCTATGCCCACTAAGTAGAAATGTGCATTTCTCTACCTCTCGAATGTTGTCAAGTGTCTGATTCCTGTTTTCCTGAGACAGGCTAGGGAACCATCTGATTGGATTATCAAACTGAATGAGGCGAAGGATGCAGAACAATGGGTGGTAATTTGTGGTATCTAGAAATCAATACAATACATTTTACTGAGTTTTAGCTACCTGGATTCATCATAATCCTTCTGGACTTAATACAGGGGTCCTAATATATTTCTATTTCTTATTCTCACTATTTCTTTGGGATGGAAGTTATTAGCTCCTGCGGGTGTTAACCCTGTATGTTCAAAAAAGCATACAAAATGCCCTCCTCATCATACCTATTTTTCTTCTACTACAGAAGCTCATCAGCTGAAGTTATTTCCTGTTATTACTGGCTTTGAATTTTCTCTTTCATTCCCAACTATGTGCCCCCCCCTTCTTTGATTCTATGGCCAATCTGGCCATTGCTGCTCCACTTAATCTGGTGCATCCCACCTCCAGGAGGGCATGCAACTGCCTATTTGTCACTGGAATTGTTTGTCTATAACACTAGTTCTATTGTGTGACCTTTATCAAAGACAAAAAACCTTTAGAAAGATGGTCATATTGCAATTGTGAATGCAAACCAAGAAAATCCTTTTTGTAAAAGGGGTGATGGGGGGGGGGATGTTACTATGGACCACAAAGGCTACATATATACTTGGTTCCACAGCATAAATAGGATGAGCATCACTAATTTATACAGCATAATGTATAAAAGAAGCAATAACTCTGTTGGTTCTTTCCCATCAATAGACTGTTAAATATTTTTGTATATAGAATTATAGCTGACTTTTCACTAACTAATGTTTAGATACCCAGAGAAACAGTATCAGAACATTCAGCAGAAAGTAACAAAATATTCATTAACTATATTAAAGTATTTCACTAATTGTTTACCACATGATTATAATCTACAATGAAACAGTACAAATAAGACAGTTTACCGTATATACTCGAGTATAGGCCGACCCGAGTATAAGCCGAGGCCCCCAATTTACCCCCAAAAAACTGGGAAACCTATTGACTCGTGTATAAGCCGAGGGTGAGATATGCCTGTCCATCCCTGTGTGTGTGTCCATCCATCCATCCATCCCTGTGTGTGTGTGTGTCCATCCATCCCTGTGTGTGTGTGTGTCCATCCATCCATCCATCCCTGTGTGTGTGTCCATCCATCCATCCATCCCTGTGTGTGTGTGTGTCCATCCATCCATCCCTGTGTGTGTGTGTGTCCATCCATCCATCCATCCATCCCTGTGTGTGTGTGTGTGTGTGTGTGTGTGTGTGTGTGTGTGTGTGGCCTTGTGTGTCCAGCCTACCTGTGTCCCGAGCCTCCGTCCGGTCCCGTCCCGTCCCTCCGTCCGGTCCCGTCCCGTCCCGAGACTCCGTCCGGTCCCGTCCCATCCCGAGCCGAGCCTCCGTCCGGTCCCGTCCCAGGATCACCGCTCTTCGTCGGCGCCCATTCCCCTGTTCAAATGCCGCGCCTCCCTGTCTGTGATAGGCGGAACACAATTTCCCAGCAGTCTGTGTTCCGCCTATCACGGACATCCTTTCATCCTCGTCCGTAGTACGAGGATGAGACGATGTCCGTGATAGGCGGAACACAGGCTGCTGGGAAATTCAGTGTTCCGCCTATCACAGGCGAAGGCGGAGCCGGAGGCGCGGCTTTTGAATTATAGAATGGCCGCTGTCTGTCTGCTCGACACGCTGATCGAGCAGGCAGACAGCGATGACTCGAGTATAAGCCGAGGGGGGCACTTTCAGCCTCAAAAAAGAGGCTGAAAATCTCGGCTTATACTCGAGTATATACGGTAATTGTTTAAAAATAACTTAAAATATGGAATTCTATTATCCCACTGTTTTTATATGATGATTTATGAACCAAAAGCATATTTTGACTGCTGTTCACTAACTCTCCCTTGATTGTTCTGGAACATCAAATTAAGTTCAAGTCTTTGTTTGATGTAACACACACGCCTCTTGTGCACAAGAATACAGACACTCATTTACATAGCTTTTAAAAGCATCTAAAACAAGGAATTATTTCGGAATATGGCAATCGTTACCAAATGAATTGTGGAAGTGGCAATTATAGATTTTGGGAAGAATAAACAATGTAATTTTCTTCTTCCCAGATGGTACACAAACATATATCTGGAAATGGTCATTGATAAGTAGGATGCGCCGCTAAAAGAAAATAAGAAAGAGTTACCACTAAAGATTAGGATGAGCTTGGGTTTGGTCTGAACTTGGGTTATGGAGTGAAGGAAGCAGCAACTCCCACTCACTGTCGCCCAATCAACTGTGGTCAGGGCATTCCCTGCCCCACTGCTCCATGTACACAAAGGGTTGAAGATGCTCATGACATCACTGACCTAATGTAGACAGACTTTGCTTTTTCGAAGTGCAGAAGTACAGAAGTGCAGCAGGACAAAAGTGCATAGAACAGCAGTAGCTGGCTACAGTAAGTTTAAATTATTTCTAATTTCTTTAAAGTATTTCTAATTGCTTTTCTGTAATTGTTTACTTTGTTAACCTTGGTATTTTGACTGTGTTGCTATTGGTGATTGTTTACTAAGTACTGGAGTAATTGTTATTGTACTGCTGTGGTGTTGAGTACTGGGTGTTATCAATTAGCATATGTAAGAGAGGTGAGCTGTTGTCCAAATTGGGGCCTAATTAGTGTTGTACAGTGCCTTGAAAAAGTATTGATAGCCCTTGAAATTTTCCATTTTGTCATGTTACAACCAAAAACAAAATGTATTTTATTGAGATTTTATGTGATAGACCAACACAAAGTGGCTAATAATTGTGAAGTAGAAGGAAAATTATAAATGGTTTCCATATTTTTTTTTACAAATACATATCTGAAAAGTGTGGCATGCATTTGTATTCAGCCCTGCTGAGTCAATACTTTGTAGAACCCTCTTTCACTGCAATTACAGCTGCAAGTCTTTTTGGGGATGTCTCTACCAGCTTTGCACATCTAGACAGTGACATTTTTGCCCTTTTGTTTTTGCAAAATAGCTCGAGCTCTGTCAGATTGGATGGAGAGTATCTGTGAACAGCAATTTTCAAGTCTTGCCAGATTCTCAATTGGATTTTAGGTCTGGACTTTGAGTGGGCCATTCTAACACATGAATATGCTTTGATCGAAACCATTCCATTGTAGCTCTGGCTGTATGTTTAGGGTTATTGTCCTGCTGGAAGGTGAACCTCAGCCCTAGTCTCAAGTCTTTTTCAAACTCTAGTGCCGCGTACACACGATCGGACTCTCCGGGAGACTTGGTCCGACGGATCAGAGTCTAATAAAAATAATAAAATAATAAATAATAAAATACATTAAACATAACATAAAATACATTTATGTTTTTTGGTTGTGATTAGAGGTCGACCGATATGGGTTTTTCTCTGGCCGATGCCGATACCGATATTTAGAAATCGCCACGGCCGATGGCCGATATATGATGCCAATTTTTTTGGGCAGATATGTTAGGCCGATTATTTATTTATTTTTTCCCCTTCATCTCATAAAATCTAACAGTTAGACACCTTTCCTACTGGGGCGTTTTTCAGGCGCTTTAAAATAGCGCCTGTAAAGTGCCTGCCAAATGGCTCCCCTGCAGTCTGTGTGGAAGCCCCGAGTGCTTTCACACTGAGGAGATGCGCTGGCAGGACATTAAAAAAAAGTCCTGCAAGCAGCATCTTTCGAGTGGTGTATACCGCTCCTCCACCACTCCTGCCCATTGAAATGAACGGGCACCGCTGCCGAAGCACCTGCAATGCAATTTGGCAGCGGCGCTTCACGGGCACATTTAACCCCTTCCTGGGCCGCTAGCTGAATTATAAGTGCCCCGCTAAAATGACGGTAAAGCACCGCTAAAACTGGCAGCGTTTTACCGCCAACGCCTGCTCGCTCCAGTGTGAAAGCAGCCTTAAGTGATACAGAAAATTTCTTACATTTATTAAACAAAACAAACATCCAAACAGTTCACTTGTATGTATAATTTAGAATGAAATATATATATATATATATATATATATATATATATATATATTTTACACAAAAACAGGTAATCACAACTTTTGGATGAAAAAAAATGGGCTAACTTTACTGTTTTTTTTTTTTTTTTTAAATCTGTGTATTTTTCCCCCAAAAAATTTAGTTTGAAAGACCGCTGCGCAAATACGTGTGACATAAAATATTGCAACAACCGCTATTTTATTCCCTAGGATCTCTGCTAAAAGAATATATATAAGTTTTGGGGGTTCTAAGTGAATTTCTAGCAGAAAATACAGGATTTTTATTTGTAAGCATCAAGTGTCAAAAAAGATTTAGTCTTTAAATGGTTAAACTGAGAACTTCTACACACTGAGTTGAGTTCATTCATTCAAGTGTAAACATTGTATCTTTTTGATCTTTTCTTGGCAGACTGCCCAGAGAGGAGACAAGTCGCTTCACTCAAGTCTCCAGGCAACTTACACTGACTTCTATTACTGAAGTCATTTCCAAGTCGCGCTGAATATATCATCGGCCTTTTTTAACAGCACAATCGGCCATTGCCGATTAATTAAAAAACGCCAAATATCGGCCGATATATCGGTCCACCTCTAGTTGTAACATAACAAAATGTGGAACATTTTAAGTGGTATGAATACTTTTTCAAGGCACCGTATTTGGAAAGGGTAGCAACTGTAGAGCTTACTCTGTACACTTTGCTCTCTCGAAGTGCAGCAGGATAAAAGTGCATAGTTTTGAACAGCAGGAGTTTGGAGACAGCCAACTATCTTTGGTTAGTATATGTGTTTGAATTTAGGTAAATCTTTTTTAAAATGTCTGGTTTAGATCAGTGCAATCGTTTTTTGGCATTGTTTTTTTGAGGTAGTTTTGAAAGTTGGGATTCTGTCCCATTAGCATGCAGATTTCCAGTCTACATGATGACATTGTTTGTCTAAATTCCTTGGTTTGTGCCTTGTAGCGTGAGATTAGGAGGTGTTCTAAGCCAATATGTTCTGTTTAGCTGCCCTGCAAAAAGCCACCTCTTCTTCAAAGACTGTGCAGGAGAAGTATGGACAACTGTTGCATCGGGAAGTGAAGCCTGTGGACAAAAAAAATTGCTTTTGGTGTGACACTGCATAACCCCTAAGTGTTCTTTTTGAGCTAGAAGCAGATACAAAGGTTGTGTCAGGAAAGGGGTTCATCTGCTGGTGGCACTGGAGCTCCCAGATCTATAGGCTGCTCCAGTGTCCACCAGCAAGCGTCTCTCAGCACCCAGAAGCTCATGGTAATCAGGCATCACCTGATGCTCATTGTAGGAAGTATATTTAAGCCCTGCCTGTGCTCCTCCACTTTGCCTTGGTGTTTGTTCCATGTGCCCCTGACCTGTGTTCCTGCATCCTGAAACCTGCAGCCTGATCCCTTACGTGCCTACTTGTTCTTTCTCCTGTTTACAATCCCCCGCCCCCCCCCCCCCCCGGCTTGCTCCCTGCTCCTTGTTCTGTCTGCCTGATCTCCTGTGTTTGACCCTGGTTCTGACACCGACTATGCTTCACATATCCTGCTATCTGTATATACTTGGTTTGGGCAGGTGTTCATTGTGTGTTTACTTATTAGATTCTCTGGTCTGATCTATACGGCTCTGGTATATTGGAGTTTAGTTAATATTTTTGTTATCCACTAATAAATTACATTATTTTACTTGTGTCTGGTATTCTCTGTGCAAGTCCACACATTTCTGGTCACACCTGTTTCACAGGATACCAGCACATGGCATCTCTAACAGGTTGCAAACATAGCTGCTTGTGAGATTGGCAACCCTTCTTTTGCAATGCCAAAAGTAACTGTTTTATCTGAGATTGCAAACAAGGAAAGTGTTGTGGATAATGCTCCTAAAAGGAAAATGCATCTTGTTGGTGACTAAATTGTATGAGGTGTTTCTTTAGGGAATTGTGGAGAAGTGTCAAAGGGAGTTAAGTGTTTGCCTATATTACCAATGTTTTGGACCAGGGTGGTGCTGTGGACATAGCCTATCTTGATTTCAGCAAGGCATTTGATACAGTTCCACATAATAATCTAATTATAAAAGTTGTATACGACGTAACCCTTGGGTGGTTCAGTGGATATGCAGTTGGCTAAATGATAGGTACCAGCGTGCGGTTGTAAATGGGGTTCACTCGGAACAGAGACCAGTCACTAATGGTGTACCACAAGGCCCTGTACTAGGTCCTGTTCCATATAATCTATATGTAAGTGGTATAACTAAAGATTTGTTGGGCAAGGTATGTCTTTTTGCTGATAATACAAACGTGTGTAATATGGTTGATATCCCTGGAGATGTCTGTAACATGGAACATGATTTTACATTGCTAGAAAATTACAGTCGGACTTCAGTTCGATGTTTTTAAATGTAAAATAATGCAAGAATCCCTTGAGAGAGTACACCATTGGGGGTACAGTGTTATATGACACTACAGAAGAAAAAGATTTAGGGGTACTTGGGGGTACTTATTTCAGATGACTGCAAAATGAGCAAACAGTATGACCAAGCAGTGGGGAACACAAATACAATTTTAGGATGCATCACTAGAGGAATCACTAGCAGGAGGAAGGAGATCCTGATCCCCCTATATCAGTGATGGCGAACCTTGGCACCCCAGATGTTTCTGAACTACTACTAGTTCCCATGATGCTCAACTACACTGCAGAAGGCATGAACATCATGGGAAATGTAGTTCCAAAACATCTGGGGTGCCAAGGTTCGCCATCACTGCCCTATATAGATCTTTAGTGAGACCTTATTTAGAATACTGTGTGCAGTTCTGGAATATTGATAAGATAGATACAGGTAACAAAAATGGTGAAAGGTCTGGGAGATAAAACATATCAAAAGCAACTTCAGGAACTTAATATATAGTCTGAAGGAAAGAAGGGAAAGGGGAAAGAGGGTGAATAAGGTTCACACAGGCATTTTTTTCAATATGAAACCAAAATCAGGATCACATGGACATGATCTCAAACTAACTGGACTAAAGTTCAAAGCTCATTAGAAAGTATTATTTTACTGAAAGGGTAGTTGATGCTTGGAATAAACTTCCAGAAGAAGTAATGAGACACATCAACAGTAAATGGCTTCAGACATGCTTTGGACAAACATAGATCTATACCCAGACAAAAGAAATTAAGGTAAAAAAAAAAGAACAAGCGGAAAAAAAACCAAGATCAAAACAAAGAAAACAGGCAGATGGACTACTCGGTCTTTTTTCTGCTGTCACTTTTTTGTTTCTTTTTATAGAAAACAGGCAAAAGCAAGGAAATGTATGGAAAAAAAAAAACATTTTGCAAAGTAATCACGCAGATCAGAACTGCACTCTATTTGTGTGTTGACTGTAAGGTGCACTACTATACAAGCTTGCAGAGTGATCAACTCTAAGTTTGTAGGTTATACTGTCATACACACAGGTGAAACAAGCTCCAAAAAGGCAGTAAGAAACCAGGCTTTTTCTATCTGCTGAAAAATGTATTAGAAGTTCTTGATTGCATAAAATGCAATCTTATTAATAATGTCACCAAAACAAAGAAACCAGTTAGGGGTTTTAGCTTCTAACTTCAGAAAGCCTCCACTCACCAACTCTTCAATTTATTTACCAATCAGCCAATTCAACATTTCCAATTATAGCTATAAAAATGCAGACCAGCAACTAATTCCTGCTCAGTATGTTACTCTGGTGGTGTTGGTCTGGGCCAAAACATTGTGCACACATGGTCAAAGAAAGTTGTGGACTTGATTGATAGGAACATTCTGTGTCCATGTTCACCCTATATAATACACTATCCTGACTGCTTACATACATCATAACAAAGTAAGCATCTTATTTTTTGCCCTGGTTTGGATTAATATGTGCTCAGCCTATGGCATGGTGAAAAAAATGAGTGATGCCCACAGGTCCAAATTTTCAATATGTGTATCGGATGCATAGTCAAACACCAAAGTGCAATTCCTAGGTAACAAAAAGCAGTAACTCAGGTTGACCAATCATATTTGAATATGGTGAAGCAAATGATACTAAAGACTAAACATGATTGCCATAGGTTACCACATGCTGTATACATTCATTGCACTTTGCATTAGATTTCAAAATAAGTCAGTTTGTGGAGATATTTTTCTAACCAGTGTGAAGTGTAGCAGAACACTGGCTGAAAGAAGCAGCGTGAACTAAAATTGTATGGTCTAGGACACACTATTTCATTTGGAAGACTATATTTAGATAGATGCAAAAGGGAATTATTCCCAGTCCCATAACTGTTTCAGGCAAAATGCATTAAAGACATAAAATAACCATGTACCTGGTAGGGAAAGAAGTATATAGTGTGGAGCCCTGAGCACAAATGAAAGCTATGAGAAGTGTGTGTGCTATTAAAAAAAACAAATATAAAATGCATGTTTTCCCATTCATCAAGTTTTCAAGGATTTGATTAAAGTAATCTCCATTGTGTAACATTAGGTAGACATATCATAATAGGCATAATAGGCATAAATAGGGGCTGATTTATGAAAACTAGTGTCAAAGTAGAGATGTTGGCAGTAGCAAACAAGCAAAATTCTTTTTTATTTTTTTTTTAAACCTGATTGTTATGGCCAACTGCTCTACTTGATCATGTTTAATAAATTGGGCTCACAAGCTTTAAAAGACAACTGCACCTTTGGAAAAAAATAAAAAAGTTAAACATATTAATTGCCATATAAGCCATTTTGTAATTTAGGGTTATAAAAATTACCTTTCCATTTCTACCTTTTCTCAACTGCCAGTAAATCCCTTGCACTGTGTGAGCCTTGAGGTGTTCTGCTATATTGATGTAAGAAATTCTCCCAAATATCTTACTTCCTCCTTATGTGATTTCCTTCTTTCTTTCCTCTAAATGTCTGTACTCAGATACAAGTCAAATTTCAGGAATTCCCCACAAAGAGAGGTTTTATTAAACTTTCCAAGGCTTGTTTATCATATGCAGACATTGCAGTTTTTCACATTACAATGCTGATATTGATTAGATGATTACATGAAGGCAGACCCTCCAATTCAGGAATCATTCTGAGGCCGGGTTCACATTAGCTGCAACCGTGGATCACAACAGGGGGTCCAGTGCATCCCTGTTCTCCATTTCGGGGGCGTATAATGTTCAAATTTTTGCCTGAATTTGGACCTGAAACTGAGCCAAAGACGCACAGGACCCTTTTCCAGGGCAGAACGCGCCCGCCTCGGAGCTGTGAGAACCAGGTCCATTAAGAGCCAGTCACACTCTCCGGCTGTGCCAATTAGCATTAGTGTGATAACAGCCTAAAGTAGGACAGAATAAAACAAAACAAAGGGGATCATTTACTAAATGAGTAGAGGCTGTTCACTTGTCAAAACAAATGTTCACTTTTTAACCACTACAGATCCGCGCTATTGCCAAAAGACGGCATCAGCGCGGACCTACATTTCCGGGACTACGTCTATTGACGTCGTCCCGGATACGAGCGGCCTGCGCGCCCCCTGAGGGGCGCGCGCGGCGCGCTCTGTGATCGGCGAGTCCGTGAGACTCGCCTGATCACCGATCCGTGCAAGGGGTCGATCCCGACCCCTTATCACGTGATCAGCTGTCAGCCAATGACAGCTGATCATGTGATAGAACGGAGCCGGTAATCGGCTATTATTCCTCCTCGCGCTGACAGCGCGAGGAGAGAAAAAAAAAGCCGATCACCGGCGGCCGTGATCGGGACATCAGTCCCGATCACGGCCAGCAATACAGCTGACCACCTGCCCCCTGCCAGTGCCCACCTGCCCACCGCCGTGCCATCCTGAATAAAAGTAAGTGCCCCCCATCAGTGCCCATAGTGCCCACAGTGCCACCTACAGTGCCACCCACAATGCCACCCACAGTGCCATCCAGCAGTGCCACCAACAGTGCCACCCACAGTGCCCACAATCTGCCTCAAAGGTGCTGCGACCCAGTGCCGCCCATCAGTGCCCAGCAGTGCCGCCCATCAGTGCCCAGCAGTGCCGCCCATCAGTGCCCAGCAGTGCCACCTATCAGAGCCACCTATCAGTGCCACCTATCAGTGCCCATCAGTCCCATCTATCAGTGGTACCTATCAGTGCCCATCCGTGCCACCCATCCGTGCCACTTATCCGTGCCACCCATCCATGCCATCTTATCTGTGCCCATCTTTGCCCATCAGTGCCGCCTTATCTGTGCCCATCGGTGCCGCCTTATCTGTGCCTATTAGTGCCGCCTTAATTATGCCTATCAGTGCCCACCAGTGCAGCCCATCAGTGCCCACCAATGCAGCCCATCAGTGCCCACCAATGCAGCCCATCAGTGCCCACCAATGCAGCCATCAGTGCCCACCAATGCAGCCATCAGTGCCGCCTAATCAGCGCACTTCAATGAAGGAGAAAAATGACCCGTTTGCAAAATTTTATAACAAACTATTAAAACATGATTTATTTATTTTTATTTTTTTGCATCTTTTTTTGTTTGTTTAGCAAAAAATAAAACTCCGAGCTGTAACTAAATACCACCAAAAGAAAGCTCTATTTGTGGGAAAAAAATGATAAAAATTTCATTTGGGTACAGTGTTGTATGCCCGCGCAATTGTCATTCAAAGTGCATCAGCGCTGAAAGCTGAAAATTGGTCTGGGACTGAGGGGGGTTTAAGTGCCCAGTAAGCAAGTGGTTAAGTTGAATGTTAGCAAACAAGGTGAAGCTGTGTTCACTTAAAATGCACAAGTTTGCACTTCGGTTCACACAAGATGCGGTGCAAATTCACTGCGGGTTTCGCACCACCTCAAAATCGCAACCCTTTCATGCAAACTGATTGCAGAGTGTATGTTAACGTAACGACACTCTGAAATCGGTTTGCAAAATGCAGTGCTATTTGCAAAATTGGATCGCATGGGTGTGAACTGGTGCAAACAAAAACAGGGTCCTGCACGAGTTTGGTGCGAATCTGATCCAATTTGAGTCATACAAATGTATGGCTCAAATCACACCCCAGAGACACCAAATGTGATTTGCAGGAATAACAAAAAAAAATTATAGTAGCCATTGTTGCCAGCTGTCAGAAAAAAATATCCTTCCATCCATGAAGTTTAGTGTTGATTGGAGAATCAAGTGATTTCTCTTGTCTAGCTTGTGTTGCTAAGCGACAAAAGCTTTGGACCCCTTTCACAATGGCACCGCTTAACAGTAAAGTGCAGCTAAAACTAGTCTTTACCGTCGTTTTAGCGACACTTTTGGGTGCTAGCATGGGGGGGCGCTTTTAACCCCTGCTAGCAGACAAAGGGTTAAATGCACCCAAAAAGCACCGCTGCCGAAGCGTTTTGCAGGTGCTTCACCAGCGGTGCCCATTCATTTCAATGGGCGGGGGTGATGAAGGAGCAGTGTATACACGACTCCTAAACTGCTCTAAAAATGCTGTTTGCCGGACATTTTACAACGTCCTGCAAACGCACTCAGCCTTTCACACTGGGTCTATAGGGGAGGCATTTTTCAGGCACTTTATAGGCGCTATGTTTAGCCCTTTACCGCCTGAAAAATGCCTCCAGTGTGAAAGGTTCCTTAACATGTATAACCAGCTTTAGATAGCAATAAACAATTCCACTAGTAGTAACAACACCTAAACAATCACCAGTAACAACCACCACCATCAAACACTAATCATATACCAAAGCTAAATAATTAAGCAAATTAAAGGAAATCAATGTTAACAGAATACTCTTTCATTTTATAACATCGGCATTGTGATAACAATATAAACAATAATTATTGCCAATCCAATATAAGCTGATTCAATAAAACTTCCTTTATGCTGCCTGTCTGCTGGTCATCTCATTCCACAACTTCCTGGACTCCCTGTATGCTTTGCAGCTCCTCCTCTGCTGTTTACTTTGAATTGCTAAGGACCACATATCCCATGGTACCTTGCTGCCTGCAAGCAATAATTCCTGAAACTCCTGCTCTAAGCACCCCTGTAGTTCAGAATACAGGCTCTGAAAATTCTGTGACACAGCTGTACCTATTCACAGGGCATAGTGAATACATGCCAAAGAATTCAAGGAATGAATTGTGTGGTGATCTCCACAAAGTAAGAATACAAACTTCAAGATCATTCAGATTAATAGGAACAGGCTAGAAATAATTGATATACAAAGTGGAAATACATTTATAATTTTACATGTTGACCAAAGATAAGCTTTAAGAAAAACTATCAGAAATACTTTGTACTTACCCCATCATACAATGCACTTTTGCCTACTGCGCTTACAATGAGCAAACTCCATAGAGTCTTTTGCTCTGACTCCATCAGAGTAATGGAAAATAACAGTAAGGGCTTTATTTAATAATAATGTGCATAGAATGTGCATTATCCCTCGACAAGCCTTCTGAAATCGGTTTTCATTAGCTTGGCTACACTCCTAAATGTGATGATTGCTATGAGTTACAGCACATTGCTTCTCTTCATACCATGTTATTTAATAAGCCCACAAGTCTTCATCTGTAACTATACAAAGGAGAAACAATATTTCTCATGGCCACTTCTGGTGTATAGAAATGAGGTAGACAGTTTTGGAACAAACAAGGCCTGATATGATAGATTGCACACATAACAGTCTTCATATTCATACACGTACATACACAGAATACTCACAATGCATAATAACACAATCGTCAGTGTTACAATATAAGAGTAATCTGAGACTTCCAGGAAATGAAGCTACATCTGGTAATCATCTTGCTCCTTTTAACCTTTCTGGTTGTTAAAGGATTATTTTATAAAGTCAAGGGGGGCAAATAGATTACAAATATTGCAAACCTAGTAAGGGAGCTTCACAGCACTGTATCTATAGATATAGAGGATGTCACATTTACATACTGAACAGCTGTCAATGTCAATATTTAGTTCAACAAACTGCAGATTTAGTCACATTAATTACCTATAATAAATACCCCACATATGCATGCAAGCAGCTGGTTCTTGGAGAATTCTTCACTGAAGGGGTGTCCTAATTTCTTCCTGTTCCTGAACTTCTGGCACTGCGGAGGTTGACAGCCTTGGGTATTCGGGCAGAACAGAGGTTCAAATAGTCTGACTGGGGCAGGCCCCCTCCTTCATTAAAGCGGTTCTTCACCCTAAAGGGGAAGTTCCGCTATTCTGATCCCTCCCCCCCTCCGGTGTCACAATCGGCACCTTTCTGGAGGGAGGGGGGTGCAGTTACCTGGATAATCCAGGTAACTGCACACACTTCAGGCCAGACCGCCGCAGAACCCCCGCAGACGCCCCGCCCCCCGTTGTGTTCTGGGAAACACAGTTAGCAGAGACACAGCGGGGGACCATAAGAGACGCGCAGCGCGACTCGCGCATGCGCAGTAGGGAACCGGGCAGTGAAGCCGTCATGCTTCACTTCCCGATTCCCTGACAGAGGATGGCGGCGGTGGCAGCCGACATCGCTGGAACCTGGGACAGGTAAGTGTGATTTTATTAAAAGTCAGCAGCTGCAATATTAGTAGCTGCTGGCTTTTAATATTTTTTTTTTAGGTGCAGCTCCTCTTTAAGGAAAGTTCTTCCTTTTGGAAAAATCCTTGCTGCAGGGAACTTCTGGCACTGCAATGATTAACACACAATCTCCTTCATCCTTTATTGAGAAAAGTTTTTTCATTGAATACATTGTTTGTAACTTGATCTGTAAATGGAGAAGAGAATTCTGCTACTCTTATCAGACTCTCCCCTATTCACTGATCAAGATCTAAGCGTATAATCAAAGAAATAACTTTTCAAAAGCCCCATACACACTATCAGATTTTCTGCTGATTTTTTCCTTCAGATTTACCAAAACCATATAATATGAGGTCAAACCTTAGGAGTTTCAATTCGTATGCAATCAGGCAGGCCCTTCTACTACATGGTTTTGGTAAAACTGAAGGAAAAAATCAGCAGAAAATCTGACAGTGTGTATGGGGCTTTAATGGAGGAGGATGAAGGAGAGTGCGTGCTAACCATTGCACCACCAGAACGTCAGAGACATGAAGAGGACAGGGCATTCCTGCAGTGAAGACTTCTCCAGATCCAGCTGCCTGCTAAATGTGGGTCATGTTTTATTATGGGTAAGTGATATGACTAAAGCTGTAGAGATTTTTTATTCTAAACGTTAACTTTCACCTTCAATGGGATTTTTTTTTAAACGCTTTTCTTAAAAGTTCTGAACTGTGAATAACTCCCAGGCTTAATGGTAGCCATAGATGGAACAAGTTTATACACAATGATATTTTCAATAGACATATTGTACCAATTGGAAATGGCCTCAGAAGATCTATAAGATCATTCAATGCATCAGACACTTAACAGTCATACTGAATTATCTATATTCTTACAATCGATTTTCCATCCAGATGGATCAGAATAATTTTAATTAAATAATTTTTGTTTAAAATAAATCAATGACATAGTATGTGTATATTCATAAATTATAGATAAGATAATATTATCTAACACAGATCTTTACAATTCAAGCCATTGTTACCTTTACTAGAAGCTAATTATACATTTCCCCAATACCATGATCCATGATAGCACTCACAACAGAAGACGAATTGGCCCCGCTGCTACACTGGCACCTGCTGTAATATTTCCATACCAGCGCATCTTTACATTACTATATTTGTACACACCCTAACATATTCTTTTCATACTACTCATTATATGGGGATGTCTTAAGTAGATGGCCAATTGTATTATGATGTATGTAACTTTTCACAAATCAAATTGTAAACCTCTTTTAAATATGCATATAAAGTCCATTCTTTTCAAATATCCAATGGTTTTGATTATCAAATAAGACATGGCATAGTATACTTTATGGCAGTGTCCACAGTGCCACCCTGTGGGGACAGTCCCTTTTTTATGCATTTATTCTAATTAGCACTTACAGAATCACTTGTACCAGTATTGTGTCAACATCTCCTTTACGGCCCATTTGCATCTTTGTGGTGCATTAATGCATGTATATTAACATGTTATAATTTGAGTTGCATTAAAAATCAACCTAACATGCTTAAAATAAGACAGGACCCTTATTTTCTGATAAGGTGCATTGCAACTTGCTACAGTGCAGGTGTATTGCCTTAGTGCTTGGGGTGCCACTCATAATGAATGGCACTGCAACACGTGTTACACAATGCGGAAGTGTGTCTCAAAGCTGAACTTCTGGTATCTCTAAAATTTCACCTTGCAATGTGCATTACCTAAACTACAAAGGTTGAATGTTCTTTTTTTTTAAGTGTATTAGGCAGGCCATTGATGATACAATTGTGGTTGCAAAAAAGAAAGTCACCAGATTCCCCCATCTACACAGTCCATGCTGATAAGGGAATTCCTCCTGTGGTGCTATTGTGTTCTTATGGCCGGGGGGGGGGGGGGGGGATTGGGCGGTTGAGGGTAACCGTCACTGCCAGGAGAACTAGGTGACTCTTGCTAGCGGCTATAGCTGCTGGAAATAATGGCATCCAACAAATCCGACATGCTGTTGTACCCAAGTCGATCTCTTCGACTTGGGTACAATTAGCCTGCCCATACATGGTTTAAATCTTGGCCATTTCCTGTTGAGGCAGTCAGGATTTAATTAATCTATGGCCGGCTTTAGACTAAGTACAGTACTTATCTTATTCCCCACTCCCGAAGCATCCAATGCTCTTCTGTGCTCTCCACGTGCCCACAATGTGGGCAGGCCCTCTGAGTCCACATGTAAAAGTGGACTGAGCTGCGACTGGCCAAGTAGCAAAGAAGAGTGCCTTCAGGGGGCCAGATGTATGGATAGGAGAAAGCCTACAGAAGAGAAAAATAAGGTAGGGACCCACCTAGACAAAATTAGCATTTTGAGATGTCAGAGTTCAGCGAATCAATTAATAAAAGGAAATTAGTGCTGATCCACTATAAAGAAATTCACTTGAATTGCTACATCAACTGAAAAAAAAGCATCAGCACTGTTACTACATTCAAACCAAAGGAAGAGCAAGAAACGTACAGTATGTTGCAATGCGCTTAGTTTGGAAGGTCAACATGTACTGACGATCATCATGGTGTGTTCATGTGCAAGCTTTGCCATGCATTTTGATGCATTTCCATTGATTTCAATGGACAACACACCAAGCAAAAAAGCAAAGGTGTGAATACAGTCTTCTTGTCCCAGTGACAACTACTCCCACACCGACCCCCATTGCTTCTGTTGGTCAAAAAAAAAAATAGGCCTGCCAAAATTTTTTGGGCCATGCACACTGAACTTTATAAATACCGCTTATACAGGTGTTCAGTTTTTTTTTTAATGCCTGTAAGAGTACCTCTATGTTAGCCTACAGTGCCTAGAAAATGTATTCATACCCCTTGAAATTTTACCCAATTTTGTTATGTTACAACCAAAAACGTAAACGTATTTTATTGATAGCTCAACACAAAGTGGGAAATAATTGTGAAGGGGAAGGAAAATGATATATGATTTTCAATTTTTTTAAGAAATAAATATGTGAAAAGTGTGGCGTGCATTTGTATTCAGCCCCCCTGAATCAATACTTTGTAGAACCCCCTTTTGCTACAATTACATCTGTAAGTCCTTTTAGTTATGTCTCTACCAGCTTTGCATATCTAAAGAGTGACATTTTTACCCATTCTTCTTAGCAAAATAGTTCAAGCGCTGTCAGATTTGATGGAGAGCGTATGTGAACAGCAATTTTCAAGTCTTATCACAGATTCCCAATTGGATTTAGGTCTTATGACTGGGCCATTCTAACACATGAATATGCTTGGATCTAAACCATTCCATTGTTGCTCTGGCTGTTCGTTTAGGGTCTTTGTGGACTTTCTGCTGGAAGGTGAACTACCGCCCCAGTCTCAAGTCTTTTGAAGACGCTAACTGGCTTTCTTCTAATATTGCCCTGTATTTGGCTCCATCCATCTTCCCATCAACTTTGACTAGCTTCCCTGTCCCTGCTGAAGAAAAGCATCCCCACAACATAATGCTGCTACCACCATGTTTCATGGTGGGGATGGTATTGTGCAGTGTTAGTTTTCCGCCACACACAGCGTTTTGCTTTTAGGCCAATAAGTTTGATTTTGGTCTCACCTGACCAGAGCACCTTCTTCCATATTGTTGTTGTGTCCCCTACATGGTTTCTTGCAAACTGCAAATGGGACTTCCTATGGCTTTCTTTTAACAATGGCTTTCTTCTTGTCACTCTTCCATAAAGGCTAGATTTGTGGAGTGCACGACTAATATCTGCCTTGTGAACAGATTCTCCTACCTGAGCTGTGGATCTCTGCAGCTCCTTCAGAGTTACTATTGGCTGCTTCTCTAATTAAAGCTCTCCCTGTCTGGCCTGTCAGTTTAGGTGGATGGCCATGTCGTGGTAGGTTTACAGTTGTGCCATACTTTTTCCATTTTCAGATGATGGATTGAACAGTGCTCTGTGAGATGTTCAAAGCTTGCAATATTTTTTTTATAACCTAACCCTGCTTTAAACTTCTCCACAACTTCATCCCTGACCTGTCTGGTGTGTTCCTTGGCTTTCACAATCCGTTTGTTTACTAAGGTTCTCTAACAAAGCTCTGAGGGCTTTACAGAACAACTGTACTTATAATGAGATTAAATTACACACAGGTGGACTCTATTTACAAATTATTTGACTTCTGAAGGCAATTGGTTACACTAGATTTTATTTAGGGGCATCGGAGTAAAAGGGGGCTGAATACAAATGCAGGCCACACTTTTCAGATATTTATAAAAAAAAAAAAATGTAAAAAACATTTATCATTTTCCTTCCACTTTACAATTATGTGCCACTTTGTGTTGGTCTATCACATTAAATCCCAATAAAATACATTTACATTTTTGGTTATAACATGATAAAATGTGTAAAATGTCAATGGGGTATGAATACTTTATCAAGGCACTGTATGTGGCACGCACAGACATTTATAGGAATATCTGGGGGGCGTTTACAGACAGAAATAAACAGACAGTAATAAATGCAGGAGAATGCATTTATGCCCAAATGCCATATGCTTATTGTGACATTAGAGGCATTTTTTTTTGGGCCAAATTCTGGCAGAAAAAAATGCTGCCTATATTTATAGGCCCATGTAAACGGGGCCTTCATTTTCTTCACACTAAGAAAGTATTACCTACGCAGAGGATACACAGCTCCAGAGGTAAGAGCTCCACCTGCTGTAAACAGGATAGCCAATAATTGGCAACCTTTTGGCAAAAAGAAGGTCCCCAATCACATTAATCATTTTGCAGTACATAATGTAACTATTGCAGACCAGAAAGTTAGTGTAAAACTACAATATTAAAAGCCTTGCACTTACAATCTATTTCAATATAAAAATAGGTTTAATAGGTTTAGTTCAAATGTAAATAAAGATCAAACTAGGTATCACACTAGAAAGCCCCAAAAAGCGCATATAAAGCATAAGCATATTCATCTTTTTTTTTTTTTCATTTCTGGCATAGTCTCTTTTAACCACAGGACTGGTTGCTATAGTAACCCGTTATATTGCATTTCAGCACAGAATGAAAGTTATTTCATCATAACTCAGCATTTCCAATTCTTAAAGTCCTGTAAATAATTGATTTTTTCTCCCATTGAAAAAAATGTGATCATAAATAATGTATTAAAAAAAAAAGGAAAAAGAATCAAGTCTTGCTCATTGATACTGCAACAAATGCAATGCAACGCAAACAATCATATAAGCTGTGTTAGCATGGTCCAACATATACATACAAAATAAAAATAAAATGTGCATCAAATAATGGACAATAGGCTTGTATATGCTCACGCAACATGATCTTAGGGAATTGTGCTGTGCAGCTAATGAGGACATGTGAAAAAAAGGAGATGAAGAGAAAGTGTATGTTTGACATTAGATCAGAAAGGAGAGAGCTTCTCTCCAAATGTCAGTGTCATGCCTGCACAAGGAGGAGGTAGGGAGATCACTTTCAAAAGCCTCTTTTCTCTAGAATGTCAAAGCTGCTTGGAAAGCAAGAAGCATTGAGCTGAGCATAAAGGTGACATATCAGTCTAGTCTGCGAAAGATAAGAAGCTCTGGCCGATTCATAGATAGTTCTTCACGTATAGCCAAACTGTATGCTCTTAACAGATTTCTGTATAGAAAATAAGTTCTTTCTAGGTTACTACCTTCAAAACATTCAAAAAATGTCTTATGCCCTGTACACACAGTCGGAAATGCCGACGGAAAAGGTCCGATCGGATTATGTTGTTGGAAAATATGATCGTGTGTGGGCTCCATCTGACTTTTTCCGTCGGAAATTCAGACGGAAAAAGTTTGAGAGCTGGATCTAAAATTTTCCGACAACAAAATCCGATCTGACTTTTTCCGATCGTTTGTAAAGAATTCCAACAGACAAAGTGCCACGTATGCTCAGAATAAATTACATGACGAAAGCTATTGGTTACTGGCCTCTACATAGTCCCATCATACACAACGAACGTCACCTTGTTCCGAACGATCAGATTTCCATACAACTTTGTCCGACCGTGTGTATGCAACACAAGTTTCGGCCAAAATCCGTCAGAAAAAAATCAGACGGATTTTGTGGTCGTACAGGGCATAAGATTGCCATTAAACCATTTACAATGTAAAGTAGTGAGTGTACAGTTTGTATAACAGTGTCAATTTAGTGTTCCCTCAAAATAACTCAACACACAGCCTTTAATGTCTGAACCGCTGGCAATAAAAGTGAGTATACCCCTAAGTGAAAATATCGAAATTGGGCCCAAAGTGTCAATATTTTGTGTGGCCACCATTATTTTCCAGCACTGCCTAACCCTCTTGGGCATGGAGTTCACCAGAGCTTCACAGATTGCCACTGGAGTCCTCTTCCACTCCTTTTGTGGTCAGAATGTGATTTTGTGGTTGTAATGTCCGACCTTGTGTACAGAGCATTAGACCCCTTTCCCAATTGGGTATTTTGCAGGGGCTATAGCGTTAAAAATAGTGCCTGCAAACCGCCTTAAAACAGCTGCTCCATTCACTCCATTTTGAAAGCCCGAGGACTTTCACACTGGAGGATTGCGCTTGCAGGGCATCAGAAAAAGTCCTGCTAGCAGTTTATTTGGAGCGGTGAACTCACCACTCCTTCCCATTGAAATCAATGGGGCAGCGCTGTCATACTGCCGGCAAAATGCTGCTGCGGCATCGCCTTGTGGGCGGATTTAACCCCTTTTTGGCCGCTAGCGGGAGTTAAAACCAGCAGAATAGCACCACTAGAACAACGGTAAAGTGGTGCTAAAAATAGCGCCACTTTACCGCTGACGCCAGTGGTGGCATAGTGTAAAAGGGGTCTTAAGATAAGCTTCCAATGACCAGACAAATATTACTTTGGTTTATAACATTTCGGTCTTTAATACCAGTAACTGTCATGAACATCTACTTAATATAACTGTGTAATTGTATGAAAGCAGATACATTTTTTTCACATAAAGCACAGTCCCAAAAACAGTTAAAGGCCTTTAAAGGGCCCAGTACCCACAATACTATAACTATACATCATATTCATACTTTAAATACATACATCTCTTTCAAGGCATATGAAAGGCACACCATTTTTTATCTCCATCTTAAAATAAAACTAAAATATCCATTTGGGCACATAAATAGGATACTGATTCACTTTGGTTTTCACAATACTAATTATTCCTAACCTGCACACATAATACTAAAATAACACTTGTATCTGTGGTATGATCAATCCACGTAAAGCACGTGGTTATCCCAAGTGCTATTTGTTACCTAAGGGTTATAGAGGTATTCACCCAGGAAATTTTTGATGCCAATTTAGGGCAAGGTTTATTAGGCTCAACATTCAAAATAGATGTATTTTCATGCACAAAAACCACCATACATTAACTATCCAAGCATATATAAAATAATTTTGCTTTTAAAACCATAATCTGGTCACAAATTCAAACTGTAACTGTTGAACATAGGTGAGCCTGAACAAATAACCTGATATTATGTAGATCCAGAAATGGGCATCCCTCCTAAATATGAACGTTCATCACCATGCATAGCCTTATCAATTGTCAAAGAGTCATACAATCCCAAAGTAAATTCATTCAAATCGATAGCTCTACCAATAGGCCTTCCCCAGACAATGTTGTGTCCTAGTCTGGGTTCTTATATAGGTTTTCTCCATGAGCAGCTCTTCAAAAGGGTGTGGTGTCTCAGCCATAAGGCTTCTCAAGCTTTAACCAGGAAAACTGACAATGGATGTGTGAAAGGGCCTAATATGAAGCCTTAAATGAAACTTAGGCTGGGTTCAACCAGCTGTGGATCGCACAGGAGCACTGTGCGTCCTTGTTCCCCGCTTCAGGGACGAATCAGGGCCCAATCTATGCCTGAATTCGGCCCTGAAATGGAGTCAAAGACGCATTGCGTTTCTGTGCAGTGTGCAAAGGAGATATGTGAACCTCACATTCTCCTGCTATGCGAATTGCATGCGGATAAAACCACAACTAATTCACATAGGTGTGAACCCGGCCATAAAGTGTTACTAAACCCAGCAATATGAACCCCCCCCCCCCCCCCCGCGCAGTGACCACAGCTTATAAATCTTCTTTTTATATTAAAATACTGCCACTATATATCTTTTTGGCTGATCTGTATACCATGGTCATGTGATAAACTGCAAGGTCTGCCAGAGTGCTGAGTGGTCAGGTAGGAGGAGATTTACACTACAACCTGTGTCCTCATGCTGTTATGGGAGGCAAATCCATCAATCAAGACATGACATCCCACTGGTGTTAATTTCATTGACTGAAACATTTTTGTCGTCTAAATCAATACGAAATTCGTTTACTAAAACACGACTAAAACGAAAACAATTGAGATGACTACAATACGACTAAAACTAAAATGCCATTTTAGTCAAAAGAGTATGACTAAAATTAAATTGAAATTTGACGTCAAAATTAACAATGGTCTGTATTGCATGTTCAAACCTAAATACCATAAATAATAACAAACATTCGATTCTTCACTCCAGCAGTATATAATGAGTTTGTAAATTGTAAAGAAGTGCTGTTGCAATTTGAATGACAATTGCGTGGTCATGCTACACTGTACTCAAAGAATTTTTTTTAGCATTTTATTCCCACAAATACAGCTTTCTTTTGGTGGTATTTGATCACCTTTGCAATTTTTATTTATTTATAAAAGACTGAACATTTAAAAAAAAAAAAAAGTTTTTCTTTGTTTCTGTAAATTTTTTTGTAAAGAAGTACATTTCCTTCTTCAATGATGGGCACTGATAAGGCAGCACTGATGGGCACCGATGAGGTGGCACTGATAGGCAGCACTGATTGGCGGCACTGGTATTCGCCACTGATGGGCATTCATAGGCAGCACTGATGGGAACTTATGGGTGGCACTGATGACACTGATGTGTGGCATTGCTGGGCATCACTGAATTAATTTGTTCCATAATGGTGCCAGTCAGTGCCCATTTGTGGGCACTGATTGGCATACATTGGGCATTAATTTGCACATGTGGATGGCCACGGGGGACGTACTTGGCCATCCACATGTTATGTGCTTCCCTGGTGGTCCTGACAGCTTCCCTGGTGGTTCAGTGTGGGCACAACACAAACAAACAATCAGCCCGCCCCCCCCCCCCCCCATCAGGAAAGCTGCCGATTGGCTCTCTACTATTCATGTCAGGCTCGAGTGAGGAACAGGCTCTTCCTGTTTACATTGTGATCAGCTGTGATTGGACATGACTGATCATGTGGTAAAGAGCCTCTATCGGAGGCTCTTTACTGGGATCAGTGTAGCGGTGTGTCAGACTGACGCAGCGCACCACCGATCGCCGCGATGCGTGCAGCGGCTGTTATCCTGCAGCACATCATATGACACCCAGTCAGGATAACTGAACCCCTGCCTGCTATAGGCTGGATGGGAAGTGGTTAAATAATGCATTGCAATTTAACTAGAACCATTCGATTGTAGACTACTAAAATGATTTTAGTCAACTAAAATGTACTGGAGATATTAGGACATTTTAGTTGACTAAAATGTATTGGAGATTTAGTCGACTAAATACGACCAAAAATAAAACAGTTGCAAAAACCAATTGCAAAAGACTAAAATGGGACTAAAACTAAAATGCAATTTTAGTCAAAAGACTAAAACTAAAACTGAATCGAAATTTGCTGCCAAAATGAACACTGCATTCCATCCACTATGTTATTTTTTACTTACTGGGTATGGAGGAGGAGGGAGGGAGGGACTAGGCTGTCATTTGGGATCTGTATACACACCTACATGTGTGATGTCAATACCATGTGACCTGAAAAGCTCAACTCAGCATGAAAATTTTCTCTCCAGCACTATAGACCATACTGAGCATGTGCAGGAGAACTACTCTGACTGTGTCTTATCTGGCATTGACCAGAGTGACCGTGCAGGAGGGGGAGGATCTGTAAATACAGGATCAAAGAGCCGTGAGAGGCAGTTTAAAACATGGGGGCCTGTTCACACCCACATCTCGTTCAAAGTCTTCACATTATGCTGCGGGTGCCAAAATTGCACCCCAAATGCAAATTGCAAATGTAGTGTGGGTACCACAGTATCATGCAATTTGATGAGATCCATTTTTCAAAAGTAAGGCATGCACTACTTTTGTGTGTGATCCAGTGCTATTTCAGCCCATTTGAATGAATGGGCAGAAAATCGCACTGCAGGGGAACACACACTGCATCCTTGTGTGGCCTTTGCCTTTGGATTGTGTGGCCTTTGCTGGGGTACTTGTTTTCTGCTCTATAGGTGAACAATGCATAAGTTCCCATTACATATAAAAAGGACCAGCAAAAATGATGCTGTCATGTGCAGCAGTTGCAGAAAATAAACTGACCTTTATTTCTGCTAAGCTGTCTTTCTGAAGATCGGTATGATTTTTATAAATGTGCTATCAACACAATTTTAAGGACAAGTCTCTGAAGAACAAACATCATACAAAGCTCCCTCTGCTACTCATTTTCTGAAAAAGATCACTTCATCTGGGATAGGTCAGTTAATGGTATATATTTTATATGTGCAGAATACCCTTGTAAGTTCAGTGTGTAGCACGTGTATAGAAAATCTTGCACAAAATATACAAAAAAAAATAATGAATAATATTTTGCTATTTTACCTCCTCTTTTTATCCCAATAAGCATCTTTTAAGCTGCTATATCTAGAATATTTTTTTAGTTCAAATCCACCCAACTGTATCTTATCTGTAATGTCTATGAAAAATAGAAATAAAAACTTTATTTTAATCACCCATCAAAAAGTACATTAAAACTTGAAATTAAAACATTCATTTAACTAACATGTCATGTAAAGTATTTTCCATATTTCTGCATTGTATAAACATCCATTACTTTGTTCCTTGTTCCAAATCCACTCTCTGTTCCACTTAAAGATTGATCCCTCTTTTTTAGAGCTGGATTACAGGCAAGGTAATTTAATGGAGAAATAGGGCCAAAGCTATTTTGGCCCTACTTCTCCCATGGATCACAGGAGTGCAGTTCATTCGGCACTCCTGTGATAGGTTTTCAGCTGACAGCGGGCTAAAGCCCACTGCCGGCTGACATCATTCGGTCGTTACAGGCTCTGGAAAGATTCCACGATGTACTGTAACTATCTCTTAAATGTGCACCGTTTAGGAGATATTTATTGTAAATGCAGCCAGGGACATCACGCGCTCTGAAGGAACAGTATACCTGTGCTGTTCCTTCAGAGTCCTGTGCCACAAATGGCCGCTCCCACGCACATGTGCGAGAGTGATGTCATTGTGGCTCTGGCCACTCACCCAGCCAGAGTCTGCGAACCCGAAAGGAAGACCGGTTGAAGATGGAAGTGCCTTCAGCTGTGACAGCATGCTAGATGGGTTTGTTTCCAGGTAAGTTTCACATTATGACATTGCCTTTCAGGTTTAACCCTTTCATGACTAAGCCTATTTTTGGCATTTGGTGTTTACAAGTTAAAATCCATATTTTTTGCTAGAAAATTACTTGGAACCCCCAAACATTATTTTATTAGCAGAGATTGTAGAGAATAAAACGGCGATTGTTGCAATATTTTATGTCACACGGTATTTGCGCAGCGGTGTTTTAAATGCAACTTTTTCATGAATTAAAAAAAAATGAAACAGTAAAATTAGCCCAATTTTTTTGCATAATGTGAAAGATAATGATACGCCGAGTAAATAGATACCAAACATGTCACACTTTATAATTGCACGCACTCGTGGATTGACGACAAAGTACGGTACCTAAAAATCTCAATAGGTGACGCTTTAAAAAAATTTTTACGGTTACGAGATTAGCGTTACAGAGGAGGTCTAGTGCTAGAATTATTGCTCTCGCTCTGACGATCGCGGCGATACCTCACAGGTGTGATTTGAACACCGTTTACATATGCGGGCACGACTTTCGTATGCGTTTTCTTTGCTTCGCGAGCTCGCGGGGACGGCTGGCGCTTTGAATTATTTTTTATTTATTTTTTTTATTTATATTAAAATGACTAAATTGTTTTTAAAAAAAATAAAAAATTTGATCACTTTTATTGCTGTCACAAGGAATGTAAACATCCCTTGTGACAGTAATAGGTGGTGACAGGTACTCTTTATGGAGGGATGGGGGGTCTAAAAGACCCCCCCATCCCTCCTTTACACTTCAATGTACTCAGATCGCTAAAAACGGCGATTCTGAATACCGTATATTTTTTTAAACCGGCGCCATTGGCAGCCGAGTAAACGGGAAGTGATGTCATGACGTTGCTTCTGTGTTTACTATTAGGATACTGGAACGAAGCCAATTACGGCTTCGTTCCAGTTCCTCCACAGAAGCCGGAGGCAACAGATCTTGAATCGGTGCTCCCGATCGAGCGGGAGCACCGGTAACAGCTTTTGGCCGCTTCGGTTGTTATGGCTGGATAGCCAATCATCCACTGGAAAAAACGGTACCGGGATGATGCCTGCAGGTGCGGGCATCATCCCGGTATACCCCCCGGAAGCCGAGTACGCAGATCTAAAAACAAAACAAAAAAAACACCCAGTTGTTTATTACTGCTTTAACAGTCAGGATCAAACCAGATGGCTTGACCGGAAGCTGACTTATCCACTCAGCAAGCCACTGGGAGACTGAGCCAGACGCTCTTGCCCCTGTACAGCCTGGAACCACAGTGACATTGAAGACTGAGAACTGATGTAGCATCGGGCGAATGCTGCACCCACCTAGGTGAGTATGATTTTTTGTCCAGGTTGTCTCCCCCTACTGATCAGCAGAGAGGTAACGAACTTTCAAAATGGTTATAAAGCCTAAACATTTTTTACATTCATGTACTCCTTGCAATAAGGTAAAAAATGTTTAAGTAGTTGTATCCCTCCTCACCCCTTCCTACACTTACCTGAGCCCTCATTCGATGCAGCTTGTGCCTGTCTGCAGAGGCAATCTCCCTTGACCTCCAGGTCTCAGGCTTTGCTGAGGCAGCAGGAACCATTGGCTGTAGCCGAGGGAACGGGGGGGGGGGTCTATGACTACAGACATCTGCATGAGTGCCCCATAGGAAGAGGCTTCTAATGGGGGCCCACACCAGAGATGAGAAGCTAGAATCGCCAGCGGGGAACCCGAGAGGGAGAGGTTCAGGAGCTACTTCGTTCAGAGCAGGTAAGTACAAACCTGTTTGTTATTAAAGAAAGAAAAAAAGAATTGCATTTGCAATCACTTTAACACTTCTGAGCCCATGGAGACCAAATGTATATAATTTACTCCCTTTTACAGATCCTCTATAGATTTTCTGCAATTTATAAGTAACACATAGTTCAATGTGGAATATTAGGTTCCTTCATAATTCACAGACAGAGAGTGTGGCAATAAATACATTTCATACTATAGCAGGAACTTAGTTTATTAATTAAATTCAGAAAACATACAGAAAAATATTCCTATAAAAAGGAAGCAAAAATATTGCAGCCCTGTTGGCATTCAAGAATATCATCTACATAAAGGTTCTTTCTGTATAAAACACTAGGGCTTTGAGAGTGGAATACACCACATATTTACATACCTATTTGTGCTTTTACAGAAGTATTTGTGCTATACATACAAAATGTAATGAATGGGGAGGAACAAATAATTTGCAGTTACTTCGTTAAAGGTGATTTATATTCAGAAATGTAGACGGGGTTCCCTTTTTAAAAAGATTTGGGGTTTTCTCAAAGATAAAAAGGTGCAATAAATGATTGTACCTGCTGGTGAAATCTAGTATAACATATAGAAACAATTTTATTTTTGTGGTTGCATTATCAGTCATTTAAATGGCAGGATAGAGTTCTCACTGTTAGCAATAATGCTTGTGAGGTAGCAAACCCTCTGTTTTTGAACAGAAAAACATATTAGTTCTTGGAAATTCTTTTCACATAGTTAATATTAAAGTGGATATTTCACATAATATTCCTAGAAGCCAAGACATCACAGCATATATCTCTTCAAAGATGGCACTACAGCTATGACATTGCTTTTACTGTGTACTTACCTTTTTGTCTACATGCATATACCATTACAGTAGTCTAGGACTGTGTCTCCCATGTACAGTATGTTTTGCAAAAAAACCCTTATAGATGAATGGGTGGACTAATTATTGTCTCAAAAGTGCAATTTAGATGCCTGGATTGATGGGCACAAGGCATAAACGGTTGGTAAAGCTAAGGACACACTTGGATGACAATGTTCTAGGGAGATATAAATATTAATAACCAACTATAACAATGTGAGAAGCCTTTTTACAGACATCTTTGCCTCTGCAGAAATTTCCCAACACACATGAAAGACTACAAAATGAGCCAGGAATTTAGTACAAAAGTTTTGTACTTTAAACAGGGGACAAAAATAAATATTTTACATCTTGTGACAGTGCAAGGCCCTGCCACTGTGAAAAGGCAAGTAGATATGACACAGGGTTCGCACATATGCAGAGTTCAAGGATCTGGAATAGTGATTCTGAATGGAGAAAGGTGTTTTTTTTTTTTGTTTGTTTTTTTTACTTTTTTCTCAGAGTTTTGATATTTCCATACAAGGTTGAGGAGTTTGGATATTTGGAAGTTTTGTGAGGGAAGAAATCTGCAACTCAGTGTGCAGGAGAATGGCCATCAGTGAGTGCAGGTGCACACAGCCCTTATAATGAAGGACTTGGGAATAGATCATAGCTCCCATTATGGAGGCAGGTGTGCTGTAGCCAAGTGACAGCACTCCATGCTGGAGGAGAGATTCCTTGTCCATAGACGTGAGACGGCTAAGCGAGTCTGGGAGATTGAGAGAGACAGGACAACTAGGTGAGTCCAGTGGATTGAAGGAATGTGGAGGTCTTAAAGGCATGAGAGAGTCGGAGTGGGAGCAGACCTATGAAGCATGAGTGCTGCAACCAAAAAGACTAAGAGAGCCAGGAAAGCTGAGCGAACACAGAGCTACTGTGTAAGATGGTCTGGGGGGGACCAGCCAAAAGGCACGGTTAAAGCTTAAAGTGGAAGTAAACTCCCCTATAGTTTTCAGCCAAGGAAGCTGCCATCTTTGCCTCTGTTTAATCTTTAACTGCTATGGTGCTGCACATGTGAATCGTTATGACACCAGCCATTGCATGGTTTGATAGTTTGGCTGAGAGCACAGCCAATGTGCAGTTAGCATTCCCGGCATGCCTTTTTTTTTAACTGTTTAAATCCATGGGTTTACTTCCACTTTAAGCAGCAGCTTCCCTGAAAAGAGAGCCAGCTGGCTTGGCATTATTTTTGTTACTGGATTTGATGGTGAAAACTCTGTGTGAGCAATTGTTTTCTGTTGAACTTTGTTTTTCTTGTTTTCTCATAAAAGTGGGCTGGCAAGCCTTAAAATGAAAGTTTTAAGTGATGTTCTCGCTACAAATGCTTTTACCACTGAGACAATATCACAATATGATTCCATTCCCAAAAAAAGGAAATTCAGTTTGAATGGAAATTCTATATCATGGCTGGATGTTTATAGACCCTAGGATATAGGATGCTATCTTCAAGTGATTGGACGCTGGCAAAGCTTTGCTGCTCATGCCTCTTGGGCGTACTCCTATAACCCAGCCTCACTCAGTGAGTCCTCAGTTATATCAGCTCCTTTTTTAACACGTTTGTAATATATTTGTAAATTGATTGTGTGTGCTTATACATATCATAGTATGTGTTATTAATTTTAATAAATTTGTACCTACTAATGTGACCTGCCTAATTTTTTTGCCATTAACTCTTTATTGGGTTTTAGGCAAGATACAAACAACCCGCCCTTGGCGGATACACATATAATGATAGTAACAGTAGAACATTGATAGAGGAAAGGAATACAAAGATTAGCACAGCAGTCGGTACCACAAATCCAACATTACAATATGATCCATAACAGTTTAAATACAGTGTGTGTTTCAAAATCAATCAGTGACCTGCCTCATTTAAAGTCCCATGATCATTGCTATGTTTTTGTGTGTATATTTAGGGATGGAGGCATTTCTCTTTGTATGCCTCAGATCATATTTTTCTTTCCCAGTTTTTTTAGTAAGCCACGCTGAGTAACCCAAGAACATAGGGGAGGGTGGCCTGTAGCTTGTACTGTACTCCAAGACACTGAATTTACAGTTTAATCAAAATAGCTTTTATCTAAATCTCTACAGTTGAACAATTTGTATTCACACCAAACCAAAAATGCATTAGAACCTGTCGTCAGTTTTTATTGCAGTCTATACCCCCGTTAGGGAGCATCTCGTTCTCTTTTTGTCCTGTTTACCATTATCAACTAAAGTGAAAGTAAAATAAATAGTAAAAATTTGGATCAACATCAGAACACTTATAGAGCAGAAATCTTCCAATGGGGATACTAGTTCTGTTGACCTTGATGCCACCTCAAGATTCCCTCACTTCCTGTTTTGGCTATGGGACAGCAAGTGAACAGAAATCTGCTCAATAGGACACATGACAAAAAAAAACTGACGAGGGTTATAATCCTCCTTATTCAATTTTTTTTTTAAAAGTGCCTTTAGTTCCACACAAGTTAAAGCTGGCTATAAACAAACAAGGTGGATAGAGGAATCCCCCAACTGGCATATTGTCTTTCAATAGCGGGACCTGTTGCTGTCAAAGTACACTGATGATTAGCTGCACCACACTTTTCCAGCTTTTTTATTTGACTGAAGTGGATTAAATGATCAAGTTCTGTCAAGCTGGGAAGGCCACACACTGATTGAAATTCAGCTGGTCCCTGTTGAAACACCCAGATTTCGATTAGTGTATGGCCAGCTAAAGGGGTCAGTTGAGGTACAGAATTACTCAGAAGTTTAGGCATAAAGACTGTGTTTTGGATAACAACTTGTTTAGTTACTATAGCAGCTGAATTTTGCAATACAAGAGTGTTTTTTTTCCAGGTTTCATTTAGGTGTGTTGGGACTGGGTGAGCCCAAATGTCTCACATCAAAATTTTCACGTTTAAAAATAAACTTATATAACAGGGCAGGTAATATTTAATATTACTGTTGTGTCCGTACCTCCAGCAACCCAATACTTTCCCATTATATCGGTAAATCAACCTCATCAGTGCCATCAGTGAAGGAGAAAACATACTTATTTACAAAATTTTATAACAGAAACAGAAGAAAAACTTTTTATTCTTTCAAAAATTTCGGTCTCGTTAAAATTTGTTTAGCAAAAAAATAAAAAGCCCAGTGGTGATCAAATACCACCAAAAAAAGCTCTATTTGTGGAAAAAAAAATTATAAAAATGTAATTTGGGTACAGTGTTGCATGACTGCGCAATTGTCATTCAAAGTGTGACAGTGTTGAAAGCTGAAAATTGGCCTTGGCAGGAAGGGGGTAAACGTGCCCTGTATTGTAAGTGGTTTAAACTATCAATACTTCCTGCTGACACCACAGATTGTGGAAGAGAGTTCCACATTCTTATGACCCTGACAGCAAAAAACCCCATATGCAGCTTAAGGTTAAACTGTTTCTCCTCCAATCTTATTGAGTGACCCCTTGTCTTCTTACACTCCCTGAGACTGAAGAGTTCCCTACCTATGCTGGGATAACCATTGAGGTGTTTGTATATTGCTATCATATTTCCTCTCAAGCATCTCTTCTCCAGGGAGAATAAGTTTAGTGCTTGTAGTCGTTCCTCGTAATTGAGGTCCAGCCCCCTTATTAATTTTGTTGCCCTTCTCTGGACTCTCTCTAGTTCCAGCACATCCTTCCTGAGGATTGGTGACCAGAATGGGACAAAATACTCCAGATGTGGCCAAACCAGAGTTTTATAAAGTGGCAGGACTATCGTTTTATTTCTGGAGTAAAATCCCTTTTTGCCAATTATCTGCTAGCTTTACTTGCTGCGGCTTGCCATTCTATGCTATTGCTCAGGCTGTCTTCTACTAGTACCCCAGATCTTTCTCCATCCTGGATTTCCCCAGAGGTTCTCCTCCTAGTGTGTACCTTGCAGCTAAATTATTTGCCCCCAAGTGCATTGCTTTACATTTTTTCAATATTATACCTAATTTTCCATGTTGATTTATCACTTTGATTGCAGTCAGTCCTTAACGTAGCTTTCTTTTTTTCCCTTTTACTGCTCAATGATCCATACACTTTGCATACATCATCATGGAAATGTATGCTACAATCATTATTCAGATTTTTTTCTGAAACAACTTGCATTTTAGTTAGAACAAATATTTTTGAAGCATTCTCATTTCTTTTGACAGCCTTGCGGCCACTGATTACCTGAAATTGTACTTGCTGGTTGATGTCAGACACGTAGAATTGCTTCAGGAAGAGCTCGTTTTGACTCCAGAACAAGCGGATGTCAGGAATACCGTAAAGAATCATGGCCAGCCTCTCTAATCCGAGACCAAATGCCCATCCAATTTTATCATGAGCACCAGCTGCAATCAAAAAGAAGAAGAAAATCCAGGAGCTTAGTTTGAAAGATATCAAATAAAATATTTATTGTGTCTCTAGTGGATGAACTGAAGAGACAGCACAATCTGTCAGTAATTGCCATCTGATGATTCTAAAAGATATGCAAACAAAAGGCTGTGAAGCCAATCAACAGAGAAGGCTTGCACATTAATAATTGTCCAGAGTTTTCCCAATCTTTTAAGAAATATTACTTAATACTTATTAATTGCATGAGCATATTATTCCTTCAAATGAATTTCTAAGTCTAAAAAACACAACGTTTATGTCTGTATTTCCTTACGACATGACATTAATAAAGTGGTTGTGAAGTCACATGTATTAATTACTTTGATTCTATTTTAGGTCCCTGTTCAGTACAGTGTGTGTGTGTTTATTTAAAACTATAATGCTAAATACCTTCTTTACAGAGCCCTGCTGCACTGTCATGTGACCTCCCTCTGCTTCCCTTAGGATAGTGGGAGAGGCTGACATTCTCCTCTGATGAATGCAAACTATCAGAGGGAGGTCACATGTCTGCACAGCAGGGCTCTACAAAAAAGGTATTTAGCATTATAATTTTAGGAAAACAAAATGAACAGATCAGGGACCTAAAACAGAGTATCAAAATAATGAATACATGTTTCTTTACTTTACAAGCACTGGAACAGCTGCAGGGAATAGATTTACACAGAGAGGAGAGGAGAGGAGAGGAGAGGAGAGAGGAGAGAAGAGGGGAGGGGAGGGGTGAGGAGGAGATGGCTCTCACACAGACTACAGAAGAGACTGGGAGAGGGAGGGGGAGATGCAGAGATGCTGAAGAGAGAGCTGGAAGACGGAGGCACGTAAAGTGACCATGCTATCAAAGATTATCAGCCATTATAAACGTGGTCAGTTTACAGAGGGAAAGAGAGGAGCAGGATCAGCCAGGTATTGTAGTACAAAAGAAAGGGACAATTGGCACACACGGCAAACATGGCAAAAGCACTGTGCTATATCTCATGCCTTAAAGGGACAGGAGCATGTCTTTTTTTTTAAGGGTTACAACCACTTTAAGTTGTGGTTTCATGAACATGTTTTAGGACACTGTTCATGTGTTGATGATGATGAGTTGGAAATCCTGAACCAGAGTAAATTAAAAAAGAACTGTTTTTCTTAAAAATGTGCTGTGTTACAACTAGTTAAGTGCTTGAGGTGTATACCACCTCCAGGATTGCTTAATTTTTTGTATCATTTGGAGTTTCACCAATGTTAGATAGTGTAGCTATACGTATGGCGCTGCAACAATGAGAGCTGTGGCTCTCCTATACACAAGTCATATTGTTACTTGTCTGCTCCTCCTCTTCCCTTGTCCATTCACAGAACACTTGTATTCTGTTAACCATTCAAAAAATATAAAATGTTCTCTGACTGGACCAGGAGAGAGGGGGAGGGCAAATGACAGTGTGGCTTGTGTGTAGGAGAGCCGCAACCCTTCTTGTCACAGTGCTGGATGTATAGCCAGAGCTGCACAATCTGTCATTATTGAAATGTCAAATAATACAAAAACAGCAGCTATCCAGGAGGGAGCATACATCTCATGGGAATTATGCAGTTGTAACAGCACATTTTTAGGAAAACATTCCTGGAGTTCTTCTTTAACCTGTAAGATAATCTGCCACTCAAAACATTCACATCTCATATTGATGAAGAGGGGAATCAATGAAGGCAAAATACAAGCAGATTAAACTTCAGCTTTGAAGCTGAACTCAAGGCAAACAGCTAGTTACACAGATGAAAGACATAAATATGAACTGTTTTGCCTGCCAAATGATCTCTATTTCTGTCTGTCCAGAAAGTGCACATGCATCATGTAACGCCTTCATAAAACTTTTATTAAAAATAGGAAAATGTTTATGCCACATACAGAATATCAAAAAAGTGAGTACACCCCTCACATTTTTGTAAATATTTTATTATACCTTTTCATGCGACAGCACTGAAATGGCACTTTGCTACTTTGCTACAATGTAAAGTAGTGAGTGTACAGCTTGTATAACAGTGTAAATGTGCTGTCCCCTCAAAATAACTCAACACACAGCCATTAATGCCTAAACCGCTGGGAACAAAAGTGAGTACACCCCTAAGTAAAAATGTCCAAATTGGGTCCAATTAGCCATTTTCCCTCCCTGGTGTCATGCGGCTTGTTAGTATTACAGGGTCTCAGGTGTTAATGGGGAGTGGGTGTGTTACATTTGGTGTTATCACTCTAACTCTCTCATACTGGTCACTGGAAGTTCAATATCATGGCAAAGAACTCTCTGAGGATCTGGAAAAAAAATTGCCCTACATAAAGATGGCCTAGGCTATAAGAAGATTAAAAAGACCATTAAACTGAACTGCAGAACGGTGGTCAAGTCCATACAGTGGTTTAACCACTTCAATTCCGGGCCTATTCTGGCACTTCTCTCCTTCGTGTAAAAATCATCATTTTTTTGCTAGAAAATTACTCAGAACCCCCAAACATTATATATATGCTTTTTTTTAGCAGACACCCTAGGGAATAAAATGGCGGTCATTGCAACTTTTTATCTTACATGATATTTGCACAATAATTTTGGAAAAAAAAAAACGGTTTCATGAATTTCAAAGTGCCTTTGCCACTCATAGCCTGAAGCACAAAGCAGAGGCACTACCAGCAAAAGAATGTACACTGCTAGGCTATAGTCCAGCACAATAGCTGCTATTAATCCTAGCCTGTTAGTACAATGTGTCAAAGGGAAATACCTGTGTCACCAAACCTGATCCAGCCAACCTCCTGCTCTGTCCCTCCACAGCCAGCAGCAGCTATACACACACAGCTCTTAAATCTCTTCCTGCATGTGTGGCTGGCGTTTGATGCCCCCCCTTTTCTTTCAAAGGAAAGTGCTTTCCCGCATGAGCAGCATCCTGTGGAACCTGCAGACATAGCGGGGGGTAAATCCTCCACTGAGCGGCCGCAGTCTGTCCCTTTTTTTTCTTTTTCAAAAAGGAAACTACTTTAGCATCCTATCCCCTGAAGGGGAAAAAAACAATATTGGGGGTACAGGAGGAGAATCAGACCCCCCCTTCTTACCAGAGGATCTGTTGTGGCCGCAGGAGAGGAGATATGAAGGCTTCTGTGTTCTTTCCAGTGTCAGGTCGGTGAGTGCTCAATACAGCCCCCAGTGGTGACACATAGGCATGACAACATTATACATAGAAGGAGAAATTCCTGAGAAAATCTCCCTTACCTTTTCCTCGCAGCAGGGTTATCTGAGATAAAGACCCAATCTTCACCCTTGATGGTGGGCTCCGAGAACTTTTAGGAAACCTTCAGGAACAGGTAAACCTCAGGTTACCCACAATCCTGGACCTGCAACAGCACCCTGCCAGGAAAAACTTTATGGCCTTACTATCAAAAAGTACGGGATCCCAAGGTCCAGCTCTCTAAAAGAGAAGCGTTCGCAAGCAAAACCTTGTTTATTCGGACACGAGGCCCGGGTACCATTCATTTAGCCCATGAAAAGGACATCAGAATGGATCCAATCAGCATGGCTAGCCCCAGCAAGGAAGCTTCCAGTGGAGCTCAGCACATCTTTACTCGTGACCAACACCTTAGACACTGGCGAAAAAACTGAGGACTCCCAGTAGTGGGAGGGGTTATATAGGGAGTACATGTCTTGCCTTAGGGGCGTGCCAGTGTCCATCACCTATCAGTGGTCCATATAACCCACATAGTAACTACTATGGCTCTGTGTCCCCTGATGTAAGAAAAGAAAAAGAAAAATAACAAAACAGTAAAGTTAGCCCAATTTTTTTGTATAATGTGAAAGATGATGTTAAAGCCGAGTAAACAGATAACAAACATGTCACACTTTAAAATTGCACACAATCATTGAATGGTGCCAAACTTCATTACTTAAAAATCTCCATAGGCTACGCTTTAAATTTCTTTAAAGGTTATCAGTTTAGAGGTACAGAGGAGGTCTAGTGCTGGTTTGGTGGGAGGGACTTACGCATGCGTTCGCTTCTGAGCATGAGTTACCAGGGACAGGGGCGTTTTAATTTGTTTTGTTTTTTTACTTAATTTTTTTTTATTTTTACACTTTCTTTTACATTTTTTTTGGATCACTTTTATTCCTATTACAAGGAATGTAAACATCCCTTGTAATAGGAATCTATGTGACAGGTCCTCTTCATGGAGAGATGTGGGGTCAATAAGATCCCACATCTCTCCTCCAGGCTGGAAAGCATGAGATCAGGGGAAAAAAAATCAACAACCTCACACGATCGTGGCTTCGTTTATTTCCGGGTACCCGGGCGTGAAGTCATAACATCGTGCCCGGACCTCCGACGGTCATAGAGATGACTGACACGGAGGAGCTCAGAAAAGCACCGGATGACGGTGGTAGGGGGGGTCCCCTCCCATCGCCTATAAGAACAATCAAGCGGCGGAACTGCTGCTATGATCATTCTTATCGTGCACAGAATCACCGGCTGCAAATAATGATAACTGAATGATGCCTCTAGCTGCAGGCATCATTCAGATATCCCCCCTAAAAGACAAGGAAGTCATTTTACTATGGCCGGGTATTGAAGTAGTTAAAAGGACAGGGCAAACCACTCAGAACAGGCTTTGCCATGGTCGACCAAAGAAGTTGAGTGCACGTGCTCAGCGTCATATCCAGAGGTTGTCTTTGGAAAATAGACGTATGAATGCTGCCAGCATTGCTGCAGAGGTTGAAGGGGTAGGGGGTCAGCCTGTCAGTGCTCAGAACATACGCTGCAGACTGCATCAAATTGGTCTGCATGGCTGTCATCCCAGAAGGAAGCCTCTTCTAAAGATGATGCACAAGAAAGCCAACAAACAGTTTGCTGAAGACAAGCAGACTAAGGACATGGATTACTGGAACCATGTCCAGTAGTCTGATGAGACCAAGATAAACTAATTTGGTTCAGATGATGTCAAGCGTGTGTCGCAGCAACTAGGTGAGGAGTACAAAGACAAGTGTGTCTTGCCAACAGTCAAGCATGGTGGTGGGAGATTCATGGTCTGGGGCTGCATGAGTGCTACCGGCACTGGGGAGCTACAGTTCACTGAGTAAACCATGAATGCCAACATGTACTATGACATACTGAAGCAGAGCATGATCCCCCTCCCTTCAAAGACTGGGTCACGACGAGTTGACGTAATCGATTACGTCGACTACAAAAATAAGTCGACGTGCATGCAGGGTGTCGATGCGTCAGTATCTCTCATTATCTCCTGCTCTCCTCCGTGCTACCGTCCCCCTCTCCTCTCCCCCTCCGACCCCCTCTCCTCTCCCCCTCCATGCCACCATCCCCCTCTCTTCTCACCCTCTGTTCCGCTGTCCCTAGGGGTGCAACAGATCGTTACCGATCCGCGATCCCAACTGGTCACCTCACTCGGATCGGCACATGCCACGATCCGCGGAGCGCTCCGCGGTCTCGGCCTTAGGAAAGGCCGTGGCTTTGGCCTAGCTCCGAAGCAGCGGCCATCTTTCTACACCCAGGCTGTTTACACTGTGATCGCTCCGACGGTTCCTCTCTCCCCTCTCTGTACTAATCTGTACAGTGGAGGGGAGATTGGATGGAAGCAGCCATCCCTTCATACCCTGAAGTACCCAGCAATACCCTGCCTGCCAATACTCTGCCGTACCCTGCCAGCCCATACTCTGCCGTACCCTGCCAGCCCATACTCTGCCGTACCCTGTCAGCCCATACTCTGCCAGCCGATACTCTGCCGTACCCTGCCAGACCATACTCTGCCGTACCCTTCCAGACCATACTCTGCTGTACCCTGCCTGCCCATACTCTACCGTACCCAGCCAAATCTGTCTCCAGTCCCTTTCCCTGCCTCAAATGGGAGATGTCAGAGGTCTGTTAAGACCCCTGATATCTCAGCATAGCCCCCCCCCCCCCAACAGGGCTGATAAAAAAATTGCAATAAATAGAATTTTTAATTTTTTTTAAATAATAATAAAAAAAAAAACACACTGACACTGTCCCCACACACCCTCTCCCTTATGTACTTATTTTTTGTAAGGTTATCCAAAGGATTAATTACCTAATCAAAATAAAAAACACTAGATTCATTTAAAAAAAAAAATCGGATAGTCGTTGACTATTTGAAAAAATCATCGATAGATTAGTCGACAGACAAATTAATCGTTAGTTGCAGCTCTACCACTAACACTACCAAAACATCATCAGGAGCCTCTGAGACAGCACATCACCCAATTACATCGTTCTCACAAAACTCCTGAAAGAATGTTTCAACATCTTGGCTCCTACTATAACACATCTAGTAAATCAATCGTTCAAAGAAGGGATTGTTCCGATCGCCCTCAAGCAAGGCATAGTCAAACCCCTCCTAAGAAAACCCAACCTCGACCCCAAAGATCCTAATTACCGCAGACTGGTAACAAGCCTGAACACCATCTCCAAGATTATGGAGAATGCGGTAGTACAACAGCTACAGCTCCACATGGACACACACAAACTACAATCAGGCTTCCGCCCAGGCCAAGGCACAGAAATGGCACTTCTAAAAATATGGGACAACGCCATTGAAGCAGCTGATAACGGAGAAAAATGTCTCCTGGTACTGCTGGACCTCAGTGCAGCGTTCAACACAGTGGACCACAATACTCTTCTCATCCGCCTCAAAGAAGTAACAGGAGTTACAGATTCAGATCTACCATGCTTCCTTCTTAGGAAATCGTTCACAGACAGTGAAACTAGGAGCCTTCACCTCTGAAACTCGGGCAGTTTCTTATGGAGTGCCTCAAGGATCACCCTTGTCATCGGTGCTCTTCAACATCTACATCCGTCCACAACTCAAAATGATCAGCAAATCGGATCTATGCTTCCATTCATACGTTGACGACACTCAACTCTACTTCCGCATCACCGGACAAAAAGACCAATATCAGAAACTAGAAAAATGCCTCACATGGATAGATGACTGGATGACCACAAGCTCCCTCAAACTTAATGGATCAAAAACAGAGCTTCTGCTTCTCAACGCAAACCGAAATACAAAAACCAAGGCCCCATGGACACCACCCCCCATCCTTGGACAGACCACCCCCCCCAAGCACCAAAGCCAAAAGTCTCAGAGTCATCTTTGACTCAGAGATGTCTATGGCTGCACAAATAGGATCAATAGTCAGCGGATCCCAACATCTTCTCAGCCTGCTACTAGACTCATCCCCTTCATTCCAGAAAAGGAGAAAGCAGTAGTAGTTGGAACAATCATCAATTAGCGACTCGACTATGCAAATTCTCTCTACATAGGACTACCTAAATACCAGATTGCACACCTACAAGTCATCCAAAACACAGCAATAAGACTAGTCACGAGAAAAAAAACCTGGGAATCCATCTCCCCATCCCTAAAGATCACATTCAAGACCCTCTGCCTCACCCATAAATGCACACAAGGAAAAGCTCCTCAATACCTATGTGAGAAAATAAAACACTACACACCCAATCGCAGCATCCGATCAACTAACCAAAACCACCTCCTCATCCCTAAGTCCCGCTACAAATCAAAGGGAGAACGAAGATTCCCAGTCCAAGGACCACAGCTATGGAACGCTCTACCCACAAACATCTGCATGGAAGAAAACCATCGGACCTTCAGAAAAAAAAACTCTAGACCCACTTCTTCTAAGAAGCGGGACAACACAGGATGGCCCAAGTGCTTTGAGGCAATTCAGTTTGCATTTTCAGCTCTATACAAATCATTCATTCATTGTAGCAAAGTGTAATTTTTTCAGTGTAGATGGAGAGGGTCAGCCCTTGAAACTGTTCAGTTTGCTTATCAGCTTTTGCCATTCCCTGAACAGCAGTACTCAGACTGGAATAGGGAGAGGTAGCACTGGGAGTCACTCAAGCTCTTCTGCATGCATTGGCAGGCAACATACTAACACTAGAAAACATTAGAATTGTGATGACTTATCAGTGTATTACAGCACATCAGAGTGGCTGACTTATCAGGTTTAAAAGGTTTGCTATTGCCATCTATGACTTTGAATGATGGATCTGCTTATACTTCTAGTTCTGGTGACCACCTGTCACTAAACAGGGGAATTCTCCCTAACTAGGACACAGGCAGAAATAAAAACATAACAGAGGATCTGACTCACGCTCTATTTAAAAAAAAATAGTTACTTACTAGTAACATCTTTTCCAGGAGTCTTTCAGGACAGCCACCTATGAGAGACCTTGGCTCCTCCCTTCTTACAAAACACCGCCCAGCCTAGATTTATAAGGCATGCTTCCCCGCTGGCTCCTCAGTTCTTCAAGTGCAACTCCGGCCAGCTGGGGAGACATAATAACACAGCATACACCATAAATTACTTTTCAATGGTTCCTGAGTCAAGAAACCAAAAGTAAACCAACCAGGGTGGGTACACGGTGCTGTCCTGAAAGACTCCTGGAAAAGACATTACCAGTAACTCTAATTTTTCCCATATCGTCTTTCAGGACAGCCTTCTATGAGAGGATAAGCGAGCACTTATCCTGCGGGTGGGACTACGGCTTACAGGACTCTGTTTCCAAAGAGCATGATCCCTTTGCTGACAACAAGATCAGCCTCTAGTGTCAGGTATAAGGTGGGAGAGCTGAATCACGTTGCTGCTGCAAAGATCGGGCGCAAAGTAGCATCAGCTTCTCTGAAATCTCCATACATATGGGCTTGTCCGATTGTTAGCTAATGCCATCTTGCCCAGGTACTGCTAGAGATTTTAACCCTTACTTTAGTCTCTGCCAAAGAACAAGGAAGGAAACCCATTTTTGACACATGAACCAAAGTTCAAAGGAAAGTCCCACAAGGGCCTGCAATAAGTAAAATGTGGTCCTACTTGGGAGACTGCAGACTAAAACTGGTCCAGCTGCTCTAACGCCTCCAAATCTCAGATAGGTGGAGCATAAAATATAATCTTGAAAGATCCCTCTTAGTAGCCAGACCACCAGGTTCCCTGAGTCTTCAGGATAGAGAACTGTGGTCCTTTAAGCATTTGATCCAATGAGAATGACCGTAGTGTTCTCTGCCCACCAGTAAGACTGTGGGTGGGCGAGATGACACAGCACCTGGGGAAACATCAGCACTGAGCAACAGCATCTACCCAAGAGTGCCAACCTTATACCATTTCAGGCCCAAAGAGGAAGTTTTAGGGGAGGAAACCAGAGTTCTCGGAGAGAACTCGAGAGCCCAGGGTTAACTGCCCTATAGACGGTCCAGATGGAAGTGCTCGCAAATGCAAAAGGATGTCTCCACTGATTTTAGTCTTAACTTCCATGATCAGACGAGATCGGGTGCATTCAGGGTGTTGTGGCCATAGGCCAGCATTCCTACCTGTGTCACCCTTGTATTTCACAGGAAGGGCTTTCCTGTTTGCTATGCGATTCAAGAATTGCCTCTGGCCCAGGACAAAGAGCAGGTCCCCTTTGGGAGGGATAGTGCACAGTCTTGGACATGCTGTTCATCACCCCCCACTTGGAGGGCTGCCTGTCCTCTTACTGACCGAGCATCAATGTGTTCTGCAATTGTGTCAGATATTCTGAGAAGCGCAACACCAGTATAAATGCCAGAGTAGTTAATTTTCCTACGATGAAAAGAATCACAGGTCCCTTTCAGAAGAGAGAGTTCAATCTTTTGAGCATGGAATCCAACAATACCCCTCCATCTCCCAAGACTAGGCCGGTAAGTCTGGATCTCTTTGGAAAAAACTGCGTCTGGTAGGAGCAGAGGGTACCGAACCGAAGCCTTCAGAAAAGCTGGACCCTAGTCTTCTCCAGCTTCCATCAGACCTAATGGATAGGAACACCCTTTCCCACTGCTCTGTCCTTGGTCATGGATCAAGAGCGTTTTTTTGGTCCTCCTGCAGCCACCTCCTCCAGAAAAATTGTGTAATGAGGAGGCCTACTGAATTCACCATCCAGGCCTTCTCCCACTTCTTAACAAGTGTTTTATAAAACTGTCTATCTTACAAGGATCTGGTCACCTGAAGGCCTTTAACCCTCTGTGATGCCATCCAGGGAGCCAACCTCTGATATCGGGCCCTGGTCACCAGAGATCCCCTGTTTAGTTTCCTATATTCTGTGCATACAGGTGATGTGGCCATCAGGCAGCATCTGGCTGGCAACCCATGACCTCAGTGTTTAAGGCACAGTTTAGGTGCAACTACTTTAATGTGAGCTCTTTTTCTTCATGGTTTGTTGGTCGACCAGGAGAACCTGAAGACCCTTGCCTGAAGATTTTAGGTGAGCTGGTTTGCTTATCCTACACAGGCAAAGTTTTCACTGCAGTGCCTATAGTGCAGACTCTGTGTACGCTGACCCTTCTGGTCATGAGAGCACACCACCCAGCCAATGTGCCAGGTATATATATCAAATGCCAGCATGTGTTTGGGGCATGTAAATACCTCACACAAACACAGGGAGAACCCCCAACTTGACACATGTACTGGAATGTTTGGGATCTGAACCAACCACCCCAGTGCTGCCAGGAAGAATTGTCAGCCACCCAGGCTTTCTCCCTTGAATAGCCTCACCAGAGTGACCAGGAGACTGCTCAGGGAACTGACTCTTAGCCCCAATGAATTCTCCAGAGCTGATGAGTTACCTGCTGCCACTGCATAAAGTGAATTGTCAAATGTCAGAAGGAGTTGATATAAGATCCTATGTCTCCAGGAAGACTCCCATGGCTACACATTTGTAAGCTATGACTGCCTCCTCTCAGCCCCCTCGTATTTTACCACACAGTGTAATTTCAGCCACACACCCTCCATACACCTCATGCAGGAGTCCCTACTGGTTATAAGACGAAAAAACTCTCAAAGTATGTGCATAGAAGAGCAAATGCTTGAGGTTTACCTGTGAGGTGCTGTTGCTGGGTCCTGCTTCCGCTGCCTGTGCAGGTGTCCATCCCACACCTTTGGTGGTTCGCAGCCTCTGCTGGGTCTTCACTTTTTGAACATCAGTGGTCCTGAAATATTTCCCACTGCCCTGTTCCAGCAGGAGGTGCAGGTTCTGTGCAGTACCTAGGACACACATAGCTTCTCAGGTCCCCAGCAGACCAGTCAGAGCCCTAAGGAATGGCTTGAACTCACAGCAGCCAGAGGACTTACCACCAAGCCAACTGCTCCCTTTGTAGTAAAGCATGTTCATCCTATTCCTTCAGGATTAAGACTGGTGAAATAATGGCATGAACCCATGGAGCCAACACACCCCCAGAGCATGTAACACTGAGCCAACTTCTCCTCCAGCAAGTCTGGATCCCTGTTTGTGCCGTATGGAGACTGTAACCTCTCCAGCACCCGCTGATGATGTCATACACCCCGGAAGTGACCCCACTGGATGCTTCCTGTGGACCAGATTGGAGCACAATAGCTCTGCCCCTCGCGCGGTGCAGCTTCCTCTACACATACCAGCCATGGCGCCTATGTTACCATGTTTATGGGGCTGACATCACCGCAGTGCCTTTACATGTAATTAACCATGGAAACCTCCGGTCCTCCTTTCCCCCCAGAGGGGGTGACTGGCAGTAAAGGGTATGGTACCATACTAGCCCTGGTGAGGCACAGTCTGGGGCTGTGCGATTTATCACCCGCCATCTGTTTCTGTGAAGCAGTCTGAGCCCTGGGACCTTCCCCACCAGCCAGACCCATAGGGACCACCCACAGGAGAGCACATAGAACCACCAGCCCCCGGGTCCCATGTGCCTCCTCCCCTCCGACCACCAAGAGGGAACCCCACCTGTGGAGCCGCAGGTGACAGACAAGAAAGGGACGCAACTTATAATGGCTGATGTCGGCCGCGCCAGGATGGCTCCTGCCTCTCACACGCTCCCACCGTGAAAGGATAATCTTGCTTCTGGAATCTCCAGCCCCCTGTGCGACCTTTCCGAGTCCTCATCAGCCAAAGCCCGGCCAACCTTCAGCATCTGCAGCTGGACCTGGAAGCCACGGATCAAGGAGAGGTGCACACCCCCACTGGATCTGATGTCACCCGCCACACGGCCCCGCTGTGAGCTCTATCCCAGCTTGCACCAGAATGTGAGAGGGGAGCAGCGCTTCCTCCTCCTGAGTCTCCACTAGGAACCTGAAAATTGGCCCCCGGAGCATCCTAGGACACAAATTTCGGAGCTGGGGTGGCAAAAGAAAAACAGTGTGGCTGCCAGGTAACCTCTCTCCGAGACATAGCACCACTAGTCCCCAGAGACCTCGGTCTCCTTCCCGGACATACAGGCTTCAGCCTCCCTTGCTGTCTTTAGCCACGGCTCCTCGCAGTGTCTCCTGCCAGAGGAAACACCAAAACTGAGGAGGTGGCGGCGAAGCAAACCTTTTAAATGTAGGCTGGGCTTTGTTTCCTAAGAAGGGAGGGGCCAAGGTCTCTCATAGGTGGCTGTCCTGAAAGACGATATGGGAAAAAGGTTTGACTAGAGTAGCACTTGAAGTTTTGTCAGTTTTAGGCACAATGGGGGTTATTTACTAAAACTGGAGCATGAATAATCTGGTGCAGCTCTACATAGAAAGCAAGCACATTCCGTTTTTTTTTGCCTAAGCCTAATTGAACATGCTGAAGTTAGAAGCTGATTGGCTACTATGCACAGCTGCACCAGATTTTGAATGCACCAGTTTTAGTAAATCTCCTCCAATGTGTTTTAGTTTGCATATTTCATCTCTCTCTTTCTTTTCACAGTGTTGTATACACAAAGACCCATCATAATTCGTTTATGGTAAACAAATAGAATCATGCTGAAAGCATAATGTTCCCATTTTAAGCTTCTCCGATTGATTTTATTCCCCTAATTGGGTTTTCATGCTGTTTGGTAGCAAAACCTTACATGAAAAAGGTGAAATAAGGACACAGGTTTGTGTGATAGGGTGAATATATGAATATTTATTTAGACTTTACACAGCCCAGACGTTTACTTTTAACACATTTTCATTCAAAAAAGTGGTCTTGTCCTTGTCTTTCTTAGGGAAATGACAGGAACCTTCAAATATATCAGAGGTATTATGAATTCAGGAAGGTGGCATTTAAAAAAGGATTTTAAGAACAAGATGATAGAATCTGAGACCCCATACACACTACAACTTTTTTTGTCTGATTTCCTTTAGATTTACCAAAACCATGTAGTGCAAGGGCCTGCCTGATTGCATACAAATTGAAACTCTTAAGGTTTGGCCTCATATTATATGGGTTTGGTAAGTCTAAAGGAAAAAAATCTGAAGAAAATATTGGATATTTTTTATCCAGCTTAAGTATAGAGAACAGGGTAGCATAAGCAAGCATTATTTTACAGAATTGTTGATTACTGCAACAGCAATCTAGTTTTTGTGCTAGAGGTAAGTAAAGCCTAAGTTTAAAAATTGCTTACCTTAAGTCTGATGTGGTCCTTGTGCTTCTCGTTCAGTAGTAATGTTCCTCTCTCAGTGACCCCCCCACCATAATCTGCTGGTGCGATGGGGGTTAATGGAACTGAGAAGCTTTCATGGGCTCTAACAACATCCTCCATTCATAGAAGGCATACTACAGCTTCTATAAATGGAGGAAGGGACCTTTCAATCACTTCCCCACCCTCCATTTGTAGATAATTTTTTTAACTCATAGAAGCTCTAGTATGGCTCTAGTGGATTAGCTCCACTAATCTGATGATCTGTACAGATAAAATATAGCTCTGCATATAAAGCAGACAGCTGTTTCCAATAGAGTGGCTGTTAGACTTTACTGCAAAATTTACAATGCAGGGGGTGGAGCCTATGAAAATGGCTATCATCATTAAGGCATGCCTAGGTCGTAATATCTAAATATGGCTCTGGCTTAAATCGGAACCAACTCCACAAATACCTATCACCATTTCAACAAAGCGTCCGCAAAATCCGTCGCTAGTGCTAACATTTTCTCCCCGGCATTTTACGGGTCTTGGGTCTTCGGCCATACACACACAAATTAATTAATTCCAATACTGAGGTGTGCAGAGAATATTGAAAAGAAGATTAAGAACAGGCAAGTAAGTTTGTTTTATTGCAGAAAGAAATAGCTTGTCTCTTTTTCAATAAAGATACTGCTGGCTCACTTTTTTAATTTAGCTTTGGTTTTGCTTTATGTATTGTTTTAATGTGCCCTGACCAAAAGTTTATTTCAAGAGAAAATAAAAAAAACGATAATGTTTTATATTTTAAGTGGGATCATTTGCTAGAAATATAAACAAAAGTCAAGGTACTGGTGCCCAACATAAGGCCTGCTGTGTCCTGGGCTAGGTTTTGCCAGTGGGGTGGTAGGGCACTCTCTGTATACCATAACATGGCACAGACAACTGAAGTACTGTCAGGTGGGTGATCTCTGCCCAACAGAACATATAAAGTTCTGTCTGAAGGAAGGGAGAGGGAGATCGGTGCAGGAACGTGTCATAAGATAAGCATTTACTACCAATGCTAGGGGAGGGAGCAAGAGGGTTAACAACACAGCCACTGACTACCAATGCAGGGGGGCTGACACTATTTGCCACTGATCATCAATACAGAGAGGGAAGTAGGTCGTTGACAGCACTGCCACTGTCCACCAATGAAGGGGACGCAGAAACAGTAACAGCACTTCCACTGACTAGCAATGTAAAGGGAGAAAACAGCACTGCCACTTACCACAAATACAAAGTTGGAAGGGGGCATTAACAGCACCGCCACTGACCACCAATGTAGGCAGGGGCTTAACAGCACTGCCACTGACCACCAATCTAGGGGATTACCTGTATTGAGAAGGAATGCATGGGGGGTGGGGGCTGAGGGATTAACAGCAGTGACCAGCAATAATACAAAGTGTGGGTTAAGAGCACTGCCACTGACCACCAGTCAAGGAGGGAGGGGAGTTCATAACATTGCCACTGACAACAATGCTAGGGTTAATATTGCATCCACCGACACCAATGCTGGGAGATATAATTGCAGTCAATGACTCAAATGCTGCGGTTTATTATTGCGGTCACTGACACCAATGCTGGAGGTTATTATAGTGGTCAGTGACATATACTGGAGAGTATTATTGCAATTATTGACACCAGCGCTGGAAGTTAATATTATGGCCAACATTACCATTACTGCCATTGAAACAACCAAATCAAGCCACCTAATGAGCTCCAAAGAAATAATGAGACAGGTCCATTTTTTTTATGCAGAGCAAGCAGTTAGGGTAGCTCCCCCCAGTGGCTGGAATATGACTATACCAAAATGTTCCTGCCCTTTCCAGCTTGTTAAGCTAGTTCTTGCTGGATGGCTATCTTCCTTATCAGGCAATCCAAGGCACATAACTCTGGGATCACGTCTACATAGCTTCAGTGTTGTCAGGAAAATATTTACTTGAAGAAGCCTCTCTTCACACTGGTAGCTCCAGGTATCTGTATCCTGGGCCCCACTGCAACACAGAGGCTCTTGAGACAGCAGGGTACATGGTTTACGTATACATTTAAAGAAAAGGGGAACCCACATACACAACAATACAGCAGTGGACACCTATTGGCAAACCACCTACCCTGTTTCAAACCAGAGCCCCACAATAGTGTCAAGCATCTTCCAGCCCATTTCAGACACAAAATGTGCAGTTCGGTTCATATTTATCAACTTTAACATAGCTTGATAGCAAACACTCTTTTCTTCACAAAGAAGCATTTCCAACATGGTGGCTTAAGGCAAGTTTCAATAGAGCAAACCATTTTCAGAATTGCTAGAGCTCATGCACTTACAGTGTCAGATTCTCAGTTAGTCTCTTAAAAAATGTGTAAATTGTGTCCTGCTTATCCCCAGAAGGCTCTTCTGAATTAAGGGCAAAGTTCCTAATAGCATACTGTAGGGACTCTTTCCTGCTATGGGGTTCTTTCACTTAACTACATGTAAAACACACCAGGGCCTCCTGGTCTCACTCTCTACCCATGAAAAAGTCTCTGGTTTCAATACTTTGTGAATTGACCAAGAACCTGTATGTGGATTTGAAAAGTCAGAAGCCCTGATTTGTATACTTGTACAGATCAGTAATTCAGAGTAATCATTTTTAAAGGTGACCTTAACATTTTAGTTAATCTTTTTGCAGTGCAACCAAGGGGCCCCAAATAGGTTAAAAATGATAGTGCAGTAGTTGCACAAGTTACAACTACAGCTTTTGCAAGGCCTATCTATAAAAATAGCATTTTGAGTGATTGGCACCATCCAGCATATAAGCTAGGACAGATGAGCACATTGATCATAAGAATGAGTGCAGAGCTGCTGTATTGCTTATCTGCGCTAGAGAAATGCGCTCTCCTTGAGTCCACAAAGCTTATAAGCATGACAGCACTGACCCTTTAACTTAACTTTCATGGGCAGCACAGTGGTGTAGTGGGTAGCACTCTCACCTAGCAGTAAAAAGGGTCGCGGGTTCGAATTCCAACCACAACACTACCTGCCTGGAGTTTGCATGTTCTCCCTGTGCCTGTGTGGGTTTCCTCCAGGTACTCCAGTTTCCTCCCACACTCCAAAGACATGCAGGTAGGTTAATTGGCTTCTGTCCAAAATTGGCCCTAGTATATGAATGGGGACCTTGGATTGTGGGCTCCTTGAGGGTAGGGACCAATGTGAGTGTGCAATGTACAGGGATAGGGACAATTGTAGACACTCAGGTTGAACTGGATGGACTGGTGTCTTTATTCAACCTTACTAACTATGTAACTTCCCTTTCACCTTCCCAGATACTTTAGAAACCTGCCAACCTACTTTGATTTTGATAGGATAGTACAAAAACCTGTGCTGACTATGTGGTATAGTATAGCAAAGGTAGACACCCTCAAGCTTAAAAGGCACAGTACTGAGCTAGGAATCATGCTAGCTGTGCCTATCTGCCACAAACATAACAAGCTGAAGCATATGAGTGTGCATGTACTACAGGAATATGTGAGTACAGAGGAAACCTTTAGCAGTAGGCATTTTATCATACCGCCAAGGTTTCCATAACAGAACCCACTCATTACATTTTACAGATAGCAGTTATATTGCATGAAATCAAATGAGCTTTAAGATATACAAGTCTACACTGAAAAATATACATTACAATATAAACATTTGACTGGTAAATAAATCTTAGTTTTGTTGTTCTTGAGCTTTTAATAAGTATCTTGGGTATCCTGGTGATTCTTAGATAATACCAGCAAAAGCTCAAAAACTTTTCAAAAGATAAAGAAATACCATTTGTACTTCATGACATTTTTTGTAAAGCGAACAGGGAGGCACAAGAATACTGAAGGCAAGGATGTGTCATCGCTGAAAGTTTTCTTTCATTAATTGGGTTTTTCATAGTAAAGAGTAAAGGAAAGAATCTTTTCAGCAAAATGTGCTGGCACTTGTCTGTTAAATTGCTGTAAATGACATGAAATGTGTGGAGTGATAAAAGAAGATGCAGAACTCAATGAAAAGACCAAAGAGAACACACAGGAGCTTAACCTAAAGACACAAACCGGTATATAGAATTCACGATTCAGGAACTCATTCTGAAGTCTGCTGAACAGAACTTCTCTACCAAGACAGATAACTTCACAAGAAATTCAACCTTGTAAAATAGCTAAATTAACAAAAATATGTTGATACATAAGGCCCAGACATGCCTTAAAATATATGATTATGTTTATTGCCAAAAAAAAAAAAGATGTTACAGTTGAAGGCAGCGCCTATCAAAAATGGATGAGTATCAGGGCAAAACAACAGGTTTACTTAAAGTGACCTTGTTGCTTTTCTAAATTTACTCAATGGCCAATACCCTTTAAAAACAGACTGAATTCTTATCTGTCTTGCAGGCAATAAGGGGAAAGCTCAGCCCAGTTAACGAGCTTCGAGAGCTGCTGCTATTCAATACTTCCGAGTGAGTCAGACAGTATTGTCTCTCACATATGCTGTGGTTTCCCTTACTGACCACTACATAACATACTAGTGATATAGGAGTAAACAAGAGGAACCAAAGCATGTGACAGGAGGCATGCGTGGAACACCCTAAAGGGTCAAATAGAAGCAGTGGCTAGAGCTCCTGAATCAAGTGAAAATTCCCCTTGCCCCCTGCTGGGCAAATAAGCAATTAGCCTGTTTTTGTTTTTTTTACAGGTTGACTACAGATCAGTAACATTAGGATAGCAACAGAGTTGCTTTAGCTGCCATTCTCCCCATCTGCACATACTTAAAATGGAGTTCCATCAAAATAAAAAAATAAAAATAAAAAGTTAGCAGCTACAGATACTGCAGCTGCTGACTTTTAATAATCGGATACTTACCTGTCCCAGGGTCCAGTGATGCGGGGGAATGAAGCCCCGCTCATCTCCCCCTCCTCTCTGCGGCGCTGGCATCGTCATTGTGGGCGCCTAGCTGTCCCCGGGTTACAAACAAGATAGGGTCTGTAGGTTTGTTCTTAGTTGAATTTGTTTTAATTTAGAACAGGTAATATTTAAAAAAAAAAATATGTTTTTTGGATAACATAGGGAAGGGATAATACAGCTGTAATGTTTATTTTGCTGTCTGTGCCCCTGTTCAGAAGTTTTCACATCAACGTCTGTCCTTATGACAATTGTATTTTGAAAAATGTGGGTTGTTGTGGAAACAAGAATTGGTGCTAAAGCTCCAATGGAGACACCTTTTTCCCCATGATAACTCTTAGGCCCCTTTCACACTGGGGCGGGAGTGGCGTCTGCAGTAAAACCGTGCTATTTTTAGCGCCACTTTACCGTCGTTTTAGCAGCGGTATTCGGCCCCCAGCGGGCGGTTTAACCCCCCTGCTAGCAGCTGAGAAAGGGTTAAAACCACCGCAAAGCACTGCTGCAGCATATAGCGTATAGCCGCGCTGCCCCATTGATTTCAATGGGCAGAATCGGTGAAGGAGCAGTGTACACACTGCTCCTTCACCGATCCAAAGATGCTGCTAGCAGGACTTTTTTTTTTTACCATCCTGCCAGCACACCGCTCCAATGTGAAAGCCCTCGGGGCTTTCACACTGGAGACACAGAAGTGGTTGTTTCAGGTCAGTTTGCAGGCGCTATTTACAGCGCAATAGCACCTGCAAAACGACCCAGTGTGAAAGGGGTCTAATAGGAGCAAATTTCCTTTCCTAGGGGTATATTTCCTTTCACTTCCTGTTGTCTCCCTCCGTTTGTAAGTAGGAGTCAATTTGTAAGTCGGATGTTTGTAACCCGGGGACCGCCTGTGTATATATTTATTCTTTTTTTTTTTAACATTAATTGGCCTGCACAGTTGCAGCGGAGAAAGTAATTATTTGATTCCCTGCAGATTTTGTAAGTTTGACCACTTACAAAAAAATGAAGGGTCTATACTTTTTATCATAGATGTATTTTAAATGATAGAGACAGAATATCAACCAAAAATCCAGAAAAAAAAAACACGATACAGAAGTTATTAGTTGAATTGCAGTTCCGTGAGTAAAATAAGTATTTGATTGTATTGTATTGATTGTATTGTATTGAGTACTTGGTGGAGAAACCCTTGTTGGCAAGGTAAGACAATCCTTGTAGGTGGTTACCAGGTTTGCACACATCTCAGGAGGAATTTTGGTGCACTGCTCTTTACAGAACTTCTCTAAACCCTTAAAGTTTCTTGGCTGTCGCTTAACAACTCAAAGTTTCAGCTCCCATACATTCTTTATAGGATTAAGGTCTGGACACTGGCTAGGCCACTCCAAGACCTTAATGTTCTTGTTCTCGAGCTACTCCTTTGTTGCCTTGCTGGTATGTTTTGGGTCATTGTCATGCTGGAATACCCATGCATGACCCATCTTCAGTGTTCTGGCTGAGGGAAAAGGGTTCTCATCCAAGAGTTTACAATACATGGCCCCTGTTCATTGGGCCCTCAATGTGGCAAAGTCAGCCTGTAACTTTAGCAAAGAAACACCTCCAAAACATAATGTTTCCATCTCTGTGCTTGACTGTAGGGACGGTATTCTTAGGCCCCTTTCACACGGGACGGATCAGTAATGATCCGCCCCGTGATGATCCGCTCAGCGGGGATCGCTCCGTTGTCCCAGCTGAGCCGGCGGTGGACAGGGCGGTCTCCGCACACTGTGCAGTGACTGCCCTGTCAGCTCTCCACTCTCCTCTATGGAGATCGGATGAGCACGGACCGTCTGTCCGTGTTCATCCGATCCGCTCTGCAGATTGATAGAAAAATAGGATTTTCCTCCGTCTGCAGAATCAGACCATAGCGGAGGCAGACAATAGCGGGTGTCTGTGGATGTGCATCCGCAGACACCCGCTATCCCATAGGGATGCATGTATGTCCGTATTTCATCCGCAAACGGATGGATGAAATACGGACATACTGTCCACATGTGTGAAAGGGGCCTTAGAGTCATAGTCAGCATTTTTCTCCCTCCAAACACAGCGAGTCGATTTAATGCCAAAGAGCTCAATTTTGGTCTCACCTAGCCACAGCATTCCCCCAATCCTTCTCTGAATCATTTAGATGTTCATTGGCAAATTGTAGACAGACCTGTACATACTGTCCACATGTGTGAAAGGGGCCTTAGAGTCATAGTCAGCATTTTTCTCCCTCCAAACACAGCGAGTCGATTTAATGCCAAAGAGCTCAATTTTGGTCTCACCTAGCCACAGCATTCCCCCAATCCTTCTCTGAATCATTTAGATGTTCATTGGCAAATTGTAGACAGACCTGTACATGTGCCTTCTTGGGGAGGGGGACCTTGCAGGTGTTGTAGGATTTCAATCTATGGTGGTGTATTGCATTACCAATGGTTGGTTAGGTGACTGTGATCCCATTTGTCTTGAGATCATTCACAAGCTCCTCCCTTGTAGTTCTGGGCTGATCCCTCACTTTTCTCATGATCATCCTTACCCCATGAGATGAAATCTTGCATGGAGCTTGAGACTGAGGGTGATTGATGGTTATTTTGTATTTCTTCCATTTGCAAATAATCGCTCCAACAGTTGTCTCCTTCTCACCAAGCTTCTTGCTGATGGTCTTGTAGCCCATTCCAGCCTTGTCCAGTTCTACAATCTTGTCCCTGATGTCCTTTGACAGCTCTTTGGTCTTGCCCATGATGGTGAGGTTTGAACGGATGAAAGAGATTCTGTGGACAGGTGTCTATTAAACACATAACAGGCTGTTGTTATGAGCACCTTCTTAAATTGACAGGACTAATCTGTGTACCACATGAGCACATACTGTAGCCAGTGTGTGGGAGTCAGAATTATTGTTGGCTGGAAGGGGATCAAATACTTAATTTACTCACTAAACTGGAACTAAATTTATAACATTTGTATCGTGTTTTTTTCTAAATTTTTGGTTGATATTCTGACTCTATCATTGAAAATACACCTATGATAACAATTATAGACCCTTCATTTCTTTGTAACTGGGTAAACGTACAAAATCTGCAGGTGATCAAATAATTATTTTCGCCACTGTATAAAAATTACAAAAGTCTAATTCCAATCTTGCTTTTTATACCTGTTATGCAGGCTGCCTAAGCACTGTTGATTGGAATACTATTATAGGGAATGCGTCAGACAGCTGGAGACCCAGACCATCATGCTCTGTGTAAGTAGGGACATTTCCTATTTTATTCAAGAACACATAATAATTAAAAAAAAAGTATACAAAAACTTAATTTGAGCTTAAGACTGAATAATATGAAACTGACAAGTTGTCTTATAGTTGCATAATAATAAAAAAAAAGTCAGATTCTTTACCCGCTATGTGGTCTGAATGTATAACAAGTATACAAAAACTTAATTTGAGCTTAATACTGAATAATATGAAACTGACAAGTGTGACACCTCAAGAGACATGCACATCTGCAAAGGCAAAATGCATTGGCATTTTCTATAGAAGCATGCTCTGGTTGTAAAAGATTTCCTACATTTTGAGCTGCAAATCAGCAAAGTGGAACACAAAAACATATACATGCATTTTTAACATTTAATTTATTGGCCCTTATATTACTTTCCTCTACTGATAAGCATTTATAAAGCCATGGCACTCACAGCAATCAAAGAATTATTGCTTCAAACCTAAGGAGGAACCACTTCAGTCAAAAATTGTAACTTCAGCATTGTATTGCTGTAGAATATTCCAATTAAGATACCCACGAGCTGACATTCTGTGGTAGTTCAGCATTTATGCCTAGAAATCTAATTAATCCATTCCCATACAGATGTAACTGTTGTATTATTCTAGTTAAGATATTTTTAACTACTGTGCCAAAATAAAAAAAAAATGAAAAAAATAAAAACATCTGAAAGAAAGAAATGACATAATAAAGAAAACTGTAGGGAAAAATAACTAGAATTTAATGAGGCATGAAGAAGGCTATTGTTTTATCAAAGTAATTTTACTTGATCTTATTTTAGACACTACTAATTTAATTGGCATTCAAAATATTAGGTTCTACATATGTGCATAATATAAACAGTTCTATGCCAGTTGTTAGGATGCATGCTCAATTGTATCCAGAGATTTGAATTATGTTCAAAGTAATTGGGTCTTTAAGAAGACATGACGATAAAATATCCACCCAAATGTACTTAGTTCATAAAATACACCATTATTTCTAATGAACTATACGGTTTTGACAGCTCATTAGATGCAGTTAATTAAAAACTATTTTCAGAGGCAAAAAGCCACAGAGGTAACTTTCATTTATTTTAAAAGGAATTGTATTGATCAAAAAAAAAGTAAAAAAAAAAAGAGGAAAAAACATAACAGCATCCCACATCAAATCAAAGAACAATATGTATAGATAGGTTTGCAAAAACATAAGTTTGCTCCTTCTTTCCAAGAAAAAAAAAGTTAAGTATGCCATTAAAAGTGTTTTGTTATATCTGTATAGGTGCAAGAAAATAGCTTTTTAATCCTGCCCGAAATCCAGTTCTGATAACTTTCTGCCTTCTGATTCTGTTGACTGCTGTCATTTAGCACTAATATCAATTCTGCCCAGTTCTCCTCTGTAAATTACAGACGCCTTCCTCTTATGTTATGGAGATGAAGAGATGGGAGGGGTTCTGTAATGTTAACACACACACACACTGCCACCTGAATGAAACTGCCTATGCGTATTGAGTGGAAAGGACTCCAGTGGCAACCTGTGAAGCTCTGGAGGGTTATAATGGAGGGTACCATTATTTAAAGTGGAATTAAACTCCACTATATATATTTTTTTAAATAAGTGGGCCCCCAGGAAATTTATGCCACAGTGTGCTAGTATGTACCATACATTAGCACATTATGTGCTAATGTGTGGTACATACTAGCACACATTATGGCAGACTTATCTGTCAAGCTATGCCCTCCAGCGATGAGCTGTCAGTGCTCCCATTTATCTCAGGTGCATTTTCTCCTAGTGTTTCGTAGTTTCATAGTTAGCAAGGTTGAATAAAGACACCAGTCCATCCAGTTCAACCTGAGTGAGTGTCTACAATTGTCCCTATCCCTGTACATTGTACACTCACATAGGTCCCTACCCTCAAGGAGCCCACAATCCAAGGCCCCCATTCATATACTAGGGCCAATTTTGGACAGAAGCCAATTAGCCTACCTGCATGTCTTTGGATTGTGGGAGGAAACCAGGGTGCCCGGAGGAAATCCATGCAGGCACAGGAAGAACATGCAAACTCCAGGCAGGTAGTGTCATGGTTGGGATTTGAACCTGCGACCCTTCTTACTGCTAGGTGAAAGTGCTAACCACTACACCACTGCGCCACCCTGTTCTTTCCGGGTTTGCTCTGTTTGGCTGCATGACTGGCCAAGCTGTGATGATGTCACTTTCATGAATGCATTTGGGAGTCACATCAAAGCACAGAGGAATTGTATGTGCATTACTGCTGTCAGACAGGTAGAAGCATTTTTGGCAGAAGAGACTATTATTATTCTGTTGTAAAAACCATACACATTAGCATTGAGTTCAATTCCACTTTAACTACTCATATGCTCTCCCGCATCAGTCGCTTCTGAGTGGCTCATTCTGTGATCACTGTGTTCCTCGGACACAGCAGATCACAGAACTGGGTACAGGGCCAATGAAATTGGCCTTGTATCATGTGATTGCTGTGACCAATCACAGCAATCACTGATGTAAACAAAGGCAGCATGCCTGCAGCTTTTGAGCCATTCCCTCTGACAGCAATCGGCTGTGAGAGGGTACTAAATTACTCTTACAATGATTAGAACTGTGACACTGTACTGTTCTCTCTATTGATCAGGATCTCTGGCTGCTGGAATGATCCACGTTCAGTGGGCGCTATGTCTGCTGAAAGCGACCGGGTAAAATTTTTGGCGTGTGTACACCTTGGCCATTTCCTCTATATCTAAAGGGGTGAGTTGTTGAGGGAGGTAAACCATGGCCCAACTATGAGGTTTTACTGCCTAGCACATTAACAATCCCTAATAGTGCAGCCAGTCAGTGTCCTCAGTCACCTCCACACCAGTCTTAGCGTCACCATAAGGCCTCGTTCACATGTGCAGTGCTCTCTGAAGAGCGATCCATTTGAAAAGGGGTGAGGAGGCATTGTATCACCAGCTCCTATTTGGCAAACTCCACCCTCGCGGAGAGACAGAAGAAGAATTCGTTATGGAATTGGGGACCACAACGCTGACAGCCCACGTTAGTCGGAACCGTTTCCTTTTGGTTTCCTCCCCTGTTTTTCTAACCCTGGCTACCCGCCTACCACTTGAACTTTATTGCCACCATGACGGTATGCTCCCTACTCTACACATTGTTCCGGAAGGGCCTCTCTGTTGGTCTGTCACGGGTTTGAGCTGCTGCCTGCTTCCCCCACCCAGCAAATTTCCTGTTATTTCCTTTTTTGTGGAACTCTTTGTGTTTTTACGTCAGTACTGAGCTGGGTTCGAGACCCTGTTGTCTCGGTGTACTTTATTTTTCCCGTTTTGGGGTTCTCAGGTAATTGGACAGTTCACCTTTTTTCTTTTTTTTTTCCTTTTCCTAGTTACCTGACCCTACCCCTTTTTGAACAGGCTAAGCCTGGGTACGTTCAATTCTCTGGATATGTTCCAGTGCTTTGACTTTTTTCGACCTGTTCTTGTTTTTGGTTTTTGTTTTTATTTTTCTCTCTTTTTTTTCTATTACCCTCAACTAGCGATGGTAGATACTTCTCAGATAACACTGACTGAATATGTATGTTTGTATCTCTATTTTGGTTCACTGGAGGGAGGTGGTTTTCAGATATTATCGGACGGGGTGGATGGCAGTGCCCCTGGTAACCTTATTTGGGCTTTTCACCCCACCCCCTTGTATCCGTTATTCTACCTCAGGACTGGGGTTTCCTTAGCTAACCTCACCCTAGATCCTATCAATGGTAATCACGTGCATATCTCATAATGTTCAAGGGTTTAACTCCCCTAATAAGAGGAGGAAGGCCTTTGACTTTTATAAGACATTAGATGCCAAAATTCTCCTCCTCCAAGAAACCCACTTTGCTCGTAAATCCCACCCTAAATTTTTTCATAGGAATTATCCCCAAGCGATTTACTCCCTTTATTCCTCCAAGTCCAGGGGGGCTGCCATCTTCTTGCACTCTTCCTTTCCTATGGACATTAAACGTGTATATAAAGACGCAGAGAGTAGATATGTTATCATCCAAGGGGTAGTATGTAATAGAGAATTGACTATTGCTAGTGTATATGCACCTAATGATGCACCAGCTACCTTCTTTAAGCAATTTTTTGAAAAACTCTCCTCATTCCAATCCTCCCATTTAATCATAGGTGGGGACTTCAACCTGGTTGCGAATCCCACCCTAGATCGCTGTTCTCACACATCTTTATCCAAGGCCTTCCCCAAATACCTAAACGGCAATCTAACAGAGTTTCAACTCTCTGATACCTGGCGAGCCCATAATGTGGGTATCAAAGAATTCACATTTTTCTCCCGCCCCCATAATAGCTCGGCGAGGTTGGACTATATCTTTACCTCACCCATTATACTGGCCAACTCAACCGAAGCGGTCATTAACCCCTGCGTTTGGTCTGACCATCACCCCACCTCCTTTTCCACCACATTTATCAAATTGACCCCTACCCCGCACTCCTGGAGGCTTAATGAAGCCCTGCTGTCTGATCCCTCTTTTATACCTACTATTGAAGAGGCCATTGAAGACTATTTTAACATTAATGCTCAACCTGATATATTACCCTCAGTGTTATGGGTGGCTCATAAAGCAGTCCTCAGAGGGGAGATCTCAACTATACGCAATAAGCTGACCAATGGTAGAATCCTGACTCTCACGCGAGAATTAGACCAACTTTACAGGAATACGGCCTCCTTGCATTTAGAATCTACTAGACGGGAAATAGACAGCAGACGGCTAGAGTTGGACTCCTTGTTGTCCAACAAGGTAGAGAAGTCTTTTAGATGGGCAAGGGCTAAACACATCCTCTTAGACAATTCAGCATCCTCACCCTTCGCACGAAAACTTAACCGCCTTTCCCGCCCTCCTCATATCTATAAGTTGAACAACAGAGAGGGACAACTTACATCCCACCCGAAAGAGGTCTTAGACATCTTTAGAAATTTCTATTCTTCCCTGTTAGCCCCCAATGCAGACATTGAAGCCCGGGCAGTGGATTCCTGGTTAGACACGGTACCCCTTCCCACCCTATCTCAGTCACAGTCTGAACAACTTAATTCACCTGTTTCCACAACCGAAGTTTTGAACGTCATTAAATCCCTTAAATTAGGCTCAGCCCCTGGCCCAGATGGGTTTGCGGCAGTTTATTACAAGAAATTTGCATCTCATTTAACACCTAGACTTGCCTGCCTGTTTAATTGGGTGATGCGTGGCGGCAGTTTCCCAGAAGAGATGTTGCTAGCAAACATGTCTTTGATACCTAAACCCGACAAAAATCATTCCCTCCCACAAAATTACAGGCCCATATCAGTTATGAATAATGACCTCAAAATTTTCAGTAGGATCCTGGCAGACAGATTGGCTAAATTTATTCCCTGTATTATCTCCCCATTCCAATCCGGATTTATTCCCCATAGACTGATAACAGACAACATTCGTTTGGCCACGGATATCATCCAAGATGCCAACTCTAACTCCCGTAGCTTACTTTTACTTAGTCTGGACATCCAAAAGGCTTTTGATAGTGTTGCCTGGCCCTACCTTACCTCCGTTTTGCAAAAAATGGGTTTTGGTGGGGAATTTTTGCATTCCTTCCACACCCTCTATAAAAATCCCATGACCAGAATTAAAATCCCTGGCTGTTGCTCGGATTTCTTCTATGTAGGTAGGGGCACAAGACAGGGTTGTCCCCTTTCCCCATTAATTTTTGCCCTTGCCCTAGAACCCCTAGCAATAGCTATTCTGAATAACCCTGATATCTCTGGTTACACCAAAGGCCCCTTGTCATATAAGTTTTGTATGTATGCGGATGATGTCCTCATGTTCCTAACGAACCCACTGCTCTCCCTTCCTAATCTATTTGCCTCCCTTTCAAAATTTGCAGAGATATCGGGGTTAACCATCAATATGGCTAAATCATCTGCCCTTCCTATAGGTATCCCCCCGATAGATCTATTACACCTCAAACAGTCCTTTCCCTTCCACTGGCCGGACTCTTCCCTATCCTACTTGGGAATAGCACTCCCAGATCATTATAATAAATTATTCACGTCCAACTACCCACCCCTTGTCAAAAAACTTAAAATGACCCTGAAGATGTGGTCCAAACTTCATATATCCTTCTTGGGTAGGATTACCGCCCTAAAGATGGTTGTGCTTCCTAGGCTTTTATATTTTTTTCGTTCTCTCCCTATTAGATTATCAAAGTCTTATCTTAATGATGTACAAGCTTCCCTCCTTCGCTTTGTTTGGCAAGATAAACCCCCTAGATTTTCCAAAGCTATATTGTACCGCTCTTCTAAAAAAGGGGGATTGGGGGTCCCACAGATATGGCTGTACTATGTGGCCAGCAGATTCTCGCAACAGGCTCAATGGAATATCAGGGATTCCAGAGTCCCATGGGTACAATTTGAACAAGAATCTGTAAAGCCTCTGTTTCTACCGGGTATGATGTGGATCCCTCCCTTGGCCAACCACACTAAGTCTTATGGGAATATGATTGTCTCGGATGGCATGCTCCTTTGGCATAGATATAAGCACGTATATGGTTTGGTGTCTCGGGCTCCTGGTGGTGCCTCCTTTTTGGGGGACTCCAGGTTCCTGACTGCACACAACCACTTAAATGCTTTCCGTCTTTGGATAGAGTTGGGTCTTATATCCCTTAAGGACGTTATAGTGGATTCAAACTTCATCACATTCCAGGACCTACAAGTTAGATTTCAGATCCCCCACACAGAGTTTCTCCATTTTTTGCAACTTCGACATTTCTTTCTTCATCATTACCCAGGCCCCTACTCAACGCCTCCGACTGCTTTTGAAGAGATCTGTTATACAGCTCCTAGACAGAAAGGGTTGATCTCTTTACTCTACCGGGGCCTTGAGGAGGTGACAGATAGAAATGACCTGAAATATAGGTCCTCCTGGGAACAGGAACTTGGGGATCTGAATGACTCAATTGACTGGGTGGAGACCTGGCGCAATATGTGCCAATGCACGAAATCTCTGTCGGTTAGGGAAACTGCTATAAAAGTGATCACTAGGTGGTATTATACTCCCCTTCGGATACATAAAATCTTCCCACAGGCTCCGAACAGTTGCTTTAGGGGCTGCCCCCTTCCAGGCTCGTATAAACACATCTTCTGGGACTGTGACCGGATACTACCTATATGGCATCTTCTCTTTGATATAATTGATAAGTTGGCAGGCTTCCATATCACTTTAACATCACATCATACCCTGTTGTTTCAATCCCCGCCAGATGTTCCCAGACCACTGAGAAGGCTGACTCATTCGATCTGCCTGGCCATGCTATGGTCAATTGCTTTCAACTGGAAGTCCCCCTCGCTTCCACTCGCACAGGTTTTGTCTCGAGTTGATCTTATAATGCATTCTGAGAAAATTTACCACACTCTTCATGACACTATGCCTCTGTACGAGGCCAAATGGAATCCATGGTTTATATTTCGACTATCACACTGACCACGCTAGTCTCTCCTTCCCACTCTTCTTCTTTTTCTCTTTATATTTTCTGCTTGTTTTGTGCTTGTGTTCTTTTTCACTCTATGTATCTACTTTCTTTTCTTATATTGTATCTCACGCTCATTATACATCTGATTTAGGCGAATGCAACAATTAAAACCCATGAGTTTGTCCCAGATCCATGCAGAGTATTATTGCTGGAATATCTCTCCCACCATTGATTACATGTAATTTTGTTTACGGTAGTAGTTTATCACTATGTTAATCTGCTGTATTTAACGATGGATATGTAATACTGCTTTTTTCCCCTTTTCTTTGTATGGTTCTGCATGGGAATTTCCCGATACTCATACCTTGTATTTCTGTTGAATCTTTTTCAATAAAACATTTGAAAACAAATAAATGCTGCTCTGTGCTATATGTAAAACAAAAGAAAGGCCAAAGATGTCCTGAGGAAGCCATATTCCCACAAAACGCGTCAACCTTATCTTCTATGTATCTGAGACACCTTCAGTAGGATGTCCTAGGTAGGGTTTCAGGGCAATTATGGCAGAGTACATGCCCATGATATGCAGTCGTTTTATAAGATATGAAATGTTTTAGTACCTTTGTGTCTTTTTTGCTGTATAATAAAAATCAGATTTTTTTTTGTAAAACAAACGTGTTATCACTTTTGGGGGTATACAAGGTGTTATTACTTCTGGGGGTATACACAAAGTTCCATCTCAAAATTATTTTGCATTATACTTACAGGTAAAGCCTATAATAAGGCTTCCTAGTAGGTACTGTGAATATCTACTAAACTTACACTGTTTAGGAGATATTCTCCCTGTGACATCACTGGCTCATGCAGTCTAAAGGTCTGGCATAGCAGACATTGCCTTGCAGGGGAACTTTTTATTTTTTTTCTTCAATGGCACTTTACTACTGCTTTAAATACCACCAAAAGAAAACTCTATCTAAAAAAAAATCTATAAAATGAATTTGGGTACAGCATTGCATGACTGAATAACGTTCACTGTGACAGTGCTGAGAACTAGGCCTAGGCTGGAAGTAGGTGAAACAGTTCAGTCTTGAAGTTGATTCAATTCATTTCAAGATTACTACTGACAATTTTTTTGTTTTATACAGCAGGTGGTGTTAAAAAAAAAAAAAATCATTTGCCCTGGGAGTCAAATACTCTAGGAATACCACAATCTTTATTATCTAATTCAAAACTTCCTACAACTTATTTATCACACACATGTACTATGGAGTTGTCTGTATAATAATTTTTAGCAGGGGTTCCCCGAGACCCTAAATTATTTTAACGGTTGAGGAAGGAATTAAACAAGTCCTTGTAGTTGGTACCATGTATAAGCATTTGAGTACAGTAATATCTGGATAAGAAATCCAGTATTGCAAAACATACACCGGTACTGCCTGAAATATTTGTTTTTCTGGGAACATTTAATGAAAATGTTCCCAGATATTATTTCCATACAAAGTACTTTGCAAAAAACCTTCATATTTGAGCAAATACTTTATACAAACAATATACTATAGAACCCAAGCATAGAAGAATAAAATCCCCTCTGGGGCATGCAGCAACTCTACCGAATGGTTTGTAATGCTTAACATTAACTGTGATCCATCTATATTAGTCTGACATAAATCTATACAGTTGTGAATATTTACAGTTATCCACACCATTAAACAAAATATTAGCCATAGTTTAAAATGGAATACTGTATATTCAAAACACTGAATGTCTTATAGAAAAAAAGTGTTTGTGTACATATATATTGAAGAGCACTGTCTGTGTCCTGCCTCTGGCAACTTAACTAGTAGCAGACTCTGGGTGTGATGAACGCAGTGTTAATTTAGTCGTCTAAAACAACTAAAACATTTTGGCCGGGTTCACACCGCTGCGATGCGGGAACGCCGTGAATCTGCGGCTTTTTCCCGCATCGCATTACTCCCGCCGGCAGTTCATACTGCCCTATGCGGACGGCTGGGAGTGTCAATGATATGTTAATGACACCCCCAGATCCGTCCGCATATCGCAGTGCGATCTGCCGACTCGCACAGGAATCGGATTGCATGGTGTGAACCCCCATGCGATCCGATTCTGTTGCAGACCAAAAAAAGGGTCCCGTGCGAGTTTGCTGCGGGAGCGATGCGAATTCAGCCATACTATCTGTATGGCTGAACTCGCATCGCTACGGAGATCGGATGTGATTTGCGGTGCGAATCACATCCGGATTTCCCCCCCGCAGCAGTGTGAACCCAGCCTTTAGTTGACTAAAATGACTAAATCATTTTAGTCGACTAAAAGAATACTATTTTAGTCGACTTAAACTAAAACAATTGAGATAAGGAAAATACAACTAAAACGAAAAGCCATTTTAGTCAAAAGACTAAAAATAGACAAACTAAAATGCCATTTTAGTCAAAAGACTAAAATGAGACTAAAACTAAAATGCCATTTTAGTCAAAAGACTATGACTACAACTAAATTGCAATTACTAAAATGTACTGGAGATTTAGTCAACTAAATACGACTAAAACTAAAACAATTGCAGAAGACTAAAATGGGACTAAAACGAAAATGCCATTTTAGTCCTAAGACTAAAATTAACACTGATCAGATCCCTGCCTTCCTCACTAACGCCTGACAAAGGACCAGCCAAGCTCACATTATACTGTCACGTACCTAACAATGCCCCTCTCAGCTGCACCCGGCGCAAAGATTTTCCAGCTTGCAGGAGCACAATCTAGGTGCCAGCAGCCTGAGAGCGATTGTCACTGAGCTAATTAAGCAATTCAAACTTTAAACTCCAAACTGCCACCAAATAGCTTTTGGGCCTATCAACCCTTTACAATACTAGCAAGAATTACTGTGAAAAGTAAACGTCTGTAACACACACTGTCACCCCCGACAGGGATAATTACAGTAGCACTCTTCAAGAACCAGGTTCTTTTTTAGGTTGCATTAAGAGCTAAGGGACAAGGTTAACACTTTTCAAAATAAGGTTTTAATAATGAAAAGGTCAAAATTGGTGCAAATAAAATATTTACAGAAAAAAGGTGGTTCAAATAAAGACATAATATAGCAACAGAGAAATAAGGTAGAATTGAGGAGGAAGGATACTTGCAATCAATGTCCTGGGCATTATCACAGTTCAGTCGATGAGCCAGGTGTTATCAGTTCTCAAACTTGACAGATGTTCCTGATTTGATGGTAAAAGAGAACTCTCAACTGTCTTGGCATCTCCCTTTTTCTCTGGGATCAAAGGGCTGTTGACAGATGCCCCTGACCAATAAAATGTCTGGGTTTATGACAGTACAATGGCCCTACCTTACATACATTTTTATACCATCATTCATATCTTCCAATATGTACCGCTTGAATTCTTGAAACTTATAGATTCTTGTTAAGCACTGAATTTCGTGTCCAGGGATACTAAACACAGGGTAACTCAGATAAACTTGTCAACCAGGGGATATCTGACAGCTATCTTGCCTTCAGTAGGTACTAGCCTATCCATGTATGACCTTAATTCATTCAGTATGACATTCCCCATTCAAAGATATACGTTTTATTAATGTGTCATGTTCATGTCTTGTGTGTGGATATGTTCAATATTAAATTGGGCAGAGGTTTTTGCAGGGTCACTTCTGGCTCTGCATGCCTTTTAGGAGCCCCATTAGTTCTGGGTATCCTTTTATGGCATGCTATGTATTATTAATGGATTTAGTCATAGTTTTACGATAGGCGTAGACAGTGGAAGAGACACCCTCCAGAAGACTCCAGCATTTCTCTGTGGAGAGAGGAGAACCTTCCAGATCAGGCCAATCGGGCCTGTATGGTAGCGTGGTCAGACGGAAGCCACTTCTCAGTAAAAGGCACACGACAGCCTGCCTGTAGTTTGCCAAAAGGCACCAGAAGGACTCTCAAACTATAAGAAACAAAATTCTCTGGTGTGATGAAACAAAAATTGAACTCTTTGGCCTCAATAGCAAGCCTAGGGGGGAAAGTAGACATTGCTCATCATTTGGCCAATACCCCTATGGTGGTGGCCATCACACACATAGGTTGGACTTGACAGACTAACTATGCTGTGCAGACGTTTTTCAGCGGAAGGAACTGAGAGACTAGCCAGGATCGAAGGAAAGATGAATGCAGCAATGTTCAGAGACATCCTTGATAAAAAAAAACCTGCTCCAGAGCTCTCTGGGCCTCAGACTGTGGTGAAGGTTCATCTTCCAACAGGACAACTACCCTATGCACAAAGCCAATATAATAAAGGAATGGCTATGGGACAACTCTGTGAATGTCCATGAGTGGCCCAGCCAGAGCCCAGACTTGAACTCGACTGATCTACTCTGATGCTTCCCATCCAATCTGATGGAGCTTGAGAGGTTCTACAAAGAAGAATGGGAGAAACTGCCCAAAAAAAGGTGTACCAAGCTTGTAGCATCATACTGAAAAAAGACTTGAGGCTGTAACTGGTGCCAAAGGTGCTTTTCAAAAAGTATTGAGGATTAGATAATAAATTGAATCCATTTTGGAATAAGGCTGTAAGGCTTGTGGAAAAAGTGAAGCTTCGTGAATACTTTCCACATGCACTGTTTGAAACAGTCAAAGCTGCCTGAAGTAGATCTACAAGAGGATATTTAGGGGAGCAGTCATCTATTGCACAGAAACCAGGCTAGGTTGTCCGGTCCCCTCAACAGGAAATGGAACAAGGACACTAACAGGGAGCTTTCCAACACAGATTTCTTGAGAATGAAGGAGCCTACAAAAAAAAATTACACCTTTTTTAACCGCTTGAGATCCGCACTATAGCCGAATGACGGCTACAGCGCGGACCTGCTTTGCCAGGACTACGTGAGCGTGGAGCGCTCTGTGATCAGCGAATCTATGAGACTCGCCTGATCACGGATCGAAGCAAGGGGTCGATCCCTACCCCTTACCACGTGATCAGCTGTCAGCCAATGACAGCTGATCATGTGATCACAACAGAGCCGGTAATCGGCTATTTTCCTCCTCGTGCTGACGCCGAAAAAAAAAAAGCCGATCACCGGCGGCCATGAGAGGGCCTTCAGTCCCGATCACGGCCCAGTCATCAGTGCCCACCTGCCCCCTGCCAGTGCAACATACATATAGTAAAAGTGCCACCCATTAGTACCACCCCTTAGTGCCCATAGGGCCACCCATTAGTGCCCATAGTGCCACCCATCAGTGCCCATAGTGCCACCTATCAGTGCCCACAGTGCCACCTATCAGTGCCCACAATCTGCCTCAATAGTGCTGCACCTCATATGCCACATATCCGTGCCCATCAGTGTCACCTACCAGTGCCCATCAGTGCCCATCAGTGCCACCTATCAGAGCCACCTATCAGTGCCCATCTATCAGTGGTACCTATCCGTGCCCATCTGTGCCACCCATCCGTGCCATCATATCTGTGCCCATCTTTGCCCATCAGTGCCGCCTTATATGTGCCCATCAGTACCGCCTTATCTGTGCCTATCGGTGCCACCTTAACCGTGCCTATCAGTGCCCACCGGTGCAGCCTATCAGTGCCCACCAGTGCAGCCTCATCAGCGCATTTCAATGAAGGAGAAAAATGACCTGTTTGCAAAATTTTATAACAAACTATTAAACATGATTTTTTTTTTTTGCATTTTTTTTGTTTGTTTAGCAAAAAATAAAACTCCCAGCTGTAATTAAATACCACCAAAAGAAAGCTCTATTTGTGGGAAAAAAAATGATAAAAATTTCATTTGGGTACGGTGTTGTATGACCGCGCAATTGTCATTCAATGTGCATCAGCGCTGAAAGCTGAAAATTGGTCTGGGCAGGAGGGGGGTTTAAGTGCCCAGTAAGCAAGTGGTTAAAAGGTGAGCAATTTGCTTAATTTAAGGACATTTTAGGGAGTCCCCGAGATCATCTTGTGTAAACCTAATTTCAGAAAAGCCATTCTCTTTACCTGTATTAAATAAAATTATCCATTTCCAATAAAAAAGCCATTCACTTTCTAAGGCACTTTTTATTAGGTCAAGACTAAAATGATAAGGAGATTTAATTTATCATAAAAAAAAGTACAAGTCAATATTAGAAAGCACATAATAGATAGAAATAATAAAAATCATAATGAATATTATGGGTCAGAGATAGAAAGGTCTTGTTGAATCCATATGCATTTGCTGCTTTGGATTTACTAGGTGTTAGGGATACCAACTGTAGCTGAACTAAGGAAACTGAAACGGATTGTATATGATTAAAGTAAGTTTATTAATAGTGAAAAATAACCCATCTGAACATGGGCAAACAGAATATACAGCAAAAATGAAGATATACTGTTTGTGAACAATAAATCAAGTGACATAATACCTAACTAGAAAATCAACTATAATACAATATATACAAAATAGGGAACACAGATAAACAGGGTGAGACCGGGATTGCAAGGAACAGTCACAAAGGGGAAAACAGGAATGGGATCAGGAACAAGTAGTGCAGACATGAGGTAGCAGGAGATAGGTACAGACACAGAGCAGGAGCAAGATTTAGACTCAGCAAGCATTTATCTGGCTAGCAAGCAGTACACTGAAGCAAGAGGGACTAAATAACCTCCCATCAGCCAGCATTAGGTGAAGACTTATTACTGGGATTTGCTGGCTGCTGGAAGACACCCGCGCTTCTGGCTCCTCCCCTCCTGTACGTGCCCCCATAGGAAGCTGCTTTCCATGGGGGCACTCATTTCTGAGCCAGGCTGTTGCGTTTATTCAGACACACAGCACGACTCAGCCCCAAACCCCGCTCTCTGCTCACAGGTTTTGATTGACAGCTGCAGGAGCCAATGGCTCTCACTGCTCTTAGCCAATCCTGTAAAAGTCGGGAAAGGGGGAAAGAGCCACTACAGACGTGCACACACTGTACCAAGATAGCGTCCAGGTGAGCATTTAGGGGTGGGGCTGGTGGGAAGTCATTATAAAATATATAGAGACCAGTGGACCTCCTCCTTACTATTGCTGCGTCGAATGACTGCATTAATACATTAAGGTGAAAAATCTTCTGTGCTGTGCCTGGTCTTCGCCATCGTCTTCTACCCTCTTCTCTTCTTCCGATGTTGCACAATACTCTCTCCTGCTGTAATGCCGTGTGTGCGGTGCGCAACGACTTATATAGGCCTAACTTGCCCCTTATGACATCACAGCCCCATCATGCCTCGGATAAAGGTCTGGTTTTGATTTTGGGGAGACCCCCATGCCGTTTTCTCGGTGTAGGGGGTTCCCCTTAAAATCCATGTCAGACTGAAGGGACTGATAAGCTCTTGGAGATGGAACCCATGCCGTTTTTTTATGTAAAATTTGGCGTGGAGTTCCCCCTCAAGATCATCAGAGCACAAGTCGCATGGCAAAGTCGGATCAGGAAAGAAGGTGATCCCACTTTGATCCGACTTCAATGATATTCAATGGGCTGAAGTAGGATCAAAATCGGACCAATGTAGTGCAGCAAGCATTTTCAAAGTCGGACCGACTTGTGTCGGACCAGTTAAGACGGCTCCCAGAGGGAAACATTGATTTTCATACGTCATGCAACATGAGCTCCCAATGTCGGAGCGTTTGTCGCACCAGTGTAAAACTGGCCTTATACACTTATTTTGCTTCTACCTCTCCAATGTTTACTATACTTTTCCACTCCCCAAAATTGTAAACCTGGTGGATCCTTATTGAGGTGTAACAAAAAATGTTTTGAAAGATTGTATTGTTTAAAACCTTTTAAAATATTTGTACGTGTTCTTGTATTATCTCTATATACTACACCCTCTGTATTGCACAATTTGAAATCTGTAATCTCATAACTTTCTCCAGTAGTTTTTGTCACAAAAATATTTATTTTTCTCATATTTCCTTTTGTTTTTATGCAAGCATAGCACATCCTGCCCAAATAAGAAACCTTTTTCATTGAATATAGTAATCTTTTTCTTTGCTGGTGGGTCTAAGAGAATGCTGTTTCAATCACTAGGAACAGCAGATCTGTCTCTCCTCCTCTCTCAAAATGGGGATGTGTCTGTTTACATTGAGAGATCCCTGTTCTGGCTCTCTGTGGAGGGATCGCAGGTGGTCGGCGGACATCGCGGCCGCCGGCCATGTACAGGTCCCGTTATACTCCTATATACACGTATAAAGCCCTGACAGGTCCTTTTATACTCTTATATACATATATAGAGCCATGACAGGCCCTCTTTATATTCCTATATATGTATAGAGCCATGACAGGTCCGCTTTATACTCCTAGATGTAGGCTGCTGTGACCGGTCCCCTTTAGTTATGATATAAAATAATGCAAGTGGGGGCCTTTTGGTGGGTGTGATTTTTTTTTTTTGGGGGGGGGGGCAGCATTTCATTCTTGGTCCCAGGCAGCACAATGTCTAGGGCCGGCCCTGTATAGAGTGGTGCACTGGTAGCACCTACAGAATGTGAGTACACGTGAGGCATATTTTATACAATACATTTTCGAGTTAAAGCGGTATCACACTATCCAACCTATTTTTATATATATATATATATATGAATCAAGGACATCTATATTGAAGCATCTGACTGAGGATTCGCAGAGTCCATTAAGCTTGAGCCCAGTGATGGTTCTACTGCTTGCCTGACCAGACTTAGCTGTGCAGTCATATCCCCTGAGTTGAGCACAATCCCACGGGGGTGTGGGGGGGACACATGTGTGAAGTCACCAAGAGTTTTTACCCTAAAGTACTATCACAAGTCACTGAGGAACCTTTTTTGGAGCACTGTATAATAGATCAATTGATCGTTTAAGGACTGATTATATCTATATGTGTAAAATCAATTGTTGATATTGGTTTATTTCACTTTAATACCGATATTATTTTCAGTCTATATTCTTTGCATCCGCACTTTATGGATTAGAATCTTGTTTGAATGTGCATTATGAAATATTGAAGTAGATGAATTCACGGAGTGTGGCACAATATATGTATATATGTATATATATATATATTTAGACCTACAACTATTACTTGCATTTGCACTTTATGGATTGGAATCATGTTTGAACATTCATTTTACAATATTATTCTTACAGAGCGGCACAATATTTATATATACTTGTTTAGTTCAACACAACATATGGGAGTGTGCAGCAACAGGACGCTTTTTTAAGGCTTTCATATATTATTGGTAGCTCACACGATCCTTTTATTTATTAAGGTAAGTATAACATTTTTATTTTTTTTTGTTAAAAAAAACAAACAACAGAAACTTTAGTATCACTTGAAGCAGCAAATTATTGGGTACAACGTACTAACTATAGTAGCCTATGTAGTTTGAGTAATCCCTTTTATTAGATATGCTATACAAGTTTACATTTTCATAAAATTTCCAAGATTATTTGAATGATATCATTGTTTATATAGATATATACTGTATATATTGTCATGAAAGGAATTTTCTGAAGACTTCCTTTTCAACAGCCTCACTAATATAATAGCTAAAGCAATAAAACATGACAAAAAATTCCAGTTGTTACAAACAACTGGTGAGACAAGGAAGCCTGAGGCATTGCTTTAGGTGGTCTATAGCCACAGCTAGAATTGCTTTGGACATACCACATACAACAATAAAAAGCGGCTTAATTTGATCCTGTTTGTGTTACAATGACCAAAAAAACAGGCTACAGAGTTAAACAAGCAAAGCTGGTGATACACTAGTAGAATTTTAATTTTAAGAACGTTCATTTGATTTTATGATTGTTAGTGAGATCAAATCAATCTTTGTTTCCGACCACAATTACAAGAAAATTCGAAGCAGCAGAATGAAAATTCTTTCTTGCTAAAGAAAGAACTTCTAGCAGTGAATGTGGTTTTCATTCCAGAAAGTCTAATCACTCCAAAATTAAGCGTTAAACACAACATTTTTTGAAGTACTTTCGAATGACATTTGTCTTGTCATCAAATGTATTGATGAGAATTTTCGTAGAATGTTTGTGTAAATGTTTGCTTAAAAATCAACTAGAGTATGGCCAGCTTTAAGCTGTGCTCCTTAACCACTTGACCACTGGGCACTTAAACACCCTTAATAACCAGACCAATTTTCAGCTTTCGGTGCTCTCACATTTTTAATGACAATTACTCAGTCATGCAACACTGGACCTATATGAAATTGTTGTCCTTTTTTCACACAAATAGAGCTTTCTTTTGGTGGTATTTAATCACCGCTGTTTTTTTATGCTATAAAAGAAAAAAAAAAGACCAAAAATTCAGTAAAAAAATGAATTTTTCTTCGTTTCTGTTATAAAATTTAGCAGATTAGTAATTTTTCTTCATAAATTTTGGCCAAAATTTATACTACTACATATCTTTGGTAAAAATAAGTACAAATTGGTGGATATTATTTGGTCTTTGTGAAAGTTATAGAGTCCACAAGCTATGGTGCCAATATCTGAAAATTGATCACACCTGAAGTACTGACGGCCTATTTCAATTCTTGAGACCCTAACATGCCAGAAAAGTACAAATGCCCCCCAAATGCCCCCTTTTTAGAAAGAAGACATTCCAAGGTATTTAGTAAGAGGCATGATGAGTTTTTTTAAGTTGTCATTTTTTCCTACAATTCTTTGCAAAATCAAGATTTTTCCTTTTTTTTTTTTCACAAAATTGTCATATTATCAGGTTATTTCTCACACACAGCATACCACAAATTACACCCCAAAACACATTCTGCTATTACTCCCGAGTACGGCGATACCACATGTGTGAGACTTTTACACAGCGTGGCCACATATAGAGGCCCAACATGCAGGGAGCACCATCAGGCGTTCTGGAGCACTCAGGCCAATTCTGACATTTCTCTCCTACATAAATCATCATTTATTTGCTAGAAAATTACATAGAACCCTAAAATATTATATATGTTTTTTTTTTTAGCAAAGACCCTAGAGAATACAATGGTGGTCGTTGCAACTTTTTATCACACACGGTATTTTTTTTAACGTGTTTTTTTAGAAAAAAAACAGTTTTGTGCTTAAAAAAAAAAGTAAAGTTAGCCCAATGTTTTTTCATAATGTGAAAGATGAAGTTACGCTCAGTAAATAGATACCTAACATGTCACTCTTCAAAATTGCACACACTCGTGGAATGGCGCCAAACGTCGCTACTTAAAAATCCCCATAGGCGACATTTTAATTTTTTTTTACTGGTTACGTTTTGAGTTACAGAGGAGGTCTAGGGCAAAAATGATTGCTCTCTCTCTAACGTTCACAGCGATACCTCACATGTGTGGTTTGAACACCGTTTTCATATGTGGGCGGGACTTATGTATGTGTTCGCTTCTGCATGCAAGCACATGGGGAAAGGGGCGCTTTAAATTTTATTTAATTTTTTATTGTTCATTTTACTTTATTTATTTTAGTTTGACATTTTTTCCCCAAAAATAAATTTTTTGATCACTTTTATTCCTATTACAAGGAATGAAAACATCCCTTGTAATAGGAATATGGCATGAAAGGTCCTCTTTACAGTGAGATATGGGGTCAATAAGACCCCGCATCTCACCTCTAGGCTGGGAAGCCTGAAATAAATAAAAAAATGGCAGAGTATTGGCAGGGTATTGCAGAGTATTGGCAGGGTATTGCAGGCTATTGCAGATTATTGCTGGGTATTGCAGAGTATTGGCCGGGTATTGGGTATTGCAGAGTATTGGCAGGATATTGGGTATTGCAGAGTATTGGCAAGGTATTGCAAGGTATTGGGTATTGCAGAATATTGCAGGGTATTGGCAGGGTATTGCAGAGTATTGGCAGGGTATTGGGTATTTCAGAGTATTGGCAGGGTATTGGGTATTGCAAAGTGTTGCTGGGTATTGCAGAGTATTGGCAGGGTATTGGGTATTGCAGAGTATTGGCAGGGTATTGCAGAGTATTGGCAGGGTATTGGGTATTGCAGAGTATTGCAGAGTATTGGCAGGGAATTGAGGGGTTCATTTTTGGTGAGAAGCACTGTGGGCACTACAGATTTAGCCCACAGCGCTGCTGACACCGATATCTTCCCCCTCCGCTGTACCGATCGGTACAGAGAGGGGAGGGAGGAACCGGCATCATAACATTTACCTCTCTTCCTTCCGGGGCCGTGGACTCTGGCTCTGTGACTGGCCAGTCATGTGACGACACTCCTGCACATGCGTGCGAGATCCTCCGGTCATGGCACGGGCCTTTTAGAAATGGTGCAATCCTGCCCTCTCTTCAGTGCGCATGTGCCGATGATATCAGCGCAAGGGTATATGGTGAATATCTCCTAAACCATGCAGGTTTAGGAGATATTTCCAGTACCTACAGGTAGGCCTTATTATAGGTTTACCTGTAGGTTAAAGTGGTAGTAAAGGGTTTACAACCACTTTAATTATATTAGGACCAATATGGTATATCTAAAAGACAATGGTGTGGATTTACTAAACCCAAATAGACCATGAACTTTCATTTATTTTCTTGAGAACTTAGTAAATGTGGTAAAGTTTAACTTTGTAAAGAATACCCAATCTGGTGCAAGGAAGACTTACTTAAAAAAAAAAAAAATTTTTGCTTGCACATGATTGGAAGATCATCAGAGCTTTGCCACATTTACTAAGCTCTGGGGAAAATGAGTGCAACTGCACTTGCAAAGTGCATAGCCTATTTGCCTTTAGTAAATCCATCCCAATGTCCAAGTTAGTATACATTTTTCAAGGCTTCTGGCAATAAAGAATGATAATATAGGAACCCCAAATGAAAACTATATATGTAATTGTAGTGCCCAAACTATAATAAACTCCAAAAAAATTAGTGCATAATACACAGTAATCAATCCACAATAGTCATATATAATGAATGAATAAAGTAAAAATCCAAGCTTTGTGAAAAAATTCACTAAATCATGCTCCTCAAAGTCCTATCACCTTAGGAATTTCTCCAGTGAGAGACCAACTATCTAAAAGCAAGTAGTGAATTTCCCAGACACACAAAGGCATAAGAGGCTCAGTGGGATCAGATGTCAAAATCTCCCCTGCAGATAGGTGGCTGCCATGCCAAATAGGTCTACAAATCTCCCCTGCAGACAAGTGATTGATATGCCAAACAGATATCCAAATCTTATTAAATAAATAAATAAAGCGAATAAGCCGGTCATATACACTAAGGCTACTTTCACACTGGGGGGAGGGGGGGCTGCTTAGCGGTAAACCTCCCCCCGCTAACGGCCAAATTAACGGTTAAAAAGCCCCTTCAAAAGCGCTTTGCAGGTGCTTCGGCAGCGGTGCCCATTGATTTCAATGGCAGGGGTGGTGAAGAAGCAGTGTATACACTGATCTCGCACCGCCCGAAAGATGCTGCTTGCAGGATTTTTTCTAACGTCCTGCAAGTGCACCTCCCCAGTGTGAAAGCACTCAGGCTCTCACACTGGGGCTGCAGGGGAGGCATTTTTCAGGTTCTTTTTTTAGGTGCTATTTTTAGCCATAAAATCGCCTGAAAAACGCCCTGGTGTGAAAGGGGTCCTAAAGAAACACGGCTGCTTACCATGAGACAACATTGTATGACGTCAACCTAATCAGCTTATTCCTATGCGTTTTGTCAAACTGGGCTTTATCAGGGGCTGGATACACTGACAGCTCACTTCTATATAAAGGGATATGCTGACATGCACTCCTCCTCTCGGAAAGGCATCAAACTCGTAAGATACATGTCCTAGTGATCCCACATACTAAATGATCAGACCATACAATCTGCCTCCTGGGGGACTTACAGTTATATCATGCACAACATTATAAATCAAGATGACCACATCTCTGGATAATATTATAAGATGTCACTTATTATTCCAAAGGGATAAGTATATAAACACAAAATAAAAAAAAAGAATATATTAATAAAAAATAATCTTAAAACCTAGAGCCTTTATAACTATTACATTAGAAATAGACAGTAATATACATGAAATAGAGAGCAATATGTGTATAAATACAAAATCAACAGCAACATACTGTACTGTATACAGTATATTATAGCCAGGTTTATACAGTAGGGGGAACTCCTCTTTAACTGCCTTTCCCAATAAAACTACTGTATATTCTAGCAATATGCCAAACAAATTAGGACACCAGCTCTATATTTTTTAAGGTTTATATTATGCAGCATAAGTCAACATCAATTGCCAAAGAAGGTGCACAGCCCTAGAATAGTGAAATACAGGGTGTACATAGAGAGTAAGGAAAAATACATATATACAATCATATGACATTAGGTAGAAATGCAATGCATTGCTTGATCCCAGGAGCAATGGTACAATGGGGGCATTCTAATTCACTTCTTGGGTTAGAAGGTTTGTGATTGTCACTACAAGGCTCAAGTAACCAATTAAAAAAGGGCCTCATCAACCAAGTTATTAAGAGTTGGGGTTATTCATTGCTTCCAGTCATGGCTTCCAGATTTTGTCAAATATCTTAGGACAAGCATGGCTAGAATAAATGAATGTATACTTTGTCAGTGCATCATTGATCAGTTTCAAGAATGCAGGGAGGTTGAGAATCTCTTTAATTTAAAAAAGTATAGCTTTCTGAGCATAGCATAACATAGTATAACAGATGAAGCGGAACAGAACTCTAGCACAATTTGCAGAGATATATTTATTCATAAAATTCAGGAAAAATGTTTCTAGGGAAGTATGATTCTGAAAAGGCCACGTGTGATTGAAGAAAATAATATATATGGGACCATTAGGGGTGGATATGCGGACACAACCAGAACACGTGAAACAACTGTGCTGGGCCCATAACGCATTGTGGGAACCTGGCATGAGGCAACACTCCCATTTTGGCAATCTGCTCTGGAGTCTAATAGAGATTATAAATTAACTTAAACTATATCAGTTAATTTGCAGTACTAATATCAATATAAAACCAGGATTTGTCTGTCCCAGAACAAACTGAGTCATCCAGAGTTGAAGATATGTTTTCCATTTGTAACAGGCCATGGAAAAAGGCCAAACCGCAGTTGACTGTAGAAGAACCTATATATCAGTAACCACCTTCTCATGGCCCTGAATATGCAGGAGGGATTCAGGAGGACTAAGCACAAGATTTACTCAAATTGTTTCACAATGGCATGTCTCAGGATTATTTAAAGAAATCCCTCCTATGCGCAATCATCTTATCCTTGTTAAGAGACTGCAGATCCACAAAAACATTGATTAGAAAAATGTTTTTCAGACTCAACACCTTTGAGGACCACCACACAGTATCTAGATGGTTATCTGCTATGATAAATACATAACATGGGGGGGGGGGGGGGGGGATCATTTTTATTTAGACATTTGTATGTTTTATAACATAATAATGTGTCTTTTGCAAAATTTCCCAAAAAATTTATTTGATTAGAAAACATTTGGGATGGGGTCCTCCATGGTAAGGTTTAGGATCCCTACTCAAGAGGGAATTGGCTTTGTGCCAAGAGTAAACAATAGTTACCATGGGGATCATTTTTTTACAAACACGGGGTGACAATTTATAATGGTAGATTTCTCAATTGCCCATAAGAGCCCACAATCAGTGCTGACTGGGATTAATGGATCAATGCCAGCTGAGAGGCCACAAAATAACTGTATAGATTTGAAGCCACAAGTCTCTATCTGCGTTTAAGGCTTCCAAGGCTAATTGTAAAACTCACAGGGAAGAATGATTCCATATTAAAGTGGTGTTCCGCCCCTCCGTCAAAAATTAAAAGTCAGCAGCTACATATACATCACTGTCATGGTACATCGGCCACTCTAATGCCGCGTACACACGAGCGGACTTTTCAACATCAAAGGTCCGACGGAACAATTCCGGCAGACTATTCGATCGTGTGTGGGCTGCAGCGGACTTTTGATTTGCAAAAGTCTGACAGACTTTAGAAATGGAACATGTTTCAAATTTTTCCACCAGAACTCCGCTGGACCCAGTTCCTACCGAGAAATCCGCTCGTGTGTGTGCTAGTCCGACGGACAAAAACCGATGCGAGGGCAGCTATTGGCTACTGGCTATGAACTTCCTTATTCTAGTCTAGTCGTACGTCATCACATTCGAATCCGTCGGACTTTGGTGTGATTGTGTGTGGCCAAGTCCGCTCATTCGGAAAGTCCGTCAGAACTCTGTCAGAACTCGGTCGAAAGTCTGTCGGACCTAAGTCTGGTCGTGTGTACGCGGCATAAGCCCTTGTACACACGGTCGGACATTCTGACGGAAAATGTCCGATCGGACCATGTTGTCGGATAGTCCAACCATGTGTGCTCTTCATCGGACTTTTTCCGTCGGAATGTCCGACCAACAAAGTTTGAGAGCAGGATATAAAATTTTCCGACAACATGATCCGATCGGACTTTGTCCGATCGTTTGTAGAGAATTCCGATCGGACAAAGTGCCACACATGCTCAGATCAAATTCCTAGACCAAAGCTATTGGCTACTAGCCTGAACGTAGTCCCCGTCGTAATGAAGTAACGTCATCACGTTCCGATCGGGCAAAGTGCCACGCATGCTCATATCAAATTTCTAGACCAAAGCTATTGGCTACTAGCCTGAACGTAGTCCCGTCGTAACAAAATAACGTCATCACGTTCTGAACAATCGGATTTTCCGACAACTTTGTCCGACCGTGTATATGCAACACCAGTTTCAGACAAAATCCGTCAGAAAAAATCAGACAGATTTTGTTGTCGGAATGTCCGAGCTAAGAGCTCTAGCAGCGGTGCTCGTGCCCATGACGCTGGAGCCGATATGCGACCCGCGATCCCTCCTGACAGAGACAGAACGGAGATCTGTCAATGTAAACAGACAGATCTCCATTCTGTCAGGGGAGGAGAGACAAGTCTGCTGCTCCTAAAGATTAGAAACAACAATCGGTCTCCCCCCCACAGGTAGAACGCACGAGGGAACACATTTAACCTCTTGACCGCCCCTTCGTGTTAACCCCTTCCCTGCCAGTTACATTTACACAGTAATCAGTGGCTATTTTTTAACTATGATCACTGTATAAATGTCAACGGTCCCCAAAAACTGATTGCCGCCACTGGTAGTAAAAAAAATGAATAATAAAAATGCCATAAATGTATCCCCTATTTTGTAGACGCTATAACTTTTGTACAAAGCAATCAATATACGCTTATTTCATTTTTTTTTACCAAAAATATGTACAAGAATATATATTGGCCTAAACTGCTGAAGAAATTCTTTTTTTTGTTTTTGTTTTTTAGCTTTGTTTTGGGATATTTATTATAGCAAAAAGTAAAAAATATTGTTTTTTTTTCCAAAATTGTCGCTCTTTTTTGTTTATAGCGCAAAAAAAACAAAACAAAAAAAACACAGAGGTGATTGAATACCACCAAAATAAAGCTCTATTTGTGAGGAAAAAAGGACATCAATTTTGTTTGGGTACAGTGTCGCATGACTGCGCAGTTGTCCATTAAAACGACGCAGTGCAATATCGCAAAAAAAGGCCTGGTCATTAAGGGGGCAAATTCTTCCGGTCCTTAAGTGGTTAACCACTTTTTGCAGCTTAACCTCAGGTGTCCTTTATTCTCAAGTTCTAAAGTTGGGAGGTATGAAATTCATATAAAATCATCCACAATCAAATCTCTATACAGTTCTGTAATATACTTCCAGAGATTTCAGAGATGGTTTACATCTGTTGGATCAGAACATTTTTTTCTGGTTTAAACTATTAAAATTAAATTCTAAAGTCAATCCTGAACTGAAAACAATCCAGAAACAAATCTTTTTATACAAGGCTCAAGTTTCTACAAATACCTATAAAATGTTGTTTTGCATGACATACACTGAATGCAGTTAAATGTCTAATAAGTAGACATGGGAATTACCATTTACCTTCCACAAGCCCAGAATGTCTTTTCCATTTTCTGTACAAAAACTGTTCTTTCTTTTTAACCTATCTTTGTGTTTGTCCTTACTGAACTACCAATAAACTTTAAAACTAATAAAAATTTATTGGAAATAAAAAGATGAACCTAGGATAAAATGATTGTAAAAGGATAGTTACATACTCAGCATGTAAATGCATTCTATTGTTTTTTTTTTTTTTGTTACAGCTGAAATGTATTTCTTTTTTCTGGAATATGAGTTCCTAGCAGTTCATTGTCTACCCCATCTATTTCAGAAATGTCCTTGTACTGTTTCACAGAATGCCATACTTTCTGTGAATGGGAGAAATGATGATGAATGACAGGATCCTCTCTACAGAACTTCTGTAACCGCTTCAGCCCCGGAAGATTTTACCCCCTTCTTGACCAGAGCACTTTTTGCGTTTCGCCATTTTGTTGCTTTAACTGACAATTGCGCGGTCATGCAACATTGCACCCAAAGAAAATTGACGTCCTTTTTTTCCCCACACATAGAGCTTTCTTTTGGTGGTATTTGCTCACTGCGGTTTTTATTTTTTGCAAGTGACAATTTTGAAATGAAAAAAACACATTATTTTTTACTTTTTGCTATAATAAATATCCCCCAAAAATATATATAAAATTTATTTTTTCCTCAGTTTAGGCCGATACGTATTCTTTTACATATTTTTGGTAAAAAAAAACAAAAACTCAATAAGCGTTTATTGATTGGTTTGCGCAAGAGTTATGCCGTCTACAAAATAGATAGTTTTATGGCATTTTTATTAATCATTTTTTTTTTTTTACTAGTAATGGTGGCGATCAGCGATTTTTATTGTGACTGTGACATTATGGCGGACACATTGGACAATTCTGACACATTTTTGGGACCATTGGCATTAATACAGCTATCAATGCTATAAAATTGCATTGATTACTGTAAAAATTTCACTGGCAGTGAATGGGGTTAGCTAGGGGTCGGGGAGGGGTTAAGTGTGTCCCAGGGGAGGGTTACTAACTGACTGGGGGATGGGCATGTGTGATGTGGACACGGATCACTGCTCCTGATGACAGGGAGCAGACGATCAGTGTCCTGCCATCAGGCAGAATGGGGAGATGCTGTTTACATCGGAATCTCCCCGTTCTTGAGCTCTGTGACACGATCGCGGGTATCCTCCGCGGCGATGGGGTCCGCCAGTCCAGCGGGCACGGTCACGGAGCCCGTGGAAGGCGCGTGCACGGCAGGAATTTCAAAGTAACGTACGGGTATGTTACTTTGCCCAGCCGTGCCATTCTGCCCACAGCAAGTGGTTAAA